>NC_045503.1:5404903-5754903 GCF_009650955.1 Corvus moneduloides | reverse complement strand
GACCCCTGACCCCTACTGTGGTCATCTGGCCCCTGCTACCTGGCTTCTACTCCTGATGGTGGTGTGTGGCACCTAACATGGCACTGGCCCCTGGCCCTGTGCCTCTGTGCTCCCTGCCCCTGTCCCTCTGCCCCCTCCACCCTATGTACTACTGACCACTTGGCCCCTGAACCTTACCTGCTGGTCTCTGGCCTGCGTGCATTGTCCCTTGTGTGGCGGGCTCCTGGCGTGGTCCTGGCATTGTATTGGTATTGGGGCTATAGGGTTAGGGTCAGGGCTACGGCTAGGGTGTTGGGTTAGGGTTGGGGGTTAGGGGTCATGGTCAGGGCTAGGGGGCTAGGGGTTAGGGTTAGGTGGGGACGGTGCTGGCATGGGCTCGGCATTTGGGATTATTGCCTCCAGCTGTGGGGAGGGTGCTGGCATGGGCTCGGCATTTGGGATTATTGCCTCCAGCTGTGGGGAGGGTGCTGGCATGGGCTCAGCATTTGGGATTGTTGCCTCCAGCTGTGGGGAGGGTGCTGGCATGGGCTCAGCATTTGGGATTGTTGCCTCCAGCTGTGGGGAGGGTGCTGGCATGGGCTCAGCATTTGGGATTGTTGCCTCCAGCTGTGGGGAGGGTGCTGGCATGGGCTCAGCATTTGGGATTGTTGCCTCCGGCTGTGGGGAGGGTGCTGGCATGGGCTCAGCATTTGGGATTGTTGCCTCCAGCTGTGGGGAGGGTGCTGGCATGGGCTCAGCATTTGGGATTGTTGCCTCCGGCTGTGGGGAGGGCTGCTGCCTGTGGCTGCTTTTGGGGAGAAAGGGCTGTTGTTTGGGGTCCTGGTTAAGGTTAGGTTTAGGGAACAGGGCTTGTGTGTCATACCCCTTGTGTTTGTTGTGTAGTGTGTGATTTTTGAGCCCTTTCTCTTTATTCCCTGGACTCCCCCCGGGCTCTTGGCCTTTATTATGTTCTCCTGCTGCCTCCTCCTTGGGCTCTTGGCCTTTATTATGTCCCCCTGGAATGTCCCCCTGGGCTCTCGGCCTTAATTGTATCCCCCTGGAGCCTCCCTCCTTGGCTGCCACCCTCTGTGTGTTTTTCTAACCTTTTTTGTGTGGGTGTTGTCCTTCCATGGGGGCCGCGGTGTTCTCCTGGTGCTGGGGGGTCTGCCTGCTGCGGCTGGGTGGGCTAAAATGGTGGCCTGAGGGGTGCTGTGGGGTGGTGCATAAATGGCGGGAAGGGGGGGCTTGCGGGGGGGGGGCGCCCTGAGGGGAGCCGCAATGGCGGGAAGGGGAGCCGTGAGGCGGGAAGGGGCGGGGGGTACCCTGAGGGGAGCCGCAAAGGCGGGAAGGGGTGCCGTGAGGCGGCGGGGGCTGCCCTGAGGGGACCCGCGGGCGGCACGGGGCGGGGGATACCTTGAGGGGACCCACAATGGCGGGAGAGGGGAGCGGCGGGAGGCGGGGAGGTGCGGTGGGGCGGTTTGAGGAGGCGGAGCGGTGCGGGACCGGCGGGGGGGCGGCGGCGGCTCACGGGGGGCTGGCGGTTGGCTGCAGGCGGCGGCGGGTGGCTGCAGGCGGCGGCGGGTGCCGGACCGGTGGGCTCCGGGTGGCGGCAGGTGCAGGAGCGGCGCGGGACTGGCGGGGGAGTGGTGCCGGGGGCAGGAAGCGCCGTGAGGGGAGAGGGGCGGGGCTGGGGGCGGAGCGAGGGGCGGGGCTACATTGCGCGCGCGCGCGGGGGAAGGGGCGGTGCGGCGTGACGCGCGCGGCGGGGGCGGTGCGGGGGGGCGGAGCGGCGTGACGCGCGCGGCGGGGGCGGGCCCGGGGGCGGGGCGGCGTGACGCGCGCGGCGGGGGCGGGGCCGGGGGCGGGGCGGCGTGACGCGCGCGGCGGGGGCGGGGCCGGGGGCGGAGCGGCGTGACGCGCGCGGCGGGGGCGGGGCCGGGGGCGGAGCGGCGTGACGCGCGCGGCGGGGGCGGGGCTGGGGGCGGAGCGGCGTGACGCGCGCGGCGGGGGCGGGGCCGGGGGCGGAGCGGCGTGACGCGCGCGGCGGGGGCGGGGCCGGGGGCGGGACCGTGTGACGCAAGCCAGGGGGGCGGCGACCGGGGGCGGGGCGGCGTGACACGGGCCGGGGGGGGGGCGTGACGCATGGGTGTGGGGTGGGAGCCTGTGATGAATGGGGGGTAGAGCTTAGGATGAGCGAAAGGTGTGGGTGGTGTGTGTGCGCGCACCGAAAAATTGGCTAATTAACTAATTATCCAATTATCTAATTCAATTAATGCTCCGGCTGGGATATATTAGATTTGACAAGGAAATTCAACTCATTTCCTTGGCAGAGAATAGTCAAAAACAGCAGTGAGCAATGGCTACAAGAGCCTACGAGAAAGATGAGGAGAGACTGTAAGAGTGGAGTGACAGTGACCCACAAAGACCGTGCTGTACCCGGGCCTGTGCGTGGTCCTGGCACTTTTCCTGCATTCTGATTTTCTGTTCAGAAGTCACTATGTGGCCAAATCTCTGGGTCTGGCTAAACGGTGTTTAGTGCAGAACTGATGTGATGGTCACTCGGAATCACCCAGAGCAGGAGCCAGCTTGCAACTCTGGTGAAACTCAAGTGACACCAGCTGAGGCACACGCTCCAGATAACACACTGTGGGTGTGCCAGGGTCAGGGGCAAATGGTCAGGGCTTACCTTCTCCTGGTTTGAGGCCCGGTTTGGCAACAACACAACATTCCAGTGCAGGATCAGTGCCAAAGGGAAGGGCTGCACAGATGCCCTGAGCCCCAGTCTCTGCATCAGCAGCAGTGGGTGGGTGGACCTCACCTACTTCCAGATTCAAATCCATTTGTTTGTCACTCCTGCTAGTTTCTAGGCTCTGAAAGCTCATTTCAGCTGTTGAGTGACAGCACTAGCTGGTCCGTGGATTTAAGGAAGCAGACAGTCTTTGGGAATGTGTGTTGCCATTTGAGACTTGTCCAACAAAAGGGGCACAGGAGGAGGACTGTTGGGGAAGATGAAACAGGAAAACCTTGGAAATATGATTGCCTGACAAAAGATTTTGGGAATATGAAAACTACAGGCAACATCGAAATGAAAGCCACTTTTGAAATACCAGGTCTTAGTTACTGAACAACTGGAAAACAATGGTATGGCCACTGAAGATAATCCCCTCTTGATTGAACAATACCCTCTGCTTGCAGGCAGGTCCAAGGGTCAGAGCAGACCCTACTAGCTCAGCAGAAGGGGTCCAAAGAGTAGTTTTTAGAAGTTAAGATGTAACACTCTATGGTAATATAAGAACTCTTATAGGCTGCATGTAAATGCTATAGGATTTGTATCTTGTATTAGATTGGTTAGTGACAATTAGAATATTCAGTACAGAAGATGATTTATTGTATTGTAATCAGGACTTCAGACACTTCTATTCATTCTCACCTCTATACATTCTCTATTCCTCTCTTCCACTTCTACTCTTACTTCCACTCTTGCTCTTACACCCTCTCTCTCTCTCTCTCACCTGCTTACTCTCTTGGGCCTGCTCAGAGCTGAGTCAGGCAGCTCTGAGCAGTGCCCCAATACCCACGCCCTTTACAATAAACCGACTGTGTCCCAAGACCTGCTTATAGAGATCTCTCCATCCGTCTCCGTCCCGACCGAACCCGTCCTTAACCTACAGAGGACAGGTGTTAGGGACCGAGTCCGGAGAGCTGGCCGCATAAACGACACGTACACTGATACGATTAAGCATCCTTCTCCCCTTATTGTTCAACTATGCCAACTTATATCTACTTTTGCAAAGATTCATGCCCAGTCCCTCTAGATGGCCTCTAATCAGAGGGGGAGCCGGGCAGCTGTATACCTTGCCAAGGACTCTCAGGGCTGCCTGCAGTCAGGGGCCTGTTCAGGGGCTTTTCCTCAGCAACCCTGCATTGTCCAATCTTTGCAGGGGTATCATCTGCCCTTGTTCCATAAGGAATCCCTCTACAGACAGGGAGTTGTCACCTGCCCCGTGCTCATGGGCTGCAGGGCTCCTGCACTGAGGAGGAAATGGAAACGGGAAAGAGGGAAATGCAACCGGTTGGGACGCACCTCTGGCACCACATTTCCTCTTCTTCCTGCTGTCCTGGAAAGCCCCAAGTAAATCCAGTCCCTCAGACCTTGCCTCCCTGAACACCAGGAGAGCCGGTGTTTTACCCAGATCCCAGTGCCCTGCACGGCTGCACTGACACGAGCGCAGGCCGATCGCTCCGCCCAGCACCATCCCTCATTTGCCTCCCACGGCTCCCCAAGCGGCCCCAAACCACCCCAGCGTGTCTGTGCCGGGGCCAGGGCCTGCCCCGAGCCCGACCAGAGGCTGTCACCCAGCCCTGCACCAGCTCCCACCCCCGGGTGAGCCGGGAATGCACTGAGAGCTCGGCTCCCCGGGCTCCCCAGCACCCAAACCGGTCCTCAGACACACAAAAATGCCCAACCTGCCCCTCTGGGCACAGCCAAACACCACAATTCCATCATCCCCAAGGAACTCTGGCACTTGCCTCTTCACCTCTGCCCATTTCCAGTAGCCGGGGCTAGGACCGGCCTGTCAGAAAGAGCATTCCCTAGGCAGCTCATCCCAGCACAGAGGAGAAGAGGAGCCTGTCCCTGACCCACACCATGGGCAGGACAAGGGGGGCCCTGGCTGGCTTTGGCTACTCCAACACCAAAGCTCTTGCTCCCAAAGATGGGGCGAGTTCAGTGGTTTTTTCCTGTCCTGAAAGAGAGCAGAAAAGGGAAGTTAATCCCACTGTGGAATCCAAGACTCCTGCATTTCATATTTCTGCTCTGATTGCTCACCGTGCAGTTTTAGCCATGGAAAAAAAAAGGAGAATGACACCATATCAAATAAAAAGTGCTCTTTTCCAGCATTTTTATTCCAGGTATTAAAAGGATGCTCATTTCTCTTCTAGCATTGTTTCCCTCATTTTAGGAGAACCGTTTTCATCCCAGACCCCACTCGTCAGTTGTTCGATCCTCTGGCACTGGATTTGGACAAAGGAAGGGACGCACCTGGCCCGCAGGACTGCTCCCCGGCATTGCCGCTCCTGGCGAAGAGGGCGGAAGTCACCGGGACCACACCAATGTGGCTATTCGACCTTCTCAAGATGGCGGCCGGAAGGACCCCGCTCCGTCTATTCGACTGCCTGAATGCTCCCGCCTGCCCCAGGCGCCGCTGACCCCACAGTCGGTGTCCGCATAGCGGGAAACGCCTCAGAAAATTGCGTGCAAGCGCTGGGCTGGCGTCGGCGTCGGCGTTGCGTTCAGGCAGCCGAATAGACGCAGCTTGGGGGGGGCCTTCCCTGCCGCCATATTGAGAAGGTCAGAAAAAAACAGCATAAACGACCGCCATCTTTAGTGTGGCGGTGATGCAACTTCCGCCCTTCGCCGCCATCTTAGGTGCTGGCAGAAGCCACTTCCGGTCCAGCCGCCATCTTTAGTGTGGCAGTGACGCAACTTCCGCCCTTCGTCGCCATCTTGGGTGCTGGCAAAAGCCACTTCCGGTCCAGCCGCCACCTTTAGTGTGGCGGTGATGCAACTTCCGCCCTTCGCCGCCATCTTAGGTGCTGGCAGAAGCCACCTCCGGTCCAGCCGCCATCTTTAGTGTGGTACGCTTAGGGCCCCCGCCGCCCCTCACAAGGGCTTCTGTCTATTCGGCTGCCTGAATCCGGCCCGGACTCCGGCGCCGGCCCCGCGCTTTCCGCGCGATTTTCCGCGGTGCTTCCCGGAGCGAGGACACGGCTGGAGCGGTCAGCGGCGCCGGAGGCGGGCGACTGCTCCGCGACCGGCGGCAGGCACCGGCAGGGACACCTCTCAAAGGGGCCTAGTGCGTCCGCCATCTTGAGTGTGGCGGAAGTGTAAACCACCCTCTGCAAGGTCCTGGCAGGTTCTAATAAAAACGTCACTTAACGCCGTCCCGAGAGCGCCCAACTGCGCCTTCCTTTCCGAGCCGCCCCCTTGAGAGCGGCACGCGGGCGGCTCGATTCCGACCGTGCCCGCCCGGTGTTCCCCGCCCGGGTCGCGCTGCGACCGCGCCTCTGCTGCCCGGCAAAACCGGCCCCGCCGGGCCGCCCCCCGCGCTGTCATTCCTCGCGGTCGCCGCCCCGCACGGCGCCCGCTCCTTTCCATAGCTGTGGCCCCGCTCACGCACGACCGTGTCCCTCGACGCTCCGAACCGCCCTTCGCCCCTCCCCTCCGCTGACAGACCCAGCCCCGCTCGCTCCCGCTCCTTGCCCTTGCCACGCTCGGCAGCCACCGAGGCCGCCGCCCTCTCGGCTCAGCCGGCACCGGGCGGCAGCAGCGCCGGGGCGCCGTGTCGGGGGCGGCAGTGCCGCGCTCTCGCCACCAGGCGGCAGCAGCGCCGCCCAGCTCAGCCCGGGGGCAGGGACAGAGCAGAGGGAAAAGCCGGCTCTGGGCGCTCTGCAGCTCCCGCAGCCCGAGCGTCTCGGCTCCTGGGGCCAGGCGCTTGCTTCTTTCCTTCCTACAGAAAAACGCCGGCTCGTTATTCTCAAAACTTGCTGATCTCTATTCCCAGCTTCTTATATTCCTGTATGCGACAGAGTAGAGAGAGAGGGCTGGCTCATTTCAAAATGAATTTACATCTAAATCAGTAGCATTTGCCTATAGATGTAAAAATGAAGAACTTAACAGGTTTTAGTATTCTGCACACATCCCTCCCTGGGAGGAATGGTAAAAAGTTAAAAACAAATGAAATTTAAAAAGTAGAAAGTTAGAAACAAAGTTACAACAACAGAAATTTATAAACAAACAAAGAGGTAAAATACAAGAAACAAACAAATTTCCAAAGGTAGAAAGTTAAAAACAAACAAAGTTAGAAACAAAAAAAAAATTAGAAACAAAATTAGAAAGGTAGAAATTTAGAAACAAACTCAGAAAGGCAAGTGTTGAGCCTTTGACAGGGTACCCTTCCTTCTCGGACCAGGGTGAAAGAGCAGAGGAGGCTGCTGTTCTGCTGAGTTCTTTATTTCACGGTCTCACAGCTGTCTTGAAGGCAGAGTTCGAATGGGGTTACATGATAAAGCCAAGCAGCAGCAGCAGGCAACACCAGCTTCTTCTATATGCTCCATACACTGTATTTTTTCTTAGAGAAGTGTGGATTCTATTTGTTAATTGACCAGTAAGATTAACACACGATTCTAGTTTTCTTTTTCTTAACCCATCCTGGTCTAATTCTAACAGTCGTAAGCCTCACACGAGTGTTACATCTGTATTACACAGATTTGCATATGCAGTTTCTATCAGCTCTTACTATGTGAACACTCCATCTAAAACATGTGAACAGTCTAATTTTATCTAGATTTTGTCTAAAGTAAAGAATTCTGTGAAAAGGTAACACTGCTGCAGCAAAAGCTGTGTTTAAGATCTCTGCTACAGCTTTTTAATGTTTAAGGCACTTAGCATCTATTTCTACTAAAAGTTAAAAATCTGTACTTCTATTTCATTTTGGTGTGGCTTCGTGGATGTCAGCTCGTCCAAAGGTTTTAATTCAAACCTAATGTTTTGGCTTCCCTCTGGGCCTGAGGCCAGAGGAGCCTTCACTCTAACAAGAAGGTTAAAAAGGTAAAAGTTAGAAAGTAAAAAACAAATTTAAAAAGGCACAAAGTTAGAAATGTAGAGTGTTAGAAACAAACAAAGTTAGAAAGGTAAAAATGGGGAGAAAAACAAAGGTATAAAGTTTCAAAGTTACAGACAAACAAAGGCAGAAAGGGACAAATCTAGAAAGTTAGAAACAAACAAAGGTAGAAAGTTAGAAAGGTAGCAACAAAAATGGTAGGAATGTAGAAAGGTAGAAACAAGCAAAAGTAGAGAGTTAGAAATGTATGAAGTCAGAAAAGTAGAAACAAAGATAGAAAGTCAGAGATGTAGAAAGTTAGAAACTTGAAATGAACAAAGGTAAAAAGAGAGAAAACTTACAAAGGTGGTACAAAGTCATAAAAGTAGAAACAAAAAAGGTAGAAAGGCAGAAGGTCAGAAGGGTAGAAATGAACAAATGTAGAAAGGTAGAAACACAGAAATGAACAAAGGTAGAAATGTAGAAAGTTAGAAATGAAGAAAGATGGAAAGATAAAAAGTTCAAATGGTAGAAACAAACAAACATGTCAAGTTAGAAATTTAGAAAGGTAGAAAGCAACAAAGGTAGAAAAATAGAAAGGTAGAAAGGTAGGAAGTTGGAGAGGCAGAAAGTGCAGAGGCTGGCAGCAGCCATTCCAGCCTTAACGAGAGCCCTGAGTGGGAGAGCAACTTGTTCCATTGATCTTCACTTTGCTAAGCGCCTTCTGCTCCCTTGGCAAAGATGCAGAGCAGGCAAATGGCTACAGGTAGAAGCACCAGGTGTGACTGTTCTTCCTTCACCTCCCAGAAAGCTGGGGGGTTTCATGTCTGAGTCAGTGGCCTAGAAGGGGCAGAAAGTCTGCCCTGACAAGTGTGTGGGCATGGAGCTGTTTTCTTTCCCTGTGCCCATTGCCAAAACTCTCTTAAAACTTTCCCAAGATAGAAACACAGAAATACTGGGGCTTGTGTAATAAAGAGGGATCCTGCCTGAAGAAAGAGTGGTCTCTGTTTGGTTTTTTCCAAGCTGCTACAGAAATAAACAAAGGTAGAAAGGTAAAAATGAACAAAGGAAGGAAGGTGAAAAAGGTAGTTCAAAATCTGTTTATGGTCCTATGAAAAAGAAAGTTGCTTTGAGCTGAAAACCTAAGGAGGCTTTAGGCCCCTCCCTGCAGGCACAAATTCCCTCTCTCTGCTTCTTCTTTTTCTGGGGCTGCATTTTGGAGCAGCCCAAGCTCAGGGATCAATCAGGGAATAAAGAGGATTTTTTCCCTTCACCTCTGCTTCCCCAATCTCCTGTGGCCAGGGACATTTAACAGCCCCCATTTAAAGAGCTCTGACCTGCAGACAGCAGGAAAAAGCTGCTTTTTCCTCTGCTGATCCTCAGATGTGTTTTCAGTCCCTGCTAGGCGACTCCCTAATTCCAGCCCTGTAACAAAAGGCCCATTTTAAACCCAATATTCCTATTTCAGGCAGAGCTGGGGGGATTTTGCTGAGTTTGAAGTTCCTGGAAGCCTTTGGCACTTTGCTTTCAGTGATCCTGGATCCAACCCAGCATGAGCTGCCCCAGATCTGGGGCAAGGTGGAAAGAAGGGAGCAGATTAAGACCCTAATCTTGATTCCATCACGGATTTTTTCATCACCAGTCCTGGTGAATCACTTTCACTTTTATTATTCCTCCTGTCCCATTCTCCATCTGGGAGATAAGATCTTCTTCCCTGGGCTTTTTTTAAAATTTAAGGTAGATTGCACTGACACCTTCTGAGGGAGGATGGATTGACAGCTGAATGGATTTTAGTAGAGGAAACAGCTTTAAAAAGCCAGAAAAAATCTGTTTATGGCCCCATGAAAAAGAAAGTTGCTTTGAGCTGAAAACCTAAGGAGGCTTTAGGCTCTGTACAGTCCTGAATTAATGAGAGTTTCTGTTCTATTCCTAATTTTCAAAGCTTTTGCTTTTAAAGACAAAGTCCATATTAATGTTTTGTTCCAGCCATTACCTGGCCTCGAAATCTGGGACCTCAGCCGTGCTGTTCCCTAATCCCAGGGATTACCCAGCCCTTCTTTCCCTTGCATCCTAAATACCACACCAAAAAAGGGCCGAAGGGCTCATTTCAATTTTATCTTCGGTGGTTTTATCTCAAAACTTCCTCGAGTGTTCCTCTGTTTCTCTTTGAATCCAGGGGAGAGGGGAGCAACTTCTTTGGAGCTGTGATTTTCCCAGATTTCCCAGGCTTTACGGGAAGGGGAGGAACCCAAGCTCGTTTCCCTCAGTCAGGAATTTTGCTGTGGGAATTCAGGTGCTCTCCAGGCAGTTCTTCTGTCAAACCATTAATCAGCTCGGAAAAGTTGATTAATCCACGTAGGGGCTGTGGAGAGAAGGATACAAAGGAACTTTTCCATGATTTTGGGGCTTGAAGAGAGACTGAATTTCCCTCGAAGCTGGGAAAGGCCTGAGGATAATAAAGCAAAGGAGCAGCTTCATCTCTCTCTGGCAGAGAGCTCTGGGCTCCATTATGGATACAAATCAATCCCAGCAGGATTTCAAAGGGTTTCTTTAGGATGTCAGGTCCCTCTTTATCAGATCCCTGCTGGGATTCAGGGCCTGCCTGGTCACGGGGTGCTTTGATAAGGGCTGGATTTAAATCCCAGATCTGAGAGCAGACATGAAAGTTCCCTGGGTTTCTAAGGGTTGAAAAGCTCGAGCTGGCTTCGCTGCAGAGCTGAAAAGTCAGGATAAGAGAGAGCAAGGAGTGGCCAGCAGGCTCAGGCTCCTGATCACGCCCCTGGGACCCATGGGATCCATAGGATCCGTGGCCTCTGGCACGCTGCTCCAGCACCCTGCAGGGTGACTGACAGCCGGGCAGGGGAAGGAGCCACCAGCAGCTCTGCGATGTGCACCATCATTCACCTTGCACGTGGCCTAAACAGCCACCAAGCACCGATGGACTGACTGAGCCGAAAATATCGGAGAGATCTCAGTTTGCACTCCAAATTCCCTGCAGCCTGTTCCCTTCCTCATCCATCCCTTGAAGCAGCAAGAGTGGAATTCCTCCCGTGGTTGCTCTTTCCCTCCTGTTTTCCACGCAACAAGAAAAAGCGGCCACGTGAACAGGAGTAAAAGCCCCAAACCCACAAAAAAGCACACATTCTCAGCATCACTAATCCCTGCCAAATTGCCAGGAACCTTCCAAAACTACATCCAAGCTTGGAAACAGGGATCCAGTTGTTTGTTTAAGCAGCTATTGATCCAATCTCTTCCAGCTAATTAAACTATTCACTATTTAAACTCATTAAACTGCTCATCCTGCTCCTGGCAGCCAGAGGCAAAGCAGAAATCGTGTCTAGATTAAATGGTGATGGTGAATGTGCCTATCCCAGTCCTTGGAGAGGCTGGAATTGCATCCCTGTTCCTCTGCTCTCTTTTCCTTCCTTTTTCCTGCAGTGATTCCCACCCGGATTCCTCAGCTCCAGCTCTCTGAGCAGCCTCACGGGGAGCATTTCACCCCCTTGGAGCCAACTCCATTTGTTGCATCCTTCATGCCTCAACCACCCCTAAAAGCAGGGAAGTGCTGATGGGCAGTGCAGCTGCTTCCACTTGGGAATGTTTCCAGTGGAACAGGGAGGGAATTCTGAGAAGCTTCCACCCACTGCACGTTATTGCTGGATAAAAGGTGAGGCAGCAAAGGATCAACAAAGGGAGATTTCAGCAAGACAAAGTCCAGACAAAGAGGCTGCAAGCATGGCTGGGGCTGCTAAACTGGGAAAACTGCAAGGTCAGGCTGTGAGAACATGGATTATACTGAGGTCTGGAACCGGTGTTGGGAAGAGAGGGAGACGGAGAAGGAGAGAAAGGGCCCAAAGTAACTGCACAGCGAATTTCCTTACCATGAGCCAGGCTCATTCCCTGAGCTGACCGATATCTCTGAGCTCCCCTTCATGGCACAGCCCTGCCAGTAAAGAACAGAAGTTCCTGCCGCTCCCACTGGAATTCTGTAGCGTGCCTGGCATTCCATACGTTCTGCTGCCTGAGAATTCCTGCAGCCGTCCTTGGGAAGAGCAGTTCACTGCCACAGGAGGAACAAGAGGAAAGCAGTTGCCACTCTCGGGTTCTGTGCTCTGTAAAAAGTAAAACCAGATCAAGATCAAAGCTCCATAAAGCTGGAACCATCTCCAACCTCGGGACAGCCCTTCTGTGGGAAAAGCGTGGATGGGCAATTAGGAAGGAGATCATCATGCACATGGGCAAGGGGGGGGAATTAAATTCTGCTGCTTTCCAATTGAGGCCTGCTTCAATTTGCAGCCTTTATAATATCAGTTTAATGGGACTTTTTGTGCTTTAAAGAGGTTTTTATTAGCTGGGGGTTGTCCCTGCCTGGACTGAGGCACAGCACAATGAGTCTCCTGCCTCCTGAAGCCGTGTCGTTATCCCAGCATCTGAAATTAAAAACCAGCACTCTGGGAAACCTCTCTACTCTGAGGAGAAGTGTGAGGAGTGTTTGGGTCTGTGGAGAGCCTGGAACAGCTCTGAGAGACACCAAACATCCTGTGGATCCCAATGAACAGCAAAACATTCCAGCAGCTCCTTCCAACACCGCCCTTGTAGGGAACTCTGTCACCCCAGTGGGTATTTGTGGGAGTAAGGAAGAAATCCCACTGATGACCTCAGTGTGATCACCTCTGGTTCGTCTGGGGATAAATCTCCTTTATCCTTCTGGGAGAATAAAGGAATCCAATGCTGCCTTAATCCCCTGCTCCTCGGAGTCTGGATTTCCAGAATCCATCTCCTGGCCCAGCATGGGAAGGGTTGTCCAGTGCTGGAACAGCTGCCCAGGGCAGTGGTGGAGTCACCAACCCTGGAAGTGCTCATAAAATACATGGATATGGCACTTGAGTATTCATAAAATACACGGGTAAATACATGGGTAAACACACGGATAAATGTATATGGATAATCCATGGATAAATATGTATGGATAAATATGTATGGATAAATACATGGCACTTGAGGTCATGGGTTGATGTGACCATGGTGGTGGTTGATGTTTGGACTTGATGATGCTAAAGGCCTTTGCCAGCCTCAACAACCCCAGGATTCCATGATTTTCTGCCTTTTTCTCCTGCTCTGGGGCTGAGAAACTCCTTGAGCGGAGCAGCAGTGGGAGCAGGGAGCCACAGGCTGCACATCAGAGCTCTGCAGGCACTTTTAATCCACCTCTCTGCATGTTCATGGAAGATGGCACAGGAAATCTCTCAGCCCCAAAGCATCTTCCCAGCTCTGCACATCCAGGACAAACCCGAGGTGAATGATCCCCTCTAAGCTCCTTCCAGAGCCATTCCAGCGGCAATCAGAGGCAGCAGTTCCTAGAAAAACGGCTCCTATCCAATTTAGGGTCCTCCCCTTGGGGAGGAGCCATCCATTTCCCCTTCTACCTGTCATTCTTCTTCATTTATATTATGACGCGTGGCAGGGGCGGTGCCCAGGGCGGAGCCGCGTGATGCGGGCCAGGGGGGCAGCGATGCCCGGGGCGGGGGGTGGGAGCCTGTGATGAATGGGGGTAGAGCTTAGGATGAGTGAAAGGTGGGGGTGGTGTGTGTGTGCACACCAAAAAATTGGCTGATTGACTAATTATCCAATTATCTAATTCAATTAGTGCTCCAGATGGGAGTAGTTATGTAATGATTAATCAATTCACTTAGTTACTCGCATGTAGAGCACTAATTAGGGGCCCTATATACTATATATAAAAAGAAGAAAAAAAATAATAGAGTCTGGTGCAGCAGTAGAACTTTTAATGCTCCCTGGGAGTAAAAAAAAAAAAAAAAAAAAAATTACATATAAAATTTTTACTCCCAGGGAGCATTAAAAGTTCTACTGCTGCTTTTTAAAAATTTAAGCTATAAATAAAAATAAAGTTTATTTCTAACATAAGAGTTAGAAATAAAGTTAAAGAGGAAAGTAAAGTTGAGAAGTTAGGGTTAGAGGGAAAGAGAAAAGCAAAGCTAAAGAGTGAGAGAGAAAGTAAAGTTAGAAGAGGAAAGAGAAAAGTAGAGAAGCACAGGAATAAAGACAAACAGAGGAACAAAGAAACAGAGTTAAAGAGAAAAATAGAGAAGGACAGAAACAGAGTTAAAAAGAGAGAGACAAAGCAATAAGGAGAAAGAGAAAAGCAAAGAAACAGTTCTAGAGAAGCAAAGAAATGGAGTCAAAGACAAACAAGGAAATAGTTAAAGAGAAATAGGAAAATAAACCTAGAGAGAAACATAATTGGAGAGAGTGAGAAGAAGAGAAACTGAGAGACAGGTAGAAACAGTGAGAAAAAGAAAGACACAGAAGTAACGATAGACAGGGAAAAGTAAAGTGAGGAATAGACTAAAAAGTAAAGCAAAGCAAGAAATACAGTGAAAAAATGACTAAACCACACCAAAGAAAGACAGGTGCCGGGGGGGAGGGGGCTGGGTATCTTTATTAGGGTTTTAGGGTTTATTCAACTTTAGTGAATGGATTGTTGTATTTACACTCTAGCACAATATACAGAAACAACAGTGTATACAAATACAATCCATATACACACTGGTAAAAGTCCAATTTGCATACAGAGCAATACATGGAAATGCAGCAGCAAACACAAATACAGACCAATATGGAGCAACACAAGCCAAATACATATCAATACAATAGAACAATTTTTCTATTTCTGGAAAACTTGCTACATTTTGTTTTATTGTTAGCGGAAACCCAAAACAACAGCACCACAGGGAGAACGTAACAGTCATCCACCACACACACCTCTTTCAGGTTCTGCAGAACCCCACCATCACTCTCATCTCAACCACTGTCCTCACCCTGGCCCCTCAGGAACAGGGTTCCCAGGAGCCTCCAAATCGTCCTGCCTGACAAAACCCCGGCCCCGGCACAGTCCGCACCCAAACCTTGGCGATGAATGTCGCCTCGCAGACGGGCCAGGACCGAGGAAAAAAAACCCAGCCGGGGGGAAAAAAAATAAAACGCAGCTGGGATTTTTTTATTCTAAGTTTAAAAGTGCGTTGAAAAACCTGAAAGGCAAAAACCAAACACACAAGGTTAGAACCATTCCACACACACACACACACACACACACACTCACACCTCTTTCAGCTTCCACACAATCCCACCATCATCTCAACAACTCTCCCCCACCCAGGCCCCTCAGGAACAGGGTTCCCGGGAGCCTCCGAATCGTCCTGCCTGACAAAACCCCGGCCCCGGCACGGTCCACACCCAAACCTTGGTGATGAACATCGCCTCGCAGACTGGCTGGGACCAAGGAAAAAAAAACCACTGAGCCGGGGGGTGGGGGTGTGAAACAACCCCAGCTGGGTTTTTTTATTCTAAATTTAAAAATGTGTTGAAAAACCTCAAAGGCAAAAACCAAACACACAAGGTTAGAACCATTCCACACACACACTCTCACAGGCAGACACAACCACATCGGCAGACACAACCTCTCACACACAGCTACAGACAGTCACACGCTCTTCAGCTTACACGCTGACTGCAGCCATTCATCAAAATACTCCACTGATGGAGATACTTTGGCACATCTTCCCCAGCTGCCGCTCCTCGACGTCAAACTGTAGATTCCAGGAAAAAAATCGGTAGCATCAGTGACCGTGGAGATCCAAAGCTGCCTCGGGACCTGCAAGAAAATGTGAGGCGGTCAGAGAGTGGCCCGTGGCTAGGAGTTATCCCCACACCAGGCCCATAAATTTTCTGCCCAAAACCCCATAGAAAATAGATGAACCCTTAAGTTTTATGACTGTTCTACCTAACTGCGGCTCCGACCCTAAGTGGCACACAGACGGGCGGCACCCCAAATTAAGGAAAGATGACGCGAGGGCTCGAGATGAGTCTCCAGAAGATGAATTCTCGAGTGCAATACACTTAGAGGCGATGGAACCTACTGAAATACTGCGGTCACGGAGGGAGGGTCCAATACCCTCCCTAGAGAAGTCCAAGGGAATGGCATGTGAAAAGAAGCCAGTACCAAAACTGAGAAGGAAGATGGATGAGAACATCTTGCATACTTCCTCCGGTCTCAAGAAGTAAGAAGGTAAAGATGCCAGAATAAGCCCCATCCGGGCAAGTAGGCAAGTAGAGTACAGCCAGTATGGCCAAGAACAATGCAAAAAAAAAAAAAATCACTGACATGCAACAAAGCCCTGTGACACAGAGGACAATGGACAGTACATAACAAAGACACAACCTACAGAACATAGACATAAGTTGAAACTGCCCAGCAGTTTCACCTGATGGACCCAAGATTCCTACAGCAAATGAGCCAGAGGCCGATGATGCCGAAGGAAAGAAAGCTCTACAGCAATAGCACATGATGGCAAAACATAAGTGCTTACAAGAACTTAGTACCAGAGCTGTTAAGAGGATGCTCAAGAAGCTCAGTAGGCCTAGAGAATAAGGCAACAACTGCTAGGGGACCGGGGCGATCGCTCCGGACCCAAAGGCGAGCTCCTCAGGCAAAAAGATCCGCGATGACATCGAGACTCAGAGAAGGCCGATGACGTGAAGCTCGTGAGAACACAGAGACGGGTCGGAACCGTCCTGCCCGGCAAAAGGTCGGGCGATGCTGAGGAGAAACCCTCTCCCTTTACTTCCAAGGGGCCTATCCCGCTACGCCCCTCTCCTCTAAGCTAACTTCAAATTGCCTCCTGCAATTCCAAAGGGTTTTCTCTTGTCTCCACCACTGGTCCCAACACTTAGCTTTTGGAAGACGAGCCGACAAAATCCATCCTTGATGGAAATGAACACACGGGCGCCGTGGATGTTGATACAGTCCCCAGGGTCTGTTTCGGTGGCTGCAAAAATTCAGAAAAAAAATTCAGACCGCGAGGAGATGTCCCAAAAGTGACCCCTTGCACAAGGCCTCCCTCCCTCCTAAGGGCCGAGGCTCATCGCTTACCTGCCGCTTCCAAACTTCGGCTCCTCGGCTGCTCACGGTACCTAAGACAACAAAACAGAAAACATCACTGTGGCCCTCGAGAATATTAATCCCCAGGGGTCCTCCGCACCGGTACCCCGGCTCACCTCAAATCTTCATCCGATTCCAGAGGCGGCCCGGAAAATACCTGCAAAGCAAAAAGGTACATGCTCAGCACACCGCCACATACCGCTCACCTATTACTTGCCCCACTTAAAGGCCAACTCACCTGACTGTCTCTATTTCTTGGCATGTCCAAGGCAGCAGCAGCAGCACCTGCAAAGAAACAAAGCAAAAAACATCCTGAAAGACTCTGAAATCACAACCTCCCCCCTCCAATTAAAGTACACTGCACCTATACCTTAAGCTTGCACCCACCTGGCTGCCAGCATCCCAGACCAGGACATCGTGCCGGTGGACCACCTAAAATGCACAAAAAATAACAGATGCTTAGAGCTGCACCAGAAATTGATAACTGAGCAAGAAAAACTAGTTCAGTCCACCAGTCACCACTTACCTCGCTCACTTCACCTTGACAGCTGAGATCCGGCTTGACCTCCTAAAAATAAAGACAAAGAACAATGCTGGAACACAACCACCATTTGCACTTGCCCCACAAACACAAATGGTGACTGACCTTCCTGCGGGAACCCCCTCACCCGGTCCAGGGCGCTCTGCCACGGATTTAATCCCTCCACATCTGAAAGAAAGTGATGACAAAAGTCAAAGGGGTGCATGAGAACTTAACAGCTCCAGTCATCTTGTGTCAATCTAGGAATACCATCTAGAGGCCAAACTACAGCCTACATCACAAATTACAAGTCCCCAGGCCTTGTCCTATTACACCCATGTGCCAGACCGTGCAGCAGGGCAGAGCAGCTCCGGGCCAAATTCATGCAAACACCTGTGACACAGGAAAGGACAAAGGAGGGGATGCGATGAAGAGAGAAAACCCTCGGCAAGAAGAACGATCGCAAGGACCGAGAGAACGAGGAATGAGATGACCTAGGCAAGACCGACGGTGAGCCGACGAGGCTCGAAGAACCCTGGCAGAAGAAGGACTTATTCTGAGAACCACAAAGATGGATGCCTGAGAATCATACGGTCAGAATCCTCTACCGCTCTTCACATTCTGACAAGTCCTAATCCACTCTAATGGATCACTGCAGTGCACAGCTGTGAATACAGCTCAGAACAAGACCGTAAAAGACATCCGACTTGACGCTTCTAAAGAGAGATGCGATTCTGATGCGCCTCCAAGCTCTCGAGTCAAAGGATCGATGGTATCGGCACCAGGCCGAGGAGCACCGAGAGCAGAGATGCTAAGAATAACACCCAGCGTTTCCAACAAGAATCTCAAAGGGCTAAGGCAAAGGACCTGCAACAGAAGATGCCCAAAAGACACAGAACATACAATAGAAAAGTGACACACACCAGGACTGCTCTGCTCTGCACACCTTGGCATTGTGATCAAAAGTGAGACTTGCCCTTTATGTGGCCTAAGGGGCCACTTCCTGGACATCCCCACCTCCAAAGCTGACTCAAAAATCCCTCCCGGCAAGCCCTGACCCAACACCTCACATTCATTCCCTCAGTGGATTGTAGCCCTCAACTTATCTCTCAGACATCTGGAGATGGGAATCCTCCTCAGGCACAACAGAAGGCCGGCTCACCCTCTGGGAAGCTCCTGTCGTCACTGGGCTGTCGTCTCCTAGTCAGCCACAATGAAGAAAACCAAAGATCACTACAGGAACTTAGTGGCACGTCGGCCAAAGCCCCGACAATTCCACTACTCACCGTCTCCTAAGAAGGCCAGGGTCCTCGGACCGCACGCTTCAGCCACGCTCCAAGGCCGATGCCGTCATCACAGGGTATGCCTGGGTTAAGAGGAGACAAGGTGTTGTGGCATTGCTGAAACTTAAGCGGACCCTCCCTCCTCCTCCCTCCCTCCCCGACTCATCACAACTCCTCGGCCATGGATGTACTGGAAGGTACCTCAGAACAGAAAATGTAAAGGCTTCATTGCAGAGTCCCGTAATACTTCCAGAGCGCTCATGACAGTGGCGAAGCAGGTCCGTCGGCCGGTCGGCGAGGGGGTTTCGGCGTAATACAAGCAGACCGCTTAAAACACAAATGACAATGGATGCTTAGAACTGCACCGGAAATTGATAACTGAGCAATTACAACTCATTCTGTCACTGCTTACCTCACTCCATCGACCTTGACTGCTGCTATCTGGCTTTAGCTCCTGAAAGCAAAGACAAAGAACAATGCTGTAACACAGCCACCATTTACAGTTGCCCCACAAACACAAATGGTGACTGACCTTCTTGTGGGAACCCCCTCACCCGGTCTGGGGCACCCTGCTACAGATTTCATCTGTCTGCATCTGAAAGAAAGCGATGACAAAAGTCAGAGTCCTGCATGATAACTTAACAGCTCCAGGCATCCTGTGTCAATCTAGGAATACCGGCTAGAGGCCAAACTACACCCTACATTACAGATTTCAAGGCCTTGGGACTTGTCCTACTACACCCATACACCAGACTACATGGCAGGGCAGAGCAGCTCCAGGCCAAACCCATGCAGGCACCTGTGACACAGGAAATGACAAACGAGGAGATGCAATGAAGAGAGAAAACTCCAGCAAGAGGAATGACCGCAAGGACCGAGAGAATGCGGAGCAAGATGATCGCAGCGAGACCAACAAGGCTCGAAGAAGATGCTAACGGAAGGGCTTATTCTGAGAACTGCTAACGGAAGGGCTTATTCTGAGAACTGCAAAGACGGATGCCCGAGAATCGTACGGTCAGAATCCTCTACCACTCCTTGCATTCTGACAAGTCCTAATCCTCTGTAATGGATCGCTGCAGTGCACAGCTGTGAATATAGCTCAGAACAAGACCATAAAAGACCTGTAACTCAATGCTTCTAAAGGGAGATGTGATTCCGATGTGCATCGGTGCTCGTCAGTCAAAGGTCTGACGGTATCGGCACCCAGCCGAAGACGCTAAGGATGATGCCCAGCCTTTCCGATAAGCTGGCCCCTCGAAGGGTTAAGGAAAAAGACCTAAGACATGAGATGCCCAAAAGACACAGAACATACAATAGACAAGTGACACGACACACACCGTGACTGCTCTGCCCGCCTCAGCATTGTGATCAAAAGTGAGATTTGTCCTTTAGGTGGGCTAAGGGGCCCCTTCTTGGACATCCCTGTCTCCAAAGGTGACTCAAAAATCCCCCCTGGCAAGTCCTGACCCAGCACCCGGCTTTCATCCCTTCTGTGGGTTGTAACCCTCAACTTATCTCTCGGACGTCCGGGATGGGAATCTGCCTCGGGTGCAAAATAAGGCCGCCTCGCTGTCTGGGAAGTTCCTGCTGCCTCTTCGTCGGCTACAATAAAGAAAATCAAACATCAAGGCGTGAACTTAGTGGCACATCAGCCAAAACCCGACAACTCCGCTACTCGCCGTCTCCTAAGAAGGCCACAGTCCTCGGGCCACACGCTTTGGTTACGGTCAGAGGCCGACGCCGTCATCACAGGGCATACCTGGGTTAAGAGGAAACGAGGTGATGCGGCATCGCTGAAACTTGAGAGGACCCTCGCTCCTCCTCCCTCCCTCCCCGACTCACCACAACTCCTCGGCCACTGCCAAAGGTTACCCAGACATCACCTTTGAAAGGCAAAAGTAAAAGGTTCGTCGCAGAGCGCCGTAACGCTTCAGGAGGGCTCATGAGGGCGGCGAGCCGGGTCTGTCGGCCAGTCAGTGAGGGGGTTTGGCATAATACAAGTGGACCGCCTAAAACACACAAATGACGATTTAAGCTTAAAGCTTAAGCTACCAGAACTTGGCATCCAAGCAGTAACAACTGGTTCAGTCCACCGGTCACCGCTTACCTTGCTCACTTGACCTTGCCTGCTGATATCTGGCTTTACCTCCTAGGAATAAGGACAAGGAACAATGCTGTAACATAGCCACCATTTACCCTTGCCCTGCAAACGCAAATGGTGACTGACCTTCCTGCCGGAACCCCCTCACCCGGTGTGGGGTGCTCTGCCACGGATTTAATCCATCTGCATCTGAAAGAAAGTGATGACAAAAGTCAAAGAGCTGCATGAGAACTTAACAGGTCCAGCTATCTTGTGTCAATCTCAGAATATTATCTAGAGGCCAAACTACACCCTACATTACAAATTTCAAGTCCCCGGGCCTTATTCTATAGGCCAGAGTGTGCAGCAGGGCAGAGCAGCTCCGGGCCAAACCCGTGCAGGCACCCATGACATGGGAGATGACAAACGAGGAGATGCAAAGGGGAGAAAAAACTCTCAGCAAGAAGAATGACCACAAGCACATCGAAGGGCTAAGACTAAAGACATGAGACACGAGATGCCCAAAACATACAGAATGCATGACAGACAGGTGATACAATGTGCACCGGGACTGCTTTGCCCCGCACACCTTGGCATTGAGATCAGACGTGAGACTTTCCCTTTATATGGGCTAAGGGGCCCCTCCCTGGACATCCCCGCCTCCAAAGCGGACTCAAAAATCCCTCCTGCTGAGCCCCAACATCCTGTTTCCATTCCCTCTGTGGATCGTATCCCTCAACTTATCTCTCAGACATCTGGGGATGCAAATCCTCCTCGGGCGCAACAGAATGCCACCTTGCCATCCGGGAAGTTCCTGCCATCGCCGGGCCATTGTCTCTCAGTCAGCTACAATAAAGAGAACTGAGCATCAGTACAGGAACTTAGTGGCACGTCGGCCAAAACCCAACAATTCTGCCACTCACTGTCTCCTAAGAAGGCCGTGGTCCTCGGGCCGCACGCTTCAGCCGCGCTTTGCAGGGTACACCTGGGTTAAGAGGAGACGAGGTGATGTGGCATTGCTGAAACTTGAGAGGACCCTTGCTCCTCCTCCCTCCCTCCCCAACTCGCCGCAACTCCTCTGCCGTTGCCCAAGGCTACCCGGACGGCACCTTCGAATGGAAAAGGTACAGGCTTCATCGCAGAGTCCCATAATACTTCCGGAGGGCTCATGAGGGCAGTGAACCGGGTCCGTCGGCCTGTCGGTGAGGGGGCTCGGCCTAATAAAGAGAACTCCCTAAAAAGGACAAATGACAATGGATGCTTAGAGCTTTACCAGAATTTGGCACCCAAGGAATAACAAGTGGTTCAGTCCACCGGTCACTGCTCACCTCGCTCCATCCACCTTGACTGCTGATATCCAGCTTTACTTCCTAAAAATATAGACAAGGAACAATGCTATAACATGGCCACCATTTACACCTCCCCTGAAAAGCCAAGCAATGACCAACCTTCCTGGGGGAGAAGGGGCAAAACAAAAAGGAAAGGCACGTACCCACGCAGGGTCCAAAAGCGTCACGTTAGCGTGGCAGTTTCTGTCTGAAACCGCTTGACCGTGACCTCTTTCCGCAGGGGTCTCTGTCATATTGGAATAGTGATTTGAATGCTGCGGACCACCTGTAAAATACAAAAAAACCCAAGTATGCTTACAGTTTTATCACTAATACAACAACTCTGGTAGCATCTAGTTCTGTGCTGGAATCAATAGTTATCTCGGTCACCGGTTCTCGGCTAGCTCACGGTCTCTCCGGTGCCGACAGCCGGCCGTGCCGAGCGCTTCATGTGTTCAAAATGAAACGAAGAGCCAAACAACGAGGTGAATGTAGAGCCAAAAGTCAGGCCGTCGCTCGGAGGTCGGGTGCCAACCCGCCTCGTCGCCGTGCTCCTCTGGCCTCCTCTGTTCGTTATCGGGTTTCCATCCTATCCCTCCGCCTCTGCAAAAAGATTATTTGTCAAAGTTACTCAGACACACAGGGAAAGCTTAACCTTTCCCAAGTTGTCATTTCTCAAAGCAAACCGCCTAGGATCCAACAACAGCATGCATTAAGACGAACGGCTAGAAAACTGCGAGACGCCGCCGTACCGCTCCCGCCGAACCCCGCACAGACCGGCCACGGTCGCTCTGTCTGAGGTGTGACTCGGGTGGTTAAGCAAAGCTAAAGCTTACCTGTAAAGTCTTCTTTCTATTCCACCTACCCCCCATTCTATTCCACAGGGCAGAGCAGTTCCAGGCTAAACACAAGCAACATATTATGCTACAAACAGCATGACACAAGAATGATAAAAAAAAAAAGCCCTTGGGGAGAAGAATGATGGCAAGGACCGAGACGATGCCAAAAGAGACAACCGATGGCGTGGCAATGCTAGATGGAGGAGGCTCTAAGGAGGGGAAGACAAGAATGTAACAGAGTGGCCTGTTACAAGAACTGTCAGTCACGATGATCAAGATGGCTGTAAGATAATGCTGCGTTCAGAACGCTCCCCATAGCCTTACAAGCCCCAGGACATTACAATTCACGGCCAGAAAGGATGGATGGCAATATGGCCGGGGGCAAGGACACAAAAGACATCTGACTCAATGCTTCCGAGACGCGGCCAAGCCCGCCAGTAGAAGAACAAACTATATTGGTATCATGCCAAGAAGTGCAAACGTTCAAGAACCTAGAGATGACAACGATGCTTGCGATAAGGCCCTCGAGAGGAAAAGGCAGAGATCCAAAGGATCCCACGTTAGACAACACAACACGCTAGACAACACAAGACAGACTGGAACTGCTCTGCACACCGTATGGCTGCAATCCAAAGTAGAGCCACTGCCTTTAGCTGTCCTAAGAGGCCCCTTAGAGGACATCCCTTACCCCTGCACTAATTATTAAATCTCTCTCAGGAATTTCCACCCTGCTATCATCCCATCTCCGAGTCAAAGCCCCTGACTTATCTTTTGGATGACTGGCAACGTGAAACCGCTTTGGAGGCAAAATGAGTCTTCCTCAGCTATCTCGAAGGCCCTGTGATAGCCAGGTTAGCCTCTTAGTCAGCTATGATAAAGAAAACCAAAATCAGTGCACAAGTTTAGCAGCATATGGGCCAAATCCCAGCAATTCAGCTACTCACCCTAAGTGTGCCCAGGTCCTTGAGTCTCCGGCTTTGTCCCGAGTCAAAAGCTGCGGCCCTTATTTCAATGGGCACCTGGGTTAGCAAGGGACAAAGTTATACTGTGCTTCTGTGAGTGCGATGGATGCATTTGGATGCTTTAAGACACGTAAATGCATCTGCTGCGCTTGAGGAAAAGCCTTAGGGGGCCCCAAATGGACAGTGTTTCCCACTGCGAGGCTTTCCAAACCCCTCCTGGCTCTTCCTAAACCAGTTGCCCTGCTCATGCTCCCTCTCCTGGACACAATACACAACTTACCTATCAGAAGCCTCAGTTTCAGATGTCATCTTTGACACGGGGCAGGTCTATTTTGTGACACAATGAATGTGCTGAGAAAATTTAAAGCATCATACTTAATACAAGCCAGAAATTACAAGGCTCCTAAAAAAAAAAAACCAACAAAAAAACCACAAGAACAAAAACCAAAATTACACAAGCACCTTATCACCCCTGAACACCCAACCCAAAATCACGAGCTTAAATACTCTCTATGTTCTATGCCATTTTCTTCATTGTGTCTTCAAAGCCTTTATTAAAAAGAAAAGCTGAGATGAGCTGAAAGACCCCCCCCTTATCAAAGTGAGACAAGACCTCTTACCCCCCTCAATCCCAGAGCAAGCATGAGCCACTCTGGTAAAGGCTGGGGTTGATATACCCCCGGCTGGGCCCGCCTCTCGTTCCCACAATGCCGGGAAAAGGGAGGGGGCAAATACCACAAGGTATAAAAGCTCTCAAAGGAGCCATGGCTGCTTGGCTCCTCTGTCTCAAATTCAAGATGAGTAAGGAGCTGCATAGAGAAAAATACTTGCTGTGCTTTCTTTTTTTTACTACATACTTTCTTTTTTACTGCAACTACATTGAGCAAAAGGGCAGAGACTGGGTAAGGAATAAAACTTTGTGTTTTGGCAGGGTAGTATAGATAAGTGGGATAATGAGTTGCTAATTTGCATAATTGTTCCTTAGTGATTACTAAGTATTCCACATGTGACTAAGTAGAGTGGAGAAAAATAGTAATGATACAAATAGTGAAACTCTCACTAGGACCTCCAATTAGTGCTATATACATTATAAAAAAAAATAATTGACCCCCCGGGCAGCGTTAGGGCTGCCTACCTGCTGGGCTCCCTCCCGTGTGAGATATTTGTTACCGGGGTACAGGTAGAAGTACCTTAAAATACAGATTTAAACCCTTAAAATGCTGAAAAAGGGAGAGCTTCCTTCAACTAAACTTTTTAAAATGAGGAAACAGAGGGTGTTTGCCTCCACTTAAACCAATACAATAGCAAATAAATGGCTTCTCTCCTTTAATGTAAACCCCTAAACTATTAGGAAAAGAGGGGTTTTTCCCACTTTAAATCTCTCGAGTGGTGGAAAAAGGGGGATTTTTTTCCCCTCAGTTCAAACTCTTAAAAAGGAGGGACAACTGGGCTTCCCCCTCAATTTAAACATTAGGATGATGAAAACGTGGGAGTTACCCTTAATTCCAACCCATAAAATAGCCAGGTCGAGGTTTTTCCCTTTCCATTTAAACTAGACAACAATGGAAAATGGGGATTCCCTGTCAACTGATACCCCTAACAGCATAGAAACAGATATATCCTTCAAATGATACCATTAAAATCGCAGGGGAAGGGGATTCCCCCTCAATTTGAACACAGACAATTATGGAAAAGGAAGTTTTTCCCCCAGTTTAAACCCCTTTTCTGGGCCACTGTGAAGGGACTAGGGGCTCTGGGAAGGGACTGACAAGATGAAAGCAGAAAGCCGAAACTTTTCCCCTGGCACCCCACACGCTGTCCCGCCTGCTCAGGTGCCCGGGTGCATCCAGCTGCTCCCCAGCTCCTGCCGGATGCTCCATCGTTCCTGGAGGGACGTTGGGGTGCCTCCATTGGCCCCTCGGGACTAGCAGCTCCCTGTGCAGGTGTGCCCGGGTAATTGACTGAAATCAGCTGGTCGCAATTGGCTTTTGGTGCCAAGGGAAACTCCAAGTTAAGAATAATCAAAGTATGATCTAGTTCTCGTGAAACTCAGCTTTCCAAACCTTTATTTGGGGGGAAAAAAAAAAAAAAAAAAAGCTGGGCGTGCCCTTGGCAGAAAGGCACCTGTGAAGCAAAGCAGGCTTAAAATGCTTGTCAGCAGGAAATCTGGGAGAAATGGGGTGCTGGCTCCCGGCGTCCCCGGCTTTCCAGGCAGTTTTCCCGCTTCTGGGGGACGGCACTTGCATCCCACTGGAAAGGGAAAATGTGGAGAGAGGGGCAAGTGGGAAAACAGTTGCTGACGCGTGTGCTTGGACTCCAGTTCCTCCCGGTGGGTCTGTGCCGCCGGAAGCGCAAAGGAAATCAGCCTTGGAGTATCTGTTTGTTCACCTGTGGGGCTTGGAAGAGACTCTAGACATTAAATTCCGGGGATGTTCCCCTCGCTGGAGTGAGCAGCAGTGGAAGCTGTTTGCTGTGTGCTTCTCCGTTCCCTTCACCTCGGTCCCCTGGGGCTCCAGGTAATCCCACCTCACCTTTGCTTTTCCAAGGGTCTCTAGATGAGGGCTTGAGCTTTGCTGTAGCTCCCGTTTACAGGGAGAATCTGTTCCAGGAAATACCTCGTGGCCTCGTGGTCTGGACTAATGCCATCGCAGGGAGAGCAAAAAGTCCCACAGCTCCTGCGGCTCGCTCGTCTGAATTGCCCATGGTGAATTGTTTACGCCTTGTTTCCTCGTTCGTTATTCCCGTTATTCCCTCCCGCTACCGCCGGGCCAGCCCCGTGGCGGGAGGGGAAGGTGTGCCGAGCGACCCCACGTGACCGGCGCCGCGCGCCGTCTCCATAGCGACAGGACCGTAAAGCGCGGTCGCGCGGGTGTCGCAGCTCTTCCGTCCGTGCGGCGCGGCCCAGCGGCCCCGGGACCTGCGGCCATGGAGATTCCGCTGCCGCCCGAGGGTGAGGGGCGATCGGGGGGTTCAGGGGGAACGGGGGGCAACCACGGGAACGGGAAGGGAGCGGGGAGAGAGCGGGGGCTGACGGCGCTGCCTCCCCACAGACCAGGAGCTGCGGAATGTCATCGACAAGCTGGCGCAGTTTGTGGCGCGGAACGGGCCCGAGTTCGAGAAGATGACGATGGAGAAGCAGAAGGAGAACCCCAAATTCTCCTTCCTCTTCGGAGGCGACTTCTATGGCTACTACAAGTACAAGCTTGCCCTGGAGCAGCAGCAGCGTGAGTGGGGCCTGCGGCTCGGGCGGGGCCGGCTCGGGGTCTCGGGGTCGGCCGACGGAGACACTTTTGTCCCTCCTGGCCTCACCCTGCCCCGCCGGGACCGGTTTGCAGCCTCTTCCTGCGCTCTGGGTTCCGGGTAGTTGGCTGAGCGCTGCCCACGGCTCCTCACGGCCCCGGTTGTGGGTTTGGAGGCGGGCAGGGGGGGCCGCAGGGACGGGCAGCGTGGTGAGACGGAGCTCAGCACCCGGAGAGCCGGGACTCAGCTTGTGCTGGAGTTGTCCCTGTGGAAGTGCACGGGGAGTTGCTGACTCTCCTCTTTGGTACTGCCCACGCGCGACTTTGCATTAACCGTAGAATCATAGAGTACGGTGAGTTGGAAGGGACCCATCAGGATCATCGAGTCCAACTCCTGGTCCTGCGCAGGACGCCCCAGGAATCCCACCGTGCGTCCGAGAGCGTTGTCCGAGCAGCTCTGGAGACCCCCCTGACCCTTCAGAGTGAGGGTCTGCTTGGAACCGGTGCCATTTTCACCCGTGGGCTGGCGGTAGCAGGTTTCTCTGGGAGGTTTACTTTCAAAGTTTACTCTGTCTGATAGTGTTGTGCAAGCAGAGCCAAGATATCGAGGCTTCCGCACAGATCCAGCCTCTGCCACAGCCATCACTCCCACCGGCTGCGCCCATCTCAGCCCCTCAGGGCACCCCTTCTGTGGAGGAACTCATCCAGCAGAGTCAGTGGAACCTGCAACAGCAGGAGCAGCATCTCCTCGCTATGAGACAGGTTGGTTTAAGATGAATGCTCACCTGGTGTATCCTGGCCTGTCAGCAGCTGTAGGAATTAGGAGTGAAAGGGGAGAGGATGGTTTGCTGCTGAGCAGTGACGGGGGTGAGAAGAGGTGAGAAGTTGCTTTCCTTATTTTTGTTGCGTGGCAAATGCCATCGTTCCCCTGGAATGGACGTAGCCGATGCGTAGGTTGTGCTGGCACGACTGATCTGTGATTAAAACCTTTGATTTACTCTTTGAAAAACCTTGTTAGTTTTAGAGTGGAATAAATTGTGACTGCTTTAAGCCCTGTTTAATGCTGCAGATTGCTGGGAACTGCAAGATGTTCCAGTTCGTAGCATTCCAACTTAGATGTGATCGGGGGTGGAAGGGAACCATGTGCTATGGACTAGCTGACTTTTGCAGGAGATGTTTAGCTGTTAAAGCCACTGAAAACCAAACTGAAGCATTCCTTGTGCCTTGGTTACATTCCTTATATTGACAAGCTTCTCGCAATTATTTTTTATTGAGTGATAAATTTTAGAAGTAGAAGTAAACTGGACTTCTCCTGAAAAATGTGAAGAGTCCTTTCTTTTCAAAACCAAATAATTGAAACATTTTCGTGAGGTTACAGGGCTTGTAAAATACTTTGGTCCTTGAGATAGCTACTTATATCCAAGAGGATAAGGATAGAGCAGCTTCATTCTTTAAAAGAATATTGGCTATAATGTAATTCTTTCTTCTTTTTTTTGCTTCTGTCTTTTTGGGTTTTTTTATCAGGAACAAGTCACATCAGCAGTAGCCCTTGCAATCGAGCAGCAAATGCAAAAGGTTTTGGAGGAAACCCAATTAGACATGAACGAATTTGACAACTTGTTGCAGCCAATAATTGACACTTGTACGAAAGATGCCATTTCGGTGAGTGGTCTGAGCCTGCGCGGGGATTCGGGGGAGCTGTGGGTTCATTTGTGTGTTGAGATTCTCTGTACGTTAGTAGCAGCTTTACAGCCGTGTTGTGAGGCACGTAAGATGAAAGCTGTTACCTGAAAGCTCCCCTTCCTGCGGTTATTTCAGAGCTATGGGAAGCCCGTATCGTGTGAACACATTAGACTGACTTAAAATATTTAACGTTTGCTTTTCTAAGGCTGGTAAGAACTGGATGTTTAGTAATGCCAAGTCTCCGGCACACTGTGAGTTGATGGCTGGGCACCTGCGGAACCGGATCACGGCGGAAGGAGCTCACTTTGAGCTGCGGCTGCACCTCATCTACTTAATCAACGATGTTTTGCATCACTGGTAAGAATTCAGTTACGGGTTTCAGTTTGCTGTTTTGATTACTTTGATGAAGTCTCTCTCCTAGATACAGTGTTAGTTTGACTAGTTGCTTCTTATTTTTAATGTATTAATTATTTTTAGCGGCTGTCCTAAGATGTCCACAGCTTTGATCTAGTGCTTTAGTAATCAAATTTAGGTAAAACCCTTTTATCTAATTTGTGTATTTTTCCTCCAGGCGAGACTTTACAATAAAATTGTTAAGGAGAGAACTCTCTTTTTCACGATTCCACTATTTTTGGTATAGCTGAAGTTGAGATGAATTGAATATTCCAATGCACTTAGCATTATAGTGAAAAAGATAACTCTTCCCATTCCTTTCTCAAAGCCAGCGGAAGCAAGCACGAGATCTTCTGGCTGCTTTACAGAAGGTGGTTGTTCCTATTTATTGTACCAGTTTTCTAGCAGTGGAGGAGGATAAGCAACAGAAAATCGCCAGAGTGAGTATCTGGTCTTGGTTGAACGGTGACTTTTGCTTTGTTAGGTTGGTGCTATGTAAGTTCACAAATAGGCAGGTGGAAGAAGATCACTGAGACTTTTCTGGTCCGATCATCTTTGTAAAGTCTATTACGGGATGTGCTCTAGTTCGCATTTAAAATAGAACTTTCAAGTGCCTAGGTTTTATTTAAGAGTTATCATAATGACAAATGCATCTGAATCTTTAGCGGTTCAAAAATAAATGCCAAAATCCTAGGCCTTATGAAAAGCTGAAGATGCAAAAATGCTATGCCTCAGTTCTTCTTTGATTGTTCATAATTTCTAAAATCCTTTCACTCTTATTCATGCAGCTTCTTCAGCTATGGGAGAAAAATGGGTACTTTGATGAGTCCATTATTCAGCAGTTACAAAGCCCAGCTCTTGGACTTGGCCAGTACCAGGTTAGCCACAAAAGTATCAGTTTTCTTATTTGTGTAAATATTTTGAAAATTATTTTCCTTTTCAAAGGCTAATACTAATTTCTGGCCCCCCTCCCCTCCCTTGATGTTTACAAGGGATTACGAAAAATAATGTAAAATACAACCTTGTTATTCCAAACATTCAATAATCCAGCTGCTGTTGTCCTGGATGCGGGATACAGACTGATACGGTCCTGTACATGTTTGGCAGTGTCTCGTATAGCAGGGAGTGTTTGGTCAACAGGAAACGAGCAACTGTGGCTTTAAATTGGATACATTGACTATAAAAATTGTTGTGGCTGTGGGAGCCTTTCCTTTTTATTATTAACAATGAGCGCTGTTGATTTGAGCTGTGTTGGAAAGACAGTACTAAGGACGGTTGGTTGCAGCCTGCAGAGAATATTTTGGAAATCTCCGCAAAGCTTCGTAGCGAGACTGGGCAGTTCTGCTGGCGTTATCCCGCATCCTCGTGCGTGTTTTGGGAGAGAGGGTGAAGAGCAATGTAGGGAATTCCGAACAAGAAGATAGGCTAGGTATTATAGGTACAGCGTTCACTTGTTCTCCTTCATTTATTTTATCAGGCAAATTTGATCACTGAATATGCAACGGTTGTACAGCCTGTGCAAGTGGCTTTTCAGCAGCAGATCCAGAACCTGAAAACTCAACATGAAGAGTTTGTGAACAGTTTAACGCAGCAGCAGCAGCAGCAGCAACAACAGATCCAAATACCCTCACTAGAGAACGAGGTGAAATCAACACCCCCACCTCAAGCTCCGACAGCAGCCCCAGCCTCAGCTCCACCGTCTGCTCCGGTCACACAAGCAGGTACTGAGCTGACCTGGGACCTGTGCAAAAATCAAAGGGTGACAGTGTTAGGACTTTCTTTTTCTTTTTTTTCTTTTTTTTTTTCCCCCCCCCTCCTTTTTTTAACAATGAGGCGCAATACGCTGGTGGTTTGGTTCAGGCAAAAGCTCGAATCTGTTCGGAGCCTTGCAGCAGGTTCAGGCTGATGCTTGAGTATAAAATGTACCAAAGAGATGGGCGTTAAATGGATTAGAAATCCTCTCTCCCAGTAATAGATTTCTGCAGAAGAAATTCATCTGGAGCCCGGTGTGCCGATGTTTTACTAATTGCACGTGACTTTGATGCTGACAATAGTCTCTAAATTGTTCCAGATGATGGTAAATCTCAGCTGCCTCTGGCTGGTTCTACAGAGTATGACACAACCGGGTCTGGAGTGCAGGATCCTGCCTCAGGTGGACCACGTGGGCCTGGATCTCATGATCAGATTCCCCCAAATAAACCACCCTGGTTCGACCAACCTCACCCCGTTGCGCCATGGGGTCAACAACAGGTATGAAATGGTTCCGAAAGCGGATGTGGCGGTTCGGAATGACCGTCTTGGTTGTGGAGGTTGAGAATGGCCATCTCGGTAGTGGAAGTGCAGTGAAAAGCTGTGGAAGTTGAAGATAGAAATCCAGATTTCAATGCCAAGCTTTGTCATTCTGACCACAGTTAAAGGCAAAGTATTACTCATATCTCACTTTGTTAACCATCACGCCATTCCTATGAACGAGAGCTGTTTGGTTCGGGAACAGTTTGGTCTTTTCCCATCTTTTTTTGGAAGTTGCGGTTGTTCAGACTCTGTATTTGAAATGTTCTTTTGCTTGTGCGTGTTGCCCAAGGGCTGTATTTCCTTAAGAAGGTGTGTTATTGTGTTCTTTATTTTTGTAACCTAATTACCAGGCTTCTGTACTTCCCCGCCAGGGACCACCTCATTGTCCTCCCTGGAATAACAACCACGAAGGAATGTGGAACGAACAGAGAGATCAAGGCTGGAACAATCAGCGAGAGACACCTTGGAACAACCAGCCTGATCCTTCTTGGAACAACCAGTTTGAAGCGCCGTGGAACAACCAGCATGAACAGCCTCCATGGGGTGGGGGTCAGAGGGAACCTCCATTTCGAATGCAGCGGCCACCTCACTTCAGAGGCCCATTTCCGCCACATCAGCAACATCCCCAATTCAACCAGCCCCCGCATCCGCATAATTTCAACCGCTTTCCACCTCGCTTCATGCAGGATGATTTTCCACCTCGCCATCCCTTTGAAAGGCCTCCTTATCCTCATCGTTTTGATTACCCCCAGGGGGATTTTCCTCAAGGTAAAGTGTGTACCAGGCCAGGTTTTCTTACGTTGTGATGCTGATTGCCATTACAAAATTTAGTGGTTTGGGGTGCCGGTTTATCCTCGGTGGACTGGTGTGATTTTCCTGAGAAATGTTTCATTTGGGAGTCTGGGAAGCTACTGCTAAGAGCTGAGTAGGAAACGCATGCAGAGTTGGATGCTTCCCTGCTTTTTGAGTCTTCCCTAATGGGTAAGAAATTGTAGTCCAAATTGAAGTCAGCATCTCTACAGGCACCTCTTTTGTGACCACTTTAGAAGTAGTAAGCTCAAAGGTGAGAAGCAGCATTTTCTCGTAAATTTACGTCTCCTGTGCATCAGCCTGTAGGTGAGGGCTGTGACCTGTGTAGATGGAGGAAGTTAAGAGGAAGGCTGGAAGGATTTGTTCCTGTGCATGCACTCGTTCATTCTTCCTTTTTATTTTGACTGCCAAGCTCTCTAATTTTTTGCCTTTAATGTTGTGTGGCCTGGTAGTGTGTGATGAAATGATCCCTGCCTCCAGTTCTTCCTTCTCATTGGGTCCGTTTTCTTGTCGGAACATGGGAATGTTTGGGAGCGTAACCAGGTGCCGCTTGCCTGGCCTGCGGCTCTATCGGGAAGTCTGCTATAGTTCTGCCCCGAGGTAGTTTCCATTGCACGTGCAGGAGTTATTGTTACTCTGGAATGATCCTTATCAGTGTAAAGGCCAAAGATCACCGTGATTCTGTGTGACAGGTCATTTGAAAGATACATTACGTTTCCGTGTAGGAGTTGCTACGTTAATCGTAAAAGTTTCTCAATTTTCCAAGTCCAGAAATGTTTGGAAACCAATGGATTTGAGTTTATATACTTAGGATTGAGTTTAACCTCTGTAGTAGAGATCGTCCCTTTTTTTTTTTTCCCTTGGGCTTCATCGTTTGGTTGGGTTTTTTTTTCAGAATTGTGGTAGCGAGCAGGGAGAAAGGGAGAACTCCCTCTTGTCCCAGGGAGTTTAGGTTTAAGCTCAGAACGAGATGCTCGGTTTTGGATTGTAGTGGTGATTTAAAACATCTTTCTTTGTTGTTGGAGGAAGGGATCTACTAAACCAGGTGGTTAAAATTAGGGAAGCAGTGAAGCAATGGCAGTACAGACTCCGCTTGAGTTCTGACGACAGTGAGTCAAATAGTACCAGCTCGAGATTAGGCGGCGGCTGTAATGGCTTTTCCTGGAAAAGGCGTGGATCCTGTTGCAAATGATGTTGATTTTCAGTCTTGCGGTTTTCTCCGTAGAGTGCACCGAGTTCAGCAGGGTCTCCTGGCGTTCGTGGCGTTTGTCCATCAGTGGTTGGATGAGCGTCACTCGCTTCCCTATTTTAACGGAATGTTATCTCTGCCTCTTCTCCAAATTAATTTTTCACCAAAAGTATTTTCTTGTCACCCGCTGATGTGAGTTAATTGCTGCCGTATGCATTTCTTTACATATGTTGATTTGGCACAGAGACAGAACTAATTACGGATCCAAGCTAAGTTGCGATTGTGTCCTTAGCTTCAGAAATAAATCCCACTGGTAGCTGCCCTGCTACATTTGAAACATTTTGTTCTCGAGTGTGTCTTTCTTGAGGTCCTTTTGACCGCAGTAGGTCCCAAAGGAAGCAGTGGCTTGGGGTTGAAGTATCCTGTTGTCTTGAGAGTGGTTGCTGTGGCCAAGGAGGTATTCGTGAGTGTGGACCTGTAGCCAGCCTCTGGTCCTTCGGCTCGGGTGCTCTGCTGGATCTGCCGAGATTGGGTTTTAGGATAAATGGAGTAACTGGAAGTACCTCTCTGATTGCCTTCCTTTCTTGATAGCTAAATAAAACATTTTAACCCTCCCACTCTGCAGAAATTGGACCTCCTCATCATCATCCTGGTCACAGATTGCCTCATCCTGGAATCAGCGAGCATCCTCCCTGGGGAGGGCCACAGCACCCTGATTTTGGGCCTCCACCACATGGATTTAACGGGCAGCCCCCTCACATGCGGCGCCAAGGGCCCCCTCACATGAACCACGATGATCCCAGTCTGGTGCCAAATGTTCCCTATTTCGATCTTCCCGCTGGACTGATGGCTCCGCTTGTCAAAGTAAGTGCTTGCTATGGGACTGAGTGGTGGGGTTAAAAGATCCAAAACCTGTTGTTGTTATTAGGGGCAGTTCAATGTGGACGTGTATAATTTCGAATCCTTCCATCCCACAACTGGTTGCGTAGGGTTTAAGAGCAGGAGTAGTTGCGGGGACTAGGTAGTGAAAATGGTGATGATTTTCAAGTGTTGTGTGCCAGAAGAAAGCTGGTTGAGCTCACAGCATGAAAGACTAATTTACACTTTAAAATCTGATCCCTGTTTGTAGGAAATGGAAATCCCCAGTGATTTTCAGACGGCTAGAGAGACCTCGTAGGTCTGATGGGGCCACTGTACTAGTTCTTCGTAATTGGAATTCTCGTGAAGATGTTTTACAATGTCAATGTTATATACGCAGAGAAGGATAGAGAACAGGAAACATACCTGCATCGGCATCTTCAGGGATATTTATATTTATGTACTCCGTATTTGAGATGAACAAATAAGCCTCTTCCATCTCTTTGTGTTATTCTCGTACACCAGTTTGTGCCAGGCTTCCATCCAGCCACATTAGCACAAAGGTGGATGAGATCTGCATTTTATCTACCTGGTGGCCCACTTAATACTGCGACCTGTGCAGTGCAGGCTTTTCTCAGAGACCTCAATAGTGATAGCACAAGGAAGCATCGGGTCATCTGCAGAATCCTTATTTTCAGGTCATCTTTTATCCAGTATTGAAATTTGAGGTCCCCACACAGCTAAATCTGTATTTATCTCTTCAGATAGCAACCCTGTGACACGTGACACGAATGTAATTTGTTTTGTTTCTGGCAGCTTGAAGATCACGAGTATAAACCTTTAGATCCTAAAGATATACGTCTTCCACCCCCAATGCCCCCCAGCGAGAGACTCCTGGCAGCGGTTGAGGCATTTTATAGTCCACCATCTCACGACAGGCCTAGAAACAGGTAAGAGTAGGTGTAGCAAATAAAATGGTAAGGAAAATGCTCTATAAGAAGGTGTCTCAAACCACAAAGTGCCTCCCTCTTTTTCGCCCATGTCTCGGTTCTCCTAACGCTCTTATATTGCGACTGCGCTTGCCATTTGAGCCTATGCTGAGATTTGCAAGACAATTTTGCCCAGACCCTTCATTCCATACAAAATCTGATGAAAATCCTTAAGGTTGCCACTGAAGTGGAATTTACACCTGCGGGTTCTGTGTGGTTGATTTGTTGCAGCGAAGGATGGGAGCAGAATGGACTGTACGAGTTCTTCAGAGCTAAAATGAGAGCAAGGCGGAGGAAGGGTCAAGAGAAGAGAAATAGGTGAGAGATCCTGTGCGCTGCCTTCTGCTGTGTGCCGTTCCTGTGGAAGGTGCTTGGGCTAAATGCAGAGGGAAAGTCTGTTCAGCAACATGCTGATGGAATAAGTGAGTTCCAGTGTGCTGGAATTTCTGTCTAATCTGCAGAAAATGGAACCGGCACAAGTTGCCCAGAGAAGCTTTGGCTGCCCCATCCCTGCAAGTGTCCGAGGCCAGGTTAGACGGGGCTTGAAGCCACCCAGAGGTCTAGAGGAAGGAGTCTCTGCCCATTGGCAGGGGTTGGAACTGGATGAGCTTTAAGGTCCCTTCCAACTCGAACCGCTTTGCGATTCCGTGAAACGATTTTTGTCACGCTCGAGCTTTCGCTTTCACCGCAGAAGCGGTGCTTTTGTGTGTAATTTGAATTTGATCAGGGGTAGATTTGTGTTTCTGGCACTTCTCCGCGGAACCTCACTGGAGTTTCTCTGCTCATCCGTGCAGTGGGCCGTCTCGGTCTCGCAGTCGGTCTAAAAGCCGAGGTCGTTCATCTTCCCGGTCTAATTCACGATCTTCGAAATCATCTGGCTCCTACTCGAGATCACGCTCTCGCTCTTGCTCTCGATCACGATCCTATTCTCGCTCACAGTCCAGGTAGGGCGCGGGGGGGCCAAACCTTGGGAGCTGGGGAGTGGGAAAAACCCAACCCTCGAGGCTGATCAAGGAGCTGTGGGCGTTGCTCTGGTAACTCGTGCGCTCTCCCTTTCAGAAGCCGGAGCAGGTCCCGCTCCTCTCACAGCCGGTCACGATCACGGTCCCGGTCAAGGTCCAAGTCGTACTCCCCAGGAAGGCGGCGCCGTTCCCGCTCTCGCAGCCCCACTCCTCCGTAAGCTTTGGTTTGGTCCCGTCTCCTTTTACCTGGGCTGTTTGAATGGAGCGCCTGCAGGGGCACTGCCTCGTTACTAGGGGATAGATAATAAGCATTTCAACAAAGAGCAGAAAAGATGATGGAAAGCAGATTTAGAAACAATTTATCTGCTATATGTGCTTATAGAGAGAATATTGCTCTATTGTGGTGGCTTTTTAGTTGAATGAAACAGCGTGCAACTGTGAAGTCTGTGTACGCCTTCCTTAGGAGCAGGAGTAATTCTCTGAGTGCTCCATTGGGAAGAGCAGAGCGTTTGATTTCCCTTGTGCTGAGAAGCGGGTGATGTGTTTCTGGCACCACCTGAACAACCGCATAATCTAATGGCTTTAATAGAGGATAGCTTAGTAGAGTGGATGGAGTTGTCTTGGATGTTAATGCTTAACAGAATAGGACTGTGCTTTGTGTCAGAACAGTATCACTGGTTCCTAATTTTTTGTTCTTATTTTGTTAGTTCTTCTGCTGGTTTGGGCTCCAGTTCTGGGCCTCCTATACCAGAATCGAGACTTGGGGAAGAAAATAAAGGCCATCAGATGCTAGTGAAAATGGGTAAGATGCTGTTCTAGAATCCTACACAAGCAAGGAAACAAAATTAGACACCGAAGTCTTAGATATAATTAATTAATGCACATCCATAAGGAATTATTCCTTGGCATTCCAAGGTCAGCATAAGGATATTCAGAGATATAAGTATATGGAGCAGTGATAGTTGCCTTTCTGGGAAAGATGCAGAAGATGGGGATGTGAGTTTGGCATCAGATAGAACTGACCTACCCGAGGGCATTTCATCTCCCTGCAGTGCAGGTCAGCAGGGCTGACCAGGCAGATTGGGCTTGCGCTGCCTTTCTTCCTATCCCCCTAACAGTTTTTGGGGATAGTGCTGCTGTCAGCTCCTGGAATGTCTGCATATTAATGCTTGTGAAATAAATGGGACAATTCATGTCTGTTCCCATCCTGCTTTCTCAAACTGGTGCTGTCTTTGGTTGTTTCCAAAATGTCTGTGTTTGTCTTCACAGTTCTAGTAATAAGCAAACAATGAAAGGATTGCAATGTTGTGTCCTTGCTGCAGGATGGAGTGGATCTGGTGGATTGGGAGCCAAGGAACAAGGAATTCAGGATCCAATTAAAGGAGGTGATATCCGAGACAAATGGGATCAGTACAAAGGAGTGGGAGTTGCGTTGGATGACCCTTATGAAAACTACCGAAGAAATAAAAGTTACTCATTTATCGCACGTATGAAGGCCAGGGATGAATGTAAGTGAATGTTTCTCGGCAATTTAGAAACCTGTATGGACTTGAAAGTGATTTTTGTAAACCCAAATCAAAATATCAGTAACTCTTAATTCCTTCTGATGTAACTGATACAGTAAAACAACAGGTAAGTGGACATGTACTCTGATTAACTCAGCAGGTTTTCCTTTTTAGGCATTGTGTTGCATTCTAATTTCTGAAACATTAATTAATTAGCATGTTCTGTGTAAGCCGCTTCCCGGCCGCAATACCGAGCACCCGCATCTTTGAATGCTGCCCCACAAAAACTCGGAGCAGTTGCAAAGTTCGTGGATGGGGAGCTGTGCCACAGAAGGGACGGCTGCCACAGCAGGGAGGTCCTTGCGGTTGGAATTATGTCAGACCACGCTTACTGTTTACCCCACCCTATTCAGAGTTTCCTACCGTTAGTACCACATTCTGCCAAAGCCAGAACTGCTAATAAGTTCCCTGTAGTGTAGGAAGGGTTCAGAAAAAGTGGAGGTGCTTATAAGAAGGTGAAAACAATAAACCCAAATGATGGATTTTTGCAGAGAGTCTGTGATACATTGAACATCGGCTCTTGCCAACAGCTAAGAGGAAAAAAACTGGCATGCTCAATGAAATGTCACTTCTGCCTCTAGATCTGTACAATCAAATGGGTTCAAATAAAGCCCGTAAGGAGAAATTCCTGATTAACAGAACCCTCATTCCACGAAACATTTCAGACAGCTTAGGTAACTGCGGAATGTGTAAGAACTCTTTTCCCTATTGTTTCAGTGAAGCGTGAAACACAAGACCCTCCACCAACCGAATAAGACTCTCTGAAGAAAGATGTCTTGCATCTTCTACAAAACATTAAACTTGTAGAAATCCGGATTAAAGTCTGGAGGAAGTGACAAATGAATTACTTTTAAAACTATGGTGAAAAATGGAAAGCTATGACATGTACTTCAACACTTGTCAATTAGTGCTTAAAAAAGGCCAGTTGTTACTATGACATGTCTAGCAAGTTTCAAAATTTCCATTTATCTTGCAAAACTTTTTTAACTAGTTCCCCATTTTATAGTAGAATTAAACCCCGGTCAAGCTGTTCCTGGTGGAGGATTGTGCCTCATTCATTCCTGTGGAATACAGACATTATCTGATGTGGTTGTATGTTCTCTAGTTCCATAATGTATGTTTATTTCTCTCAAAAGGTTAATTCTATTTGAAGTGGAGGGGTGCTGCCTTGGGATCAAGTCAGACTGATGCTGAGCAGTGTATCCTAATGTCTAAATGGGGAATGAAGCATCTAGTTCCAGTGCAGGTGACCTCTGAGCACTGTGCGAGCTTTTAGAACCTTCCACCCATCTCCAGGCCCCACCCAGCAGCTGCTGCAGCCGCCACTCGGGGCAGGACACGAGGGTCAGTTCTCTGGTAGCTTTCCCAGCGCTCTGAGGGATGGGCGATGCTTTGTAATGGAACGCAGTCTTTGAGCTTTTTATATTTTTGTATATACCCTTTAATAAAAGCTAATTAGTTCAATAGAAGAGAATCCATTTTCTCTGCTCTACACGTTTCTATCGACAAGATGTTATTGGAAACTTGCTGTAATCTAAATGAAAAAAGAAACAAACCTTTTGTATCTGTTTCCAGAGACCACCAGCTAGAGCTGTTAGGCCCTTACACTGCACTTCCAGCCCCCAGGTCTGCGTGGCTCCCTTTTCCAGTCGTTCGTTTGTATAGCAAAAACCCTCTTAAAACCATCCAGTTAATATGGTGGAACATCAGTTTGTTCTAGATCTACTGTAGTTGTGGAACTGTACCTGTCTGTGAATCAGCATACAACACCTGTATGTTGCCAACTTGTGAATGTTATTGTTTTGCCTTCCAATAAACACCTTTTTTAAAAATAAAAAGGCAGCTCAGATTTCAGAGTAAGTGGATTCCTGTACCTTGCCTTATAAGCCTTCCTTGTTTCGAGTTTATCTTAATAAATACACCCAAGTGTGTGTTTGGGTTTGTTGTAATCTGACGAGGCTGATTATATAGAAATGCCCTTTGGATAATGGCACTGAAGTCAGGATGTGGTAATTTTCTGCTGTGGTCATATTTCTCGGGGGCTGCAGTACAGACTTCCACTTCTGCCACGATCACAGATGTGCTCGCAGATCTCACAATTCACGGGCTGGATGTGATGGCTTATCGCGGTCCCGGCAGAGAGGAGCGTTCTCTCCATTTCTTTTTTGCTGACAGAGTCTGGCTGAAGGCTTCTGCCTATCCCTGTATTGTGTACATCAGTAAAAAATTCAGGTATAGAAAAGCAAATGATATGTAACAATTAGCAATTTGTACTAACTAATTTATACTAACATAGCAGTTTGTACAAATCCTTCCAATAGTTTATAACCTTTTATCTGTGCAACTTGGAAGGTTTCTTGTTTCAGCCTTAGAGCTGTAAATATAAACATCACTTTGAAGTTCAGTAACTGTCCAAGCTGTTATTTGTCCTGGGCTCTCTGAATTTCTTCAAGTGCTTGCTCAATTGTTAGAGGTGGGGATTTGTGATTCTTGATGTACTGCAAAAAAAAAAAACAACTTAATATGCTAATGTCTTTATGATGTAGATTATTATTTATTAAATAGTAGAAAGTAACTAATCTTCATGTCAAGACACCTGCACTTTTCTGTGCTAGCAACAGAAAGTGACCCTTCTGTTGCAGCATCTGCATGATCCTTGTTCATTTTAGGACAGCTAAATGGTACAGCAGAAACATTAATCTTCAAAAACTATGGCCTCCAGCAAGACATTAAGTCTTTTTTTTTAACTGTGTAAACTTATTAATTAATCATATGCAAAGGAACTGGGTTTGCTGCAAATACCACAAGCGTTTGGAAAGGAATATACGCTCAGTCTCTGGTTTGTCATAAATACCTCTTTAGCCTCTTCCAGGGTATGGTAGTGGAACTTCTCTTGCTCTAATGACTCCACGAGGGATGTGTGAAGGTGGTGAATGTTCTCAACAAACTGCTGGGTCAGCATCACGTGCTGCTTGCACATGGTATGTAAAACGAGAACCGAGGGACTGTACGCGGTCAGGGCTGCGAGAAAGGGACAGGGTACACTGCGGTAAGGCGCGGTCGGCAGCGAGGGCTCAACGAACCAAGCCGGGCTTAGGTGCAGAAAAGAGAGTAAAAACGAAGAATAAATGTGGTTTCGGTACCTTCTACTGCGTCCGTGCTGATGACGTGACTGGCAATTGGCACTGGATCGATGTAGCTGGTTCCAACAGGGGGGGAGAGCACTGCAGAGGGGTTTGCTGTGCGTAGGATAACATCAGAATTACTGGGTGGAGAGAGTGGAAAGGTTTAGTGCTGCTTACTTGGTGGTTCTTCAGCAGTTTCTTGGGACAGCAGCTGCCCTAAAACCACTGTAGAGCTCAACAGGAGAATTCTGTCAGCCAAAAAAAATGTTGACATAGTTATACAACCTCCACAGTTTCTTTATTCTTAGGCTCACACCACCGTTGCAGAAGGCACCTTTTCTAACCCTAGGCAGACTCAAACACTTTTGTTCTCATTGCTTCTGTTTTCAAGCACACTCGAGTTTCTACTTTCTCCTTGAGTGTGGCAAGGAATGGTGGCTCTTAGCACTTTTTCTTTTAAGTAAAGAGGCGTAGGCAGGGAGCTACCCCTCAGGATGTGAAAGCTCCTCTCTGATCCTGTCATGGGGCCATAATGCTTTCCCAAGAGAGAACTACAATGCAAAACAACTCTATGATGAGCAATCACTTTAGTAACGCTACAGTGCTGTTATTTACGATAGTGAAGATATCAGAATATTGAATTTCATTAGAGAGTACTACTCGTGCTATTGTGAGCTCTGTCGCTAACGCTGGCTCATCCAGCCACTGGTCCTGTGGGGGGTATTTTTAAGCAAAAAACATTTCTTACTATGATATTCAATCCCAATCTTTTCTGTAGAGAGCAGATTAAAGTGTTGGGCTTTAGAAAATCTCTTATTTAGCACCAGTGAGGGGAAGCTGGCACTGAAGTGAAGAACTCTATCAAAGGCTGACTGGCCTGGCATATATAAAAGTGTAAAACTTGCCTGACTAGGGCAGCCATGACTGAACTCACCCTTTGCCCAGCAGTAGGTGAACGGAGGCCCTGCTGTCTGAACTGCAGTTTCTGTGACGGTCACTCGGTGTCCCCGGCTGTGCCGCTCCTGGGTGACCAACGGGGCCGATGCTGAAGCTGGGTGTGCTCTGGAACATGCGCAGCTCGCAGCGTGTCCCTCTAGGGATTCCCTGTCTGTTGTAGACAGAGACCTTTCAAAGTCTTCAGAATATTCTGAATTAAGAGTTCTCTCGTTCTTATTAAGATAATCCTGTTTGTGTGGAGGGAGATCTGAGGAAACTCCACTTAATTGTTCAGAGATTTCATCTTCGGTGACGCTTTTTTCAACATCCTCTTCAGAAGAATCACTCACACCAGTTACTGCACTGGTCATTTTAAGAGCAGCTTGGTCCTCTTCCCCCACCAATGTATCTTTTTTCACATACTTGTTTGATTCTTGAGTAAACTGAATGTCTTTTCCCTGTAAAAGTATTTTTTTTAGAACCTCCACACTCCACCAAACAGAGTGGGAATAAGTGCTAGTGGGGAATTTCTACTTACTTTCTGCTGTAGTTCTGCTGCCTTACTGGTAGTATCAGGTGCCAAATCATCAAGGCTCAGGATATTCAGTCTAAAGTCTACAAACAAATGACACATCGACATGAGAATTTGCATGAAAGTTACAGTACGCTGTCCCGTAAGTGAGAAAAGTGGAAAAAAAAAAAAATCGGTACTACCTTCCTAGTTTAGTACCCAAAAACTAATAGCCATCAGTCACTCAGATTCTTTAACATCGTAGAAACTCCTACAATTTCCTCCTTTGGTCTGCTGACTGAAGTTCAAGAGGTTTTTGCTGCCCCTCATTTACAGCTGTTCTCACTCTGACCCATTGGTACATTGTGCCATTGATACATGAAAACTATTTTAAATGTTCTAATTGTTTTGACATCATAACATCACCCAGGGCAGCATCATTAATCTGAACCCGTTAAGTAAAAAACCTAAGAAAAATACAAACCTATTACACTAGAAAAAAGAAACAGACCAAGATAATTACTTTGATAAGGCCTTGGTTTATGTGAAATTTTAGCAGTGAATCCTTTTGAAGTGACTATGTTTGATACGAGAATTTATCAGGAGATTATCAGTACAATTCATACCGAGTCTACTGAGACAGTATTTTAAAAAACTTACATTTTGAGCTGCTGCTGGTCAGATCTTCTGCATCAGCTCCTTTTGAAAACAATTCATCTAATGACTTTATTTCACTTCTGTCACTTTCAAGGGATTCTTGGCTTTGCTTGGTGTAGCCTGCTTTAGGCAGAGCAATCTTTACAGTGGCGTCTTTCACGGAAGACGACGGGAATCGAGATCTCATGGTACGTCCTGACAGGTTTCTGCTGGCGGGTGAAGGTGCTGGTGAATTAACTTTACCAAATGCACTTTTCTCCGAGTCTTTGTTGTGAAAAGCAGATGCTTTGGGTAACTCTAATGGTGAAACTTCCTTACGAGGTGGAGGAGGCCTTCCTGATGGAACCGGAGTCTTGCTCTTTTTGAAGAACATGAAAAAGAGATTTATGTGTTACTTCATTGTTATGTGCAGATTGCTAAAGGGAGAACAAATTGTTGTGGGTCAAACAGAGTAATTTTAAGATGTTAAGATGTGAAACTGAATCCTATCATGAGCAAGACACAAATGCACAGTTAAAATTTAGGTGTTGGTGTTACCTAAATAAAAAGCAACCAACCAATTAAAACAATTATATAAAAGCATTAATAAAAATACATAATCCAGCAAAGTTCATATTTACCTTTCTACTCCACTGAGCATCACTTACCAGAACCTTCTGATTCCCATTTCCACTGGAAAACCCCAAAGAGCTCTCCATCAATTCTCTCATTTCCTCTTCATCGCTATCCAAATCAAGCTGTTGTTTAACCGTAACATTCTTTTTAGGGCTTTGGATGCTTTCTTCTTCCTCAGAACAGGCATCCCTGCGGGTCCCATTCCCACTGGTAATACCATAATTCTTCCGGTACTTCGTGCCCCTGGCACCACGTCCACGCCCAGAGGCAGACGAGGGGCACTCCTCAGCCAAAGGCTTCAGGCCCGAGTCAGTGTTCTGCAATTCCAGGTGCTTTTTTTGACTCATGATCTTGCTTTCTAGTTGTGCCACTTTACTCAGAACTGAGCTTAACCGCGCGTGGGAGGTGCTGCCCGGAGTGCTCTGGGCTACGTGGCTGTTCCCTGCCCACACGGTGCTTCCTGGCATCTGGCACCGCTGGGCCCCGCGGGCGTTTCCATCGCACGCCTTCACGAACCTGCCACGGTGGGACCGAGTTCTCCCAGCGTTCTCCAGCTCTGTGTCCACCACGGTGAGTTCACCACGAGTGCTGGTCCTGTGGGGTACATGGCCGTGGCCCTGCCAAGAATCAGAGTCAATGACGTTGGAAAAGACCTCTGACATCATCGAGTCCAACCTGTGACTGATCCCCACCTTGTCAACCAGACCAAAGCACTGAGTGCCACGTCCAGTCTTCCCTTAAACATGTCCAGGGATGGTGGCTCCACGGGCAACCCCTTCCAATGTCTGACCACCCCTTCTGTGAAGAAATTCTTTCGGATGTCCAACCTAAACCTTCCCTGGCACAGCTTAAGACTGTCCTCTCGCCCTGTCGCTGGTTCCCTGGAAGCAGAGCTGGGCACTACATGGCTGCACCCTTCTGTCAGGGAGCTGTAGGAAGGGAAGGTTGCACACATCCCCCCCACGCAGGACGCAAACGCCGGCCCGGGCCGCGGCTGCCCAGATACAGACTGACTTAGGGCGCCGATGCCTCACCTGCCCTCGGCCCGCGGGTGCCCGAGAGATCGCGGCCATCCGGGACAGGTCGAGACGGAGATGAACGGGGCAGGACGGACGGGACTGGCACGGGATGGGGCGGGACAGGGTGGGAGAGCACGGCGTCAGGTCCGCCCGGCCCGAGGCGGCGAAGGCTTCTCTGGGGCCGGGCCAGAGCAGGCGGTGCGCGGCCGTATCCGGGAATCCGCGATTCCCCAATATCCCGCCCATTCATTGGCTCCGCGCAGAGCGCTTCCGCGCCGCCAGCCAATCCCAAACAGGCTTACAGCCGCCGGCACCGGGCGCCCCGACTACAAACCCCAGCATGCACCGGGGTCAAGAAATGCGGATTTGTACAAACCCACCGATTTGGAAATTATCCGACCGAGTTGGGAATTAATCCAGTTGTTCAGCAGGATTTGTGTTAAGACCCCCTCACTGAAACAACATGTTGTAGGCTATTACCTGCCTTTTGTACTTGTGCGTCATTTCCAGTGACTTGGTGAACCTTGTGCTTTGTGTGTCACAGTGAAATTCAGCATTAGCTATCTAACATCATTATATAGTTGTAATACAATTATATAGTTATTGAGCTTATGCCATGGATCATTTTTATTTTGCCTAGTTTTTTGTTTTTCTGTGTTAGTTTTCTAGTACTTTCTAGCGTTATCATTCTGCTGCAAGGCAGTTCCTAAGACTTAGGTTTAAGGTTCTTAAAAACTTTCCCTTGCTTTCTTTAAAACCTCGGCTGACAGATATACACAGCTATATACTCTGATTATATATATTTTATTATAATGCCAGATCAAACATACAAAATAAAAATTGATGACAAAATGCATCTGGCAACACACAAGATTATTTAGATTGTTTACGACTGAGAAAAATTTATGACCAAAGAGGCCCACGGACTGGGATGATTAAATCCAAATTTATGACCCAAATGACACCAAACTGAGGTAATTTGATCTCCTTATTCTGTGTTAGTGGACTATTTCACTTCTATTTAGTATAGTTGAACTGTACACTGGTTTTGCTTTCTTAATTTTCCTGTGTCTTTTAAAGGATTGGGATGAACCTGAATCCATGGTGGACGCTAGCGCTGAGGACCTGAATTTTGGATGAAGAATAATAATACTGCAGAATGGTATTGTACTGCGGTCAAGACTCCTCTACACAGTTTATAAATAATCTCATAATCCCAGCTAGCGGAACACCTTGAAGCCACTTTCTCTGCCTGACTGTATTCAGAACATGTAGTTCATCCTAGGGGGAACGGAAACCAAATCTGATGGGTAATCTGAGGATTCTTAAGAAAACAGACTTCCTGGGGTTTTTTTCTGTATTCCTTCCAAAGTGAAAGCTGGCACAATTTTTAAAAATTTCTTGATAACAGATGCTGAGGTTTATGCAAAAGACTTTGGAGATGGAACATGGGGAGAAATGAAGTGAACATGAAATTCCCATGTCTGTTTTCGTTCTTTATTTCCACATTTTAAAAATTCCTTTTTTAATCTGATTGAGAAGCTATTGGTGCATAAAAAAGAAATTGGAATTCCATGGTCCTGAGAAGGAAATTAATTTAAAGCAGGATGAGGAAGAGCAGGAGAGAGAAAGGACTACAAAGGAAAAATACTTTGAGCAACAGTTGAAGAAAAAAATTAGGGAGCAAAGAAGACCCTGGAAAGGACGGAGCAGTGGGGAATGATATTGAGACGGAAGAGCTTTAATTGTCATTTGAAAGAAAATAAGTTCACATTTTTTTTCACTTAAATCACTTAAGGATTGTGGTATTTTGTTAACAGCTTGTGGAAATCTGCTCCAATGGAGTTGTAGTAAAACAGGTGCTTTTTTTTGGGTTTTTTTGGTTTTTTAAATGCAACATTAGATTTCGTGACTAGTTGCAGTTATTTTTATGAAAAATACTGTGTCATAGTTAAATTCTCTATAGAAAAAGTTCGAGATTATTTATTAACTGTATCTTAACACTGATATAATGTATTGAAACCACCTGTAATAAAGTACGAGGTTTTGGAACCGTTCTACACTTTAATGTTTTAATATTAAATGTAAAATTAATGCTCATTTTTATTGAGGGAATATTGCGCAAGCTTTTTATGTTCCAATAAAGGGTTCGGTGTGTCAAATGGGCAAAGAATGCTTCACAGCGTACTTGGAACCAAGGAGGAGATGAGCTTTGCTAAACTCCTGTAGCCGCTGTGCACCTGTCAGAGTTTCAGAGCTTACTGAGTCAAGGCACCTTATCTCCAGCTCTGTTGTGGTGCGGGACCGACAGCGCTCTGTCTATCCACAAATCTGACCGTATCAGTTTAAATTCAGTTTAAAATTTTTAATTCAGACTGATTTTTTTCCCTTTCACAGTTCTGAAATAGACATACAGAGTACCTGGACGCCGTCTTAATTTTTTTTTTTTTCTAATGCGACGAGGGAAGTGAATTGGAAACAAGGAATGATGTGCCTGTTTTTCTGTCTGACCTGTTTTGTACCTCAATCTTGTAACTTTTTCGGTCATTTCCTTCAAACCCTTCTCAAGTCCTTCTGCTCTTCTGCATTTCCTTCCTTCCCCAAGAACTAATGCTATGAATTTATAAAAATCTGAAGGCAGACTTCAGAGCCCAGGGCTCTGCATTTGCCTCTGGACACTGGCTGAGAGGATTTTGTGTGGTGAGGAGAAAGGGAGTGAGAGAATCCCTGGAAGCCCCGACTTCAGCTGTGCCACTTTGTAGTCTGTGGACGGACTGAGGTAAAATTTTTCTGCTTCTGCTTGTCCAAGAGCTGTAAAACAATTCCAGTGATGCTCTGGGGTGAAGAACTTTTAAAGCTCTGAAGTACGACAGTTGCCCTGCACTTTTTTTTTTCCTAAACGGATTCCTGTTGATTCAGCTTTTATGTGGTCACAGTGATCGAGCCTCGGTCGGGCTGCTGCTCAGGATTTATACTCGGCAGTCAGGGGTGTATTAACTTTGGTGTATTTGATGCCGAAAATTTGATAATGGACCACAAGAAGCTTCATTGGGGTTGAAGGACCTTCACTGGATGAAGGCTGCTTTGACAGGGTTTAGAGCTACAAAGTTGATCGAGGACCGGAGCGTCTCGCTGCCGAGGAAAGACTGAGGCAGCTGGGTCTGTTCGGCCTTGAGAGGAGACCTCACCCGTCTCTCAGTGTCTGCGGGGAGGGGTCAGAGCATGGCCCGGGGGCTGCTCCGTGGGGCCCAGCAATGGGACAAGAGGCAGCAGGCAGAAACTGGTGCCCACCAAGTTCCACCTGAATATGAGGAAGAACTTCTTTACTGTGCAGTGACCGAGCGCTGGAACAGATTGCAATCCCTCACCGGAGATATTCCAGAACTGTGTGGACACAATCCTGTGCCATGTGCTCTGGGATGGCCCTGCTGGAGCAGGGACGTGGGACCGGGTGGCACTGTGGTCCATTCAAACCTCTCTCGTTTTGGGATTATGTGACTGCCCAGGGAGGTGGTGGTGAGGTCCCCATCCCTGGAGGTGTTTAAGGAACACGTAGCACTCAGTGCTCTGGTTGACAAGGTGGTGATCGGTCAAAGGTTCGACTCAACGATCTAAGAGGTCTTTTCCGTTCTAAATGATTCAGCGACTCTGTGGAGCGCTGCGGGCAGCGGGCACTGTCGCCGAGGAGCGCCTGCCACGTCCCGCTAGAGCCGCCGCCACTTGCCGGCGGATCCCGGGCACCTCCTCAGCCGCGCCGCGGCCGCCTCGGGCCCGCCCGGCCCGGCCGTGCCACCGCCCCTCGCCCCGCCCCGGCCGCGGCCCGACCCAGCGGGAGGAAGATGGCGGCGCTCATCCCCCTCAGCCAGCAGGTACCGGGCTGCGTGGGGACGCGCGGCCCTCAGCATCGGCGACCGGGCGGGCGCGGGGAGCGGCAGCGGGGCTGCAACGTAGGCGGGTGCAGCCGGGCCGGGATTGGTGCTGAGTACAGGCCCTGTGCCGGGAGCGGCTCGGCCCGCGGGGAATGAGGGTCAGGGCGCGGCGGGGAGCAGGACCCGGGCGGGGCAAGGGCGGCGAGTGGCCCCCGCCGTGCCCCGGGGCCGGGGCGGCCGCTGCTGGGGGACCCCAAGCTGCGCCGGCGCCCTCCCCTCCTGGAGGCCCTGGAGCTGCGTCCTTGGGGAGGGGCTGAGGGTCTCCTGGCGCTTCCCCACCCCGAGCCGCCGGGATTACCGCGGGCCGGGGGTTTCAAGGCAAGGGCTGGGGCTCCGCACGTCACCCCGTTTTCCTGTTCTTACCGGGGGGGTTGATGCCGCCTGGGGCTGCTGCACTGTTGTGACCGGGTGTCGTGACTGTGTGTGGTGTTTAGGACGTGCGTGAGGAGCGCGGCCGTAGCGCGGGGACACCGGGAAGGGGCTGAGGGATGAGCGGGAGGTGGTCGCCTGTCAGGAGAAGGATGGGCTTCTCTGCAGGGCAGGGGACACGGCACATATCCCTGACCCTTGGGAGAGGCTGTTTCCAGCTCTGGTTGAATGCTTGGGATCCCTGGGTTGATTTCTGTTGTTACAAGTTTTTTGATTGATTTCTCACCCGAATAATTCAAGCCTAAGCAGTGTGACCGCGGTTTATTTTTTTCCATAGCCCTGTGAAGAGAATCGGTTTACTTATTTGCTTTAAAGCAAAAGAAAAGTAACACCACCCCACTACCCTCAATGCCTTGAAATTAAAACTATTTTCTACGCTGTGCCTAGGCTAGTCAAGAATTCAGAATGACTCCTATTATTATTTAAATATATCGATTTACTTTTGGTAATGATCTTTGAGATGCGATACTGTAAAAATTTCTCTCTCAGTGGAGTTACGTGGTGCTTGGATAACATAACTTGCTGTGTGTCTTACTAAGAACATGTATTGCTGTTTAGCTTCTGAATAGCAGGAGTCCTGATTAACATTGGTTTGATTCAGTGGACATATTCGGAAACATCTGAAAACATCCGTGTGCACACAAACTGTTATCAAAAATTTTCAAGTGACTAATGTGGTGCAAAATATGTAAGTCAAATAAACTCTGGATGTGAAATAGTTGTGAAACCTCTATAGTGCATTGGTAAAAATCAAATAATTATCAAATATTTACTCTAGAAATGCAGTTTCTCTGTTGTTTAAATTCCCGTTGCTATTTGAGAGACTGGAATCAATGGTATTCCTTTTGATAAAAAATGTTATGTTTAGGGGATAAAGGACCACATTCTGTAAACATACCAGTTATTTTTATACTATTTTCCAAGTAATTCAGTGGAAGCATTGTAGTTTGAAAGCTTGTTTTCCTATATTGACCTGTCAAGAGTAATCTAGCTGTAATCAGGGCAGTAAACAGAATTTCTCTTAAAGTAATAAACTTCCTCTTTTAATAGCCTCCGTTTTGTGATTACTAGGGAGATGTGTACTTAGAGTAAATGCCAGGAATGGAATTAGAATAGGAGAGGGTACACGTGCTATAATGTTGAGGCATGTCCATTCAGAAAGATATAAAATAAGAACATTGATACCAACATATTAAGAGCTGCAAACAGCATGGGTAATTCGAGCAGCTTAAAATGTTTGATCATATTTGATCATTAATCATTTATTATAATAATCATTTTAGGAAGAAATTCTTTCCTTTGAGGGTGATGAGGCCCTGGCACAGGTTGCCCAGAGCAGCTGTGGCTGCCCCATCCCTGGCAGTGTCCAAGGCCAGGTTGGATGGTGCTGGGAGCCACTTGGTCTAGTGGAAGGTGTCCCTGCCCATGGCAGGGGGTGGAGCAAAAGGATCTTTAAGGTCCCTTCCAACACAGACCCTTCTGGGATTCTGTGATTCTATGATTCTGTATTATTCGTATTTAACATTCGGCTGTCTTTGTTTCACCTGGCTATGTATAAACCTAGTTGAAGAGCAAGCCTGTGAAATCAGTTCTTGGAGTTCAATTTGGTTTCAGTTGTTTACCTTCCATAAGTTTATTTTCTTACATTTTATGTGGTCTTTCCGCTGTGCAAAGCCTGTTCATCCTACAGCTTCAACAGGTTCTGGAGAGTTATGTTAGAGGTATTGGGACAGTGCAGATCCTTTTGTAGCTCAATCTTCTAAGACAACTCAGGATACTTGTCAGGTAACGTAAGGGCAAAGGCACTCATTTTGGGGCAGCAGCAACCTTCTTTTGGCTCTTGTCTTTGTGAACATCTTTTTTTTTTCGTCTTTTACACTCCCTGTTTTCAGCTCTCCTATGGTATGGCTAGCACGGCTGAAAGAAAATTTTTAAAGAGAAGGGACACCAAGGAAAATAATGAATGTGATCCAGAGCTCTTTGTGACCCTGAGATGACCTCAGGAAAGAGAACTGGATGTATGAATTGTTCTGGCGGCAGGAGCTTACTCCTGCCTTTTTCCCAGGCCTGCAGTAAGGGACTCGGAGTGGTATCCGTGCGTGCGCACTGCGTACCACAAACGCAGTGTACGGATCTGCTGTCACTGTGCAGGCTCAAGACTTGAACTTCTGAACAGGAAATCAACTTGGGGATTAAACAGCAAGGCACTAGGGCTCCAAAGGGTCTGTTTGGCAGGTGGTCTAAAATATTAGTCAGAGGTGATGTTTTGGGGAGTATAGAGCAGGCATAGGAACCATGAGGTGGGTAAACTGTTAATCAAACTGAACCTCTCTAACAGGTTATGCTTTGACATCATCAGCTGTGGGCTCTTCAAAATTTTTGTCTCTGCCAGTGTTGACAGTCTTGGGTAGGTCTTTCATCAGCAGGTGTCACCAAATTACAGAATCCTCTTGAATGATAGTGATGTCATGGCATGTGGTGACAGGTAGATAGAGAGCTGTGCTATTTTTATCACTTGAACCCATTTTGTCTGGTCTGCTTCATCACAGAGGTGTAGTCATTTAGGTAAATCGATCGGAGAGACTGAATCTTTGTAAAATTCCGCAAGTAAAGAATTGATCCTGAAGTGCTTTCCAGCAGCACTTGGGTGAATAATTTGCTGTAGAAGAAACTTCACAGCATTGAAGCACATCACCCTGGCTTCCTGCCGTGTCTGCCAGGTAAGTCAGCTCCACGTCATGGCTGACGATATCAAACGAGGGTGACAGGAATGTCTGGTGATGGGATGAGATCATTCAGTCCTGCTGCTGGAGTGGTTTGCTCTGTATCTTGGTACGAATCCAGTCTCTACATGCTCTAGGTCGCTCACCGCGTCGGGAGAGCATTAGAGGAGCTCGTAGTTGGTGGTTGACTCTCTTGTCAGAGCTTTCTGATTAAACAAGGGGTGCATAGTTTGGTGATAGTTGGCTGAAAACATGCTGGGTTTTATTCAGAGTGGAACAGACTATTTCCTACTTCCACCTTTTCTCTGAATGATGTTTCCTGCTTGGACAGGAACGCAATGCTTATATGTGCTGATCATTTACATGCCAGCAAAAAGAATAGTCAGATTAATGAGTTACGGTTGCAGCATTCTTTGGAAATCCTGTCCGCCATCAGGAAGAGCGAGAGCTTCCAGAGGGGGCTGATGTTGGAAAATGCAGCAGCTTGTTTTGTTGATGGATATAAGTGAAGTACATTTAAGATGCTTAGGAAACTGTTCTGAAAATGCTGGATTTTTCTATTCAAATAGAGCTACAATCCTCAGAGAGTCAGTGTTTGCTTGTGCTTGGTTCAGAGAACTTAGTTATTATGGATCGCTCCTTAAATGAAGATTTGGCATGTTTATTGTAAACTCACGGGAAGGTTTTCTTGGCATAAACTAAAATTTTCATGTTCTTGATTGGTCTTTTCTTTCATCTTGTTCCTGCCTTCCTTCCTCTCAGAGTAGGCAGAACATCTGGAGATCCATGACGATGACAAGGAAGAAGATGACATTTGGGAGGGGACACAGTAGTGATGGAACTTAGTGTGAAATACTCCTTTTCGGGTGTCTGACTGCTGTCCTGGAGGTGGGGAGTGGTTATCCCAGGCAGGTTTTGTGACATCTCTGCATCTCGCTCTTAAACTGTTTATTGGGTTGTTTTGTTGCTTTCTGTTTAAGGCCTCTGAGTGGTCTAAGGACTGACCTGTTTTTGACTGGATTGGTTTTGCTGTTGGCATTGAGGCTGAGGAGAACAGTGTGGAGGATAACCTGCACAGGGCTAGAGCTCACGTGGCAATTGGAGGAGGCGAGTGAGAAGATGGGTTTTGGGGCTTCTGCATCTTTTGGCATTCCAGTTCCCATCTGCTTGGAATGTCAGCAGGAGGGAGCGGGATCTGCTTGTTTAGTACACTGAAAAGTCAGGGCTTCCCTTGGGTCTGCAGCTTTCGTGCAATGCAGTGATTACACCAAGTTGAAATCCTCCAACGGTGCCATCAGGAAATTGTGAGAGTTGTTAATTTGCCGTTCATTCTTCTTTTTTTTTTTTTTTTCTTTTTTTTCTTTTTAAAGTCTATTTCAGTTTAAGTTCCTAGTCCTGAAAATGTGTTAACACAGGCACGGGGCTTGGGGGGTGTGTGTGTGTATAGTTGTCTGCTGAAAATACTCTGTAAGGATGTATACAGTGCAGGAGGTAGTCAGGTCAGCATTGTGTTGAAAGCTGGGCCTTTGTTATCAGTAGTTCTCATACTGATAACCTGAAATACTTGGGCAAATAATTTGAAGCTGTTCTTCAAAACCTTACTACTTTGTAGTGTCATTAAGTAAAAGTGTGAGGAGAGGTAGGAATCCTGATGAATGAGAAGTTCTAAGAGGTGACAATAGCCTGTGGTCTTGGTGGATCACTGTTATCCACACTTAAATTTCAAGTGTCCAGTTTGTAACACAGCAAATTAACACACTGTTTTAGGTGTTTGATAGAAGTAACACACAAAGTGCTACGTTTCTTTTCCTGTCAGTTCTGATTGTTGTTTATTCCGTTTTCTTACTTGTGTTTCAGTTTTCTACCGGGAATCCAATATATGAAACTTACTACAAACAGGTACGTTCTTAAAAAAAAGTAAAAATAAAGTGCAGTTTCTTCTTCCCCAAGATTCCCTTCTCTTTCTTTTCCCCATTGCAGTGCTAAACCTGTGTGAATTCTGAGTGGTGATGCAGTTTGTGTAACTCCTTTTGACCTAGGGGCGAGAGACATTGCATTTCTTAAATTTGCTTTCACAGCAGTTGTGTTTCAATTAAATGTTAATTTTTCTCCTTCAGGTAGATCCAGCATACACAGGGAGAGTTGGGGCAAGTGAAGCTGCGCTGTTTCTTAAAAAATCAGGTCTCTCTGATATTGTCCTTGGAAAAGTAAGTTGAAGGATTTGGATAATGCAGTAATTGTCTGTACACTTTTTTAAGTGAAAGGAAAAATTTAAAAAGAAAAATTGTCTTTTGTGTAACATTTTTGTTTTTAACTTGACAATTCAATAGCATTGTATGTCATAATTTGAAAGCTGAATGAACACTTTAAGAAGACATACAGTAGGAACTGTTGAGCCGAGTTAAATTTTATTTGAAATTCACAATGGCTTTTATTTTGTGTCTGCACAGATATGGGATTTGGCTGACCCAGAGGGTAAAGGATACTTAGATAAACAGGTAAATGAAATGTTCATGTAGACTTCCTATATTACCTTTCCTAGATTAGCCTTGTTTCAATCAAACTCTGGTACCACAAGTAGTTATTGTTAACTTTTTCTGGGTTGAGTTTTTGTTTACAAGATGAGTTTTTTTCCCCAGCACTGCTCATATCCAAGTGTACTACTCAGTGAGGCTGCAGGAGAAGTTTGGTTCTAATTTTCTGTATCTCTTTTGTTTTGTAAATAATCAGTGTGTGTGCTATGCAGATACACAGTCATCGAGTCACAAATGCAAAGTATGATTGTGTTTTAGAAGACTCTCTTGGGTAAAAAACTCTAGCATTTTTATTAAAACTAGCTTGGAATATCAAATAGCAAGTTACTTGTAGATACAGATAAACTCTTTCAAAACATTACTAATTTTTAAGAAAAATTGTTAAATTGTTGAGGAGAGTTCTTCATAAAAACTAACTTCCAATTTTCTGCTCTTTGTTTCTTGTTACTGTAAAAATTTTCCTGACTCATCTTTAAAAGCAAAGGGGTAGTTGTCATTATGGGGCTGTACATCTTGGGGTTTTTTTTACTGAGCTGCACATGTACGGTGTTAGTAAAAATCGTAAGCAGGTTATTTTTTGTGATTTGAACTGGTTTTTAACAGCCAACGCAATTGTTTGTAGGGTTTCTATGTTGCGTTGCGCCTCGTAGCATGTGCACAGAATGGCCACGATGTCAACCTGAGCAGTCTGAATTTGACTGTGCCACCTCCTAAATTTGTAAGTAATATCCACTTAAATGCAGGTATGTGTTATATGAGAGCTAAGGCTTCAGTTGGAACATTGGAATTCCATTTCATAAATGTCATGGTTCTGGGGCTTCAGGCTGCTGTCAAACAGTTCCTTAGGACACAGCAGCCAGGGCTGCCACAGTCTTGTCATCCCGAGTGACAGGAAACTGGCCCCTTCCTGGACTGCAAAACCAGTGCAAGTTTAAGTCTGGTCAACTTGGTCAGGAAGCTGATGTGGCTAAACTCTGAATTTATGAAAAAAAAGGAAAGAAAAAAAGATTATTTTGGGGCTGGGTCAACAGGAGTGGGTAGTAAAAGTCGCAGCTGTGGCTTTGCCCTGCAGTAGCTGCTGCAGAACCTCTTTGGCTTGTGTTGGTTCTGTGTTTGGGTACAAACAGAATGTGCCTACTGAATGTCCTTACCCAAGTGCTGTAATGCTATAAAATGAGTGTGACTTATATTTGGGTACACGTGCAGCCTGTTTTCCTCAGTGTAGTTAAGCTTCATGTCTATAACCATCTCTAAATTAATGCAGTTAGTAAGTATTAGAGACAGAAGTGTGTGTATTTATATATTTATATATATAAAAATAAAAAATTTTCTAATTTTTAGCATGACACTAGCAGTCCTTTGCTGATCACACCACCCTCAACAGAGACTCACTGGGCTGTTAGGGTAAGTGTAAAAGAGAACACATTCCATCCATATTTTAGAAGTAAATATTTTTCTTGTGTGTAATTTTCCCAGTGAGAGAATTTTGTATCAGATGTATTTCCCATTTCAGAAGTCATCCCTTTCTGTGCAAACTTGTGCACAACAGAGAACACGGAGGTGTAGTTTTACATGTGCAATGAGTATTAAACAACTGTTTGACAAGCACTGGTGTGATGTTTTTAAGACAGTGAATTTTAATCTTCTGCCTGGATTTCTTCCAGAGTTCTACAATTAGGCACTTTGTTTGTATAAAGGAACCCCACTGGGAACAGCAAAGTATTTCACCACATCCAGTCTGAAGTATTAATTTAAAGCTTGAGTTCCTATGTTCTAATTAGTATTCAATGATACAAGCAATATATATCGTTTGGAAAAAATAACTTTTGGTGCATATATGGGGATATTTATATTTAAGTAATTTTCAAATGCTAACATTTCCAAAATGTAGAAATTTAATAAAAATACTTGTAGTTACATGTACTTTAAAGTGGGAAGAATACATTTTAGTTCTGCAGAGTTTATCAAAATGCAGAAGCACACCTTGTCTGCTGCATGGTCAGCTGTCATAACCTTAGATTTAGGAGCTTACTTTCAAAGCTTTCTCTATGGGTTTACATTTAAATACAGCACAGTGGCACTTGCAAGAAAGCTTGGAAATTTCGGATGAGTACGTTATGGACCAGTCTTAATTTCTTGCAAGATCTCATTTTCAGTACTCACACAGATACACTTTTTTACTTATTCAGACTATTTCTTACCAACTAGGTGGAAGAAAAAGCAAAGTTTGATGGTATTTTTGAAAGCCTTTTGCCAGTAAATGGTTTACTTTCAGGAGACAAAGTAAAACCAGTACTGATGAATTCAAAGCTACCTCTTGATATCCTAGGAAGGGTAAGTAAGCTGTTAAGATTTAGCTAGTCTCTGTTTAGCTTCTCATAGTTGCAATGTTAAAAATGTAATTTATCAACATAGATCAGGTTTTGGCTGAGATTTTGCATTGTGTGCATGCTATAAAGCAGGAACATTAAGACTCTGAAGTCTTCCACTTAGAAATAAGAATAAATGTAGTAATTTCGGCCCTAGAGTAGATTGGCTTTATTTTCTCTATTCATTTAAGAGCTGGAAATTTGATTTTGGTTGTTTAAAACCAAGGAAAGGCTTTCCTAAACTGTAATAGCTGTTATAACATTAGATTCCTCTGTTTTGTCATTTTTACAAATATCAGTTATTAGACATACCATTAAATCCATCCCCTGTTTGTACAGGAGAATACCTTAAAACATCCTCCTTTTATTGTAGCTGCCAAATTGTCACGTTGGTTTTTTTCTTCCATTTCATAAATACTTCCAAGGTCTGAGTTTAGTGCATCCATTGCTTATTTGCAAGGGAAGCAGACCTTAAATATTTTTCTGCCTCCGTTAAAAACACATTCTTTAATGCTTTGCATATTGATATTTCTGAGAATGAGTATACTCTGTGTAAGAGCTGTATCTGCGTTACCTACTTTTATCTCTTCAGGAAGAACTGCCTCTTGCTCTGTATTATCTAAAAAAAAATCTAAGTAAGATTTGTTTTAAATCTGTACTTGAGTATTGCGAAGTCTTTGAAAGACTTTGGATTTTATATTGTTCTTGCCACAATGGAAATTCAGGTGGCTTTTACCTCTTCCAAAAAAATTTGTGGACAAGGTAAGGGACTGAGGAAATGGGCAAAGGACTAATCGAGGAGCTTAAATTTGCCAAGGGTGCAGTGATAAAGCGGAGTTCTCACAACTGAGCCTCGAGTCTTGGCTTTTTGTGCACTCCATTATCTCCAAGTCATATTGATGGTTAAACAGTGCTGTGTTGGAGTTCACAAAGTTTTGTATCTCTCTAAGTCTTCTGCAAGTTGCATTGGCTGTGCCTGGCCTAATAATGAACTAAAGTTGATAAATGCTTAAATTCTCTCCCACAGGAAATTCAGGGGGCCAGAGGAAGCTGCGCATAGTTTTAGTTGTTAGTAGAAAACACTCATCATATAGGAATGGAATAGGAGTTAGAAATGTATTGACTCTTTCTATTGAACTTTCTTATGAAGAATTTGAATGATCTGCTAGCCCACACCCTTGGGGCAGTTCTGAAAGCCACCTCTGAATGCTTTTAGTCAGCTTGATGACTCCATAATTGCATCATAGAAAGATGAAAAACCTGCCTGTGTTGCAGCCAGAATTTGTTAGAGCCAGTGTTGATTCATGTGGCCGGAAAACTCTAATCCAATCTCTTTCATCAGAGAATGTTTAGATAGGTAATATAACTAATATGATCTTCACCAAAATCTATTAGGAGTCTTCAGGGGGCATGTTAATATGATGAATACATAAAATGTAGCTTGCTCTGCAAATCATTTTTAATCTTGATTGCTGTAGGTCTGGGATCTCAGTGATATTGATAAAGATGGTCACCTGGACAAGGATGAATTTGCTGTGGTAGGTTGCTTTAAATTCTCAATTCATAGCCTAGTCTGTCTGCCAAAGCAAATAGCTCATTTTTTTCTCAAGAGTTTTGCAGCTTTCTGTGCTCCAGTCAACTATTCTAATCTAACCTGTTCACATGGAGCTGTTAAATGACCTTCCTCAAATCCATCCACTGACTCTTCTCCTTGTCAAGATTAAACTTGTTGGAATTACATTCAAAATTATTTGCTCTGGTTTACATCTCTAATCTAACTGTCTTTGTTTTACTAATATGTAAATGACTTACACGGGAAGATCTTGTTGCTTTTTCTAATAATTTTGAATGTTATCTGACCTTCTTGCCTTTGCAGGCAATGCATTTGGTTTATAGAGCTCTTGAGAAAGAGTCAGTTCCTTCACAATTGCCCCCTTCTCTCATACCACCTTCTAAAAGAAAGAAGACGCCGGTCTTTCCTGGTGCAGTTCCTGTTCTCCCTGCAAGTCCTCCACCAAAAGACAGCCTCCGTTCCACCCCATCCCACGGCAGTGTCAACAGTCTGAACAGTACAGGGAGCTTGTCTCCCAAGCACAGCATCAAACAAGCGCAGGTACACGTCTTTCTTTCTTATTTTTGTAATTTTGTATATTTGTAAGCTGTAGGAAAAATAAATCTGCTTTTTAATTTCTGCCTCATGAGCACTTGAATTCGGGTGATTTGAGTGGAGCGGGCGAAATGAGAGTGGTAAGACTTGGAAGAACGGAAGAACATCAAGTGAATTTTAATTGGTGACCACGAGGTAGCAAATCTTAAGGGGGAATTTTCACTTTATGTAGAAAGTGAAACCATAGGTTTTGTTTGTGTATCTGCTTTAAAACCGAAGAAATCATTAATCTACTTCTAAATCTCCTGTTATTAGTGTGAGGACTTTATATGCCTAGTTGGGTTTGTATTTCCAAAGAATTAATGCTTTTCAACTGATGAATAGCTGTTTATCAGTGTTTTTATTCAGATAAAAAGTGTGAAGTTAAAACATGCAGTGAAAATACTTATTTACCAGTCAGACTGGAGTATGCAAGATGTTCAGCACCTCCGGCTCCGGATAGTGTCGTATACACTCAGTGTGTTCATAAAGACTGTTTCTCTTCCTTTGAAATACCGAATTTTGTTTTGCAGCCAGCTGTGAATTGGGTGGTACCAATGTCTGAAAAAGTGCGGTACGATGAAATTTTCTTAAAAACAGACACAGACATGGATGGGTTTGTGAGTGGCCAAGAAGTAAAGGACATTTTTATGCATTCAGGTCTGTCTCAGAATCTCCTAGCGCATATATGGTAAGAAATCCCTACTAGCTGTGTTTTTGTAACTTGCTGATCTGGGAACTCAGATTCAGAATGTGATCCTAACACGAAAAAAACCCAGAAACAAACAAAAAACCCCACCCTGTTTTACTTGTCCACATACTGCAACATATGGGCTATGTAGAAAATTAAAGGAGACATAAATACTCCCTTTGCTTTTCTGGGAGGGAGGGCAATAGGTCAGTCTCTGAATTGTGATTGTGTTTTGAAGTTCTAGTGCTGTAAATATTTTCTCAGAGTAACACTACTCTATTCAATTAAATATGCGTAATAAAATACTGCACTGTTTAATAGAACCCCAACTAGAATAAGTAAACTCTGATGAGGATGAACCGAAAGGAAATGACCTGTATATGCGTATTTCAGGCTTTTTGGTAGAGCAGAAATAAGATTTTCTTGTTCGTAAGTATCATCTGTTTTTTATCAGGGCTTTGGCAGACACGAGACAGATTGGAAAGCTCAGCAAAGACCAGTTTGCACTCGCCATGTATCTCATTCAGCAGAAGGTCAGCAAAGGGATTGATCCTCCACAAGTGTTATCTCCAGATATGATCCCTCCCACAGAGAGGAACACACCCATCCAGGTAAGTCAGTGATTTGTCGTAGATAACACTGAACTTATGTGCTTTAAAAGTGATGGGCTTTGAGGGTGAATTTTGTATGGGTTTTTTTTAAGTGTTATGATAAAGAATTGCCAGTACTTTTTCTTATCTCCTCTTACAAAATTCTACTAACATTTGAAAATATAGCTAAATTTCTAACAACCAAGACAGTAAGTAAAGAAAAAAGCAGCAAAATATTCCATAAACCACGGAGTAATAATGCTGAAAAAAATCTAGCATAAAAAATAATCCTTTGTCGTAGAGAAGGTTGAGTCAGGGAACTTGTAACAGCAAATATTAAAAGCTGGTCGAGCAGCCTATCCCTGACTGTGATCAGCACCAAATTCCTCCCATGAAAACAAAATCTTTTAATGGCTAAATGAGGAGTGATGACTTCCTAGTTTCTGGGACTCATCTTTTGTAGCATGCCTGTCCACACTCCTGTATCCATCACTGCTAATACCACTTTACTGTAGTATCTGATCTTTTGCTGACCCTGCTTTGTTCCTTTCCTTGATAGCATGTCAGTGCATTTCTGAAACTGAAAAAAGAAATACTTCTGTCTTGTCAATACATTCGCCTTTTCTATAAATTATATTGTATTTTTCTTTACTTTTTTTTTGCTTTCCCTAACCAGAAACCTTTGGAACTCTAAATATATTTTAATTATTGCTGTTGCTATGGTCCTCCTAAGGTTTTTCCTATATCCTTTTCCTATAGACTCTATCAGGTTACTTGACCCCTGTAGGAACTGAGGTCTCAGCACTAACAGAAATGCGGCGTGTGAGTAATTGCGGTGTCCAAAGGAATGCACATTTCTGATGTATGCTTTTTGTAACTTCAAAAAAAGTGTTTCTTTCTACACCTTTGCCTGTCTCTGCTCTCGGGTTCTGTGCATGGTGATAATGTCACAGCAATGTGAAGTGCCCAGCACCGGCTGCCAACCTGGTGATGTTCCTTCCTTCAGCAACTGGAGATGTATTGATCTGGCAGGGAATTCCTGGGACAGGCAGCTCTGTGCTGTCAGAATTATTCCTGGACTAGTTCTCTGCATCTGTGAGCAGTAAATACATCTTGGTGTGAGAGCTTTAAGCTTCCCACTGTTTTCAGTTAATTGCAATTTTTTTTTCCATGTGGTATGTATTTAGCTGAGCTAAGATAAAATAAACTATATGCTACTGTGAGCTTAGTTAAGTGACTCTTACCCTAACTGCTGCAGCAGCTCCTTTGATCTTATTTCGTAGTCATGTTGGGTGACACCTGGCTGTGATCCTGTCCTGCATTCAGTACAGGTCTCCCAGCAAATCTGTATCTGGCCTGAGAGTATAAACGTGATTTTTGATTTGCTACCTTGAAGAATTAGTCTGTATTGTTGTTGTTATTTGTGATTATTTAATGGCGTATTACCAAAAAAATGATCCCCCAAAAGTGAGGACTTAATTAAATTATTTAAATTGTGTATTCACCTATTGTTTCTACAAAAATGTCACATCTTACTCTGCTGGTCTTGGCTTGTTCGTTGGGTTCTTGTTTGTTTTTTAATATTTAATAAAGCCAAGCTTTCTGTGGTTATCACAGTGGTCTCAAAGTGAGCGACGCAAGCAAACTCTGCATTCTTCTTTTTAAAATGCTATATAAAAGTTTTAGGTCTCTTGGTTTGTCATACTAGCAGTGAGTTCAGTGCTGCAGTTTTTGCTCAGTTGCAGTGGTTTTATTTTTTCGAAGAAGCAATCTTTTATAATAACAACCAATTTTGTACCTAGTGCTACATCCTTTCTTAACTTCTGATAGTGATGGTCTTATCTAGAAGGCAAGGGATGCCCTCTGCATCTTCCCTGATCTACACCTGAATGAATGTAGGAACAACCTACAGGAAATGGGGTATAATTGCAGAAATTGCCATTAATTTGTGGCAGGGCTCAAGAAGACTGAAATACAATCTGATTTTGTTAAGTCCCCTGGAAAATTTACTCTTGACTATAGCAGAACTGAGTGTTACGTTTTGAATTTTAATTCTGATGTAGTCTGCAATTTCCTTGTTGGCATTGTGCCTGTCCTTTCATTGCTGTGTGTTCAACTGTCCTGTCTATTAAACAGGCATGTTAAAAATTCTCCTGTCTCACAGGTAGAATTGTGTGGCATGTTCCCTGCTTGTTGCAGAATAATTTGATGCCTCTCATAGAATTTTGAAAACGCGAATAATGAGGATTTTGTATCCCACCTCTGTCCTCAGCCTTTGTTAAAGGAAGAGCTTCTGTTACAACTTGACATTTTAATAGATTGTTTCATTCTTAACAGGATAGTGCAAGTTCTGTTGGATCAGGAGAATTTACAGGAGTGAAGGAACTGGACGATATTAGTCAAGAAATTGCACAGCTGCAGAGGTAATATTGTGGACTTTAACAAAATCTTGGTGTAGAGTGACAAAATAAGTCTATAGTACAGATGTGTCAGTTACTTCTATTTTCTTCTAGCAATTTTGTCATTATTTGTTGCTGTAATCGGTGATGAATTTCCGAGTGATACCCTACAGGTCTGTCAGGTGACTTCAGAAGATTGATGATGGGCACAAGATGGTATTTTTCAAAGCGTAATTGATACATATGCACCTTTTCTCCTTTACAGAATACATGAGAATACAGGCTGGCGTTTTTGGCTGCGTGGTGTTTCCGGAGTAATATTTAATTGATTGTTGCACATGTGTTATATTATTTAACTAATCACAAATACATTTTCTTTTTTGTCTGACAGAGAAAAATATTCTCTGGAGCAGGACATTAGGGAAAAGGAAGAATCAATCAGACAGAAAACCAATGAAGTTCAGGTAAAAACTCTGTTTATCATTAGTGGTTTTCATTTTCATCTAGGTAATATATGGCAATTTAGCATTTTTTCTGTCTTTCTGTTGTTCTATTATTCTTTCTGTTGTTCTTTCTTTCTTGGGATTTTCCTCTAACTTACAGAAAGAATTTTATTTTAGTGTTCTCCATCAGAAATGTTTTCATCTGATGCTGGCTAATACGAGCCTAGTATATGTGAACAGTTTGAAATGTCTTTTTTGTTAGTGTTTAACTAACACCGTAATTTAGGAAATCATTGTTTGGAGAGTACTGGTTTTGATAATGAGGATAACTCGATGCCGTGTGCTCTGTGTCACAGTCCCTTTTCCTTCTTGTGAGCAGTGATTTATTTCCTGATGTCTTGCACAAGTTCCTGCAGAAACAAAACAGGCCAGTGCAGGGTGTAGCCTATATGATGTAGAAAATCTTCTGAATTTTGCTACGTTCTTTGTCTGTGGCTGATCCTTCCTTAAGACAACAGCTAAATGTGAGTTCCAAACTGTGGAATTTTCTTCAGGAACTGCAAAATGATTTAGATAGGGAAACAAGTAACTTGCAAGAGCTGGAGGCTCAAAAACAAGATGCCCAAGACCGCCTGGACGAGATGGACCAGCAGAAAGCCAAACTGAAGGATATGCTGAATGACGTAAGGCAGAAATGCCAGGAAGAAACACAGGTGGTGAGTGTGTGTTAATTCTGGACGCGCTCAGGAGTGTTACTTCTTCTGTTCAGGGAAAGTCTATTTATGTAATGAATAAGCTTGCTTGCTTTCCTTCTTTCTTTCCTTCTTTCTTTCCTTCTTGCTTTCCTTCTTTCTTTCCTTCTTTCTTTCCTTCTTTCTTTCCTTCTTTCTTTCCTTCTTTCTTTCCTTCTTTCTTTTCATTTCCACACAAATATAGAGGTCCAAGAAAGGATTCTGCTGTCCTAAATACCTTTCATAATGGTCATAAATGAAAGGTTGAACCCGATGATCTCCAAGGGTCCCTTTCTACAGGAATTGTTGCTGTTCTGAGAATATATGAAGCGTTTTATTCAGCCTAATACAGCAGTTGAAAATCAGTAGTCCTAACCCATGAGACGGTCCATTGCAAGTGGTTCTGGTTTTGATCACTCTGAATGTCAATCAGTATTGAGGTTTTCAGGTTGATACAATGCTAATGGAAATAGGATGTTACCTTGAGGTTAGAAACTTAATGTGTAAGGAAGTCACTAAGAAAGTGTATAAGGAAGGTTATCTGCAACTCTGTAATTTTAACTCTTACTGGAGTTAAAAATGCACTTTAAACTATTTGATAAATGTTTGAATGGAACCAAGTTCTGAATGGAACCGAGGTGTGAAGGTGAACATCCAGGAAACAGCTTTTGATTACCTTTTTAATTAGTGGGGTACTTCTCTGATTTAAAATAGTATTTCTTGGTTTTATTGAGTGTGCTTTTATCAAGGATTGTAGCAGAAGCAGCATGCATTTCTTCATATTAAGTTCTAAATATTTTCCTTAGTAGTTGATAGGTTGGTTTACCACTTTCTATTACTTATTATAAATTCACACTTTAACAAGTCCCATTTATTCAAATTTCACTCTGATTTTTCTACTGTGTTGTTTCAGATTTCATCACTAAAAATGCAGATTCAGTCTCAGGAATCAGATTTAAAGTTACAGGAAGATGACCTTAATAGAGCAAAAGCAGAGCTGAATCGCCTCCAGCAAGAAGAGACTCAGCTAGAGCAGAGCATCCAGGCTGGAAAAGTGCAGCTTGAAACAATAATCAAATCTTTAAAATCAACCCAGGAAGAAATAAACCAGGTATTCACTGTACTTCATACAATTTTTTGCTTCTTGAAATGCTGAGTTGAACATTGCCTAGAAGAATTATTTTTCAGAGGAGAAAAGAAGTCCTGGTTCATGAAATAAGCCTTTTTGACTGGTGTTTGGTTCGGTTAATTCCCAGTTTGAGTCAGGAAGCATTCGGTTCTGGTGGGGGATGAAATGCAGCTTGGCTGGCACCACTGTTTTAAGGAGACTGTAAGAATGATAGTGTTGTCGAGTGCATAACATGCTAAAACATTTTTCCTTCTCAGGCGAGAAGTAAACTCTCTCAGCTGCAAGAGAACCATCAGGAAGTGAATAAGAGTATTGAAGAGTACAATGAAGCTCTCAATGGGATTCATGGTGGGAGTCTGACAAATTTAGCAGACATGAGTGAAGGCCTTGGGCAGACAGAAAGAAGCAATTACGGAGCTATGGTAAAAACAAAATACTGTTGTTCAGTATATTTTACACTAATTAAGCTTCTGACTTGCACCTAATCTGAAATAGTTGTTTAGTTGGTAGTTGGCTCGTTGGTCTTGTGGATTTGTAACCTGTCACACGTTCAGTCTCAGGACAGAGATGGGGCTTTATTTCCAGGTCAAGTGTTTTGTGTTTTCTTGCATGCTGTCCAGTTTACTAAGGCAAAACCTTCTCTTGCTGTAAACTTCCCTTGATCATGTATTTCCTTCTTATTTCCAAAAGAAGCTCTACAAATTTCTGCTTTACACTGAGCTATATTTATTACATATCTCAGTAAAAAACATGTTCCCTTTCCAAAAGGATGTTTCTCTTTTGCTTAAATAATTCCAGCATCATCTTTCTCATTTATTAAGTTTTTATTTAATCAGTATTTTTTCCCAAATCATAAAATCTTTCAAGTTCTTAAACATTTTTTGAGTCAATTTCTTTTGCTGATTTGGGTATTAAATAATCCTCTAAATCACAACAATTTTCTTTTTTTTTTAAGCCTATTTCTTGTCTTAAGGCAAGATAAAAGTTGCATACTTGCTTGATTCTGCTTGCATGTCTGTGGCCCTTCATCATTATGGAAACATGCTTACCCTTGTAAGCACAGTATTTGCTATGGGTTTAGTATGAGGTTAAATATATAATGTGTTAGTAAATATTCACCAGGCATTGCTGCCTTTAATGCCATACTTTACACTTGCTCTGTAAAAACAAACTGCTCGAAAGAAGAAAAGTGTAGATAAAAAAGAGCAGTACATTGAGAAACATGGACTTAAAGGTCTTAAAACACTTTAGTGCTTAGTTTCTGTGCTTGCATGGCTTGCATAAATATATTTAATTTCCAGTGAAATCTTCCAGATGTTTTGCTTACTTGCAAAACCTAGGAGCCACTTACTGGCAGAAAACAGCAGTCTATGTTCATAGCAATTTTTTTAAACCATTGTGCCACTTTCCTGTTTCTCAATTCTTCCTTCCTCTTCCTTCTCTCCCCACCTCCCTCCCCCTGTTCTGAGAAGTATTAATTAAGATGTTTGCATTTGCATCTTGTGAAGGGATGAAAGAAATCCTGTCTCTTTCTGGTGTTGGGGGCAGTGTGAGTGGGTAGCTGTTTCTGGATATTCCTTACGTTGGTGTGGCACGGCTCTCATTGCCCCTGGAATTCTGCTGTGCAGGTGCTGTCTGCGCCTGGGCCTTCATCAGAGACCTCCAAATCAGACCCAAGCCAGGGGTATCATGCAAGTGAATGTCATGAAGAGGTTTCATAACTTCAGTTTGCTGCTTGTTCATGCAGGGTATTTTCTGCAACTTGACAAACTTAGATTTGGCCTCTGCTGAGAAACCTTGTCATCAAAATGTTGGGGTGACTCTTCCTGCATGAAGTGCTTTATCATGGGAAATCAGTATTTGGAGTTTTAAACTCAAAGATGAGTTAAAAAGAAGCAATCTAGTATTTGACTACTCAGTAGTAATTTGTTGTATTTCTAGTCCACAGATTATTTATGTATCCTTTCCTTTTAAGTAAGTGTCTTACCTGAAGCTGAGCTGTTAATGGGGGGGAAGAATTTTTTGATAGTGTGATGTTTGAGGTTGGCTTGCTTTTGTTATTTGAGATTTGAATATATTAATACAGGCAACAGTTTAACATTTAATTGCTATATGTACTGTTATCTTTTGATGTTCTGTGTAGCCTTGGGGTACACATTCCCATCTGCTCTGTAATTACTTCTACTTAGAAGTCACATATTGAGAAAGTTCTTTAGAAAGCAATTTTTAAGATTGTTAAACAGGAACCAAGATAGCATTCAATTTCTGCTAAATATGTAACTGAGCATTTTTATCATGACCAGCTGCTGTGATGTTTCTCCTCTTAATTTTTAGGATGATCCATTTAAGAATAAAGCCTTGATGTTTACCAATAATACACAAGAATTGCATACAGACCCATTCCAGTCAGAAGATCCTTTCAAATCTGATCCATTTAAGGGAGCAGACCCCTTCAAAGGCAGTAAGTGACAAGTGCTTACCTAAGACCTTGAAGACGAATTCTTGAGTAAATTATGTTTTCACAAGCTTTTATCATCCTGCTAAATAGTAGATAAAACAAATTATTTTTCTCTTCTGCATAGGTGACCCATTCCAGCATGATCCTTTTGCAGAGCAACCACCTGCTCCAGCAGGTAATAGCCCTTTTTAATGACAGGACAGGTGTGGTATAAACGATTTGTAGCCAAACACAAAGATTTACAAACACAGAGAAAGCATAAAGGTTTCCCTACCTTCGGATTTTTGGTTTGCGTGTGGGAACATAGAAACCTGACAAGGTGTGCATTCAGAATCAATATGTTTAATGAGAAGTGTGTAACTATTAAGTCTGAAAGCTTCATATAAACATGTACTTGCTCAAACTTAGGAAATACCCTCTGTAGAGAGGTCTCTGGAAGTTTATCGGATTTACCAAAACACTGTGTACTTGTGTAGGAAAAAATTACCTCAGTGAGTGTGAGGTCAAATGTAGCATGTTTATAGACACACTAGTGCTACATTCTATTTACCTTTTCATGCTCCTTCTAGATCCCTTTGGAGGAGATCCGTTTAAGGAAAGTGACCCATTTCGTAGTTCTGCCCCTGAGGATTTCTTCAAGAAACAGGTGAAGAGTGACCCGTTTACCTCAGATCCATTCACAAAACCCCCACTTTACCCTCAAAGGTCAGTAATTTTTAAATCTACACTTAATAGATTTCTTTACTGTTGACAGGCTTATTGTCTGAAAGCTAAAAGGAGTGAAATAACACAAAATACTTTTTTCCTAACTGATGAAATATAATTAATTGTATTCTTAAAATGTAAGTATGGATTGTTAAGGCAATCTGCAGTGTTCTCTCTGGTTCCATGATAATGAGGTACATCCACCATGAAGGTACTGTTAGGTGGATATTTTTTCTCTCTGTTGGGAATTTCAAACCAGCAACACCCACTCATTCCCACCATTCCCTCCATCCCATAGATTTGTGCAGTCACACAGTGAGTGAGAAGGAGGAACTGCTCTGGCTAAAGGATTCCTGAGCCCTGAGCACACACTGGAGCCAGCACAGTGGGGGGACCGTGCAGAAAGTGCTTGTTAGATCCCTAGTCACAGTTCTGAGCTTTTCTGATGTACATGTGTGTGCTTCTTTGGGGGGGAGTATGAATTTTTTGGTTTTGTTTTTGTTAGTGTTTTCCTCACTCTTATGCAATTCATTGAGAGTTTGCCACCCAAGACCAGTTTCAGTCGGTGGGAGCTTAGTTTGTCTTGCAGTATAGGATTGTACTTAAATAAAAGCAGACTTGTCAAACTGAAGAGCAACTGTAAATACCATCTGTATTTACATATACAGATTCTCTGAATTAATAATAATATAAATGCATGACCCAAATATTCAGTCTCTGTTGCTTAAAGACTAAACACTTCTGGGTGTATTTTCATATGTTGCCCTGGTAACTAATGTTGCTTGTATTTCAGTGGGATCTCACTTGTAGGTACCTGGTGTTGTGTTCAAGGCTATCCATAGCTAAATGCCACTAATAATGTAAATTTCATACAATCAGTTGATTTTATCCTACTCTGTCCGCTGAATAGAGTGGTCTGAAATCGGAACATAATTTGTCTTAAAGCAAGAGATTTGATAGGCATAAAAAGCTAAGTGCACAGTCCAGCAGCAAAATAATTATGCCTATCTGTTCTTATTTAGCCTGACCCTTTGAAAGCACTGATCCTTTTACGTCTTCCAGTATCTCTTCGAAAGTCCAGGTAAGAAGTAAACATTTTCACATGAAGATATATAAGGAGGTATCTTTTTATGAAAGAAGAATCAAATATAAGAGTTAAGAATAAAGAGTCTTGTGAACTGTTGGCAAAAAGCATCACGGTCTTGTTCCAGTTCATGAAGACCATCTGTGGCACTATATATGCCTTTTTTTTTCTTCCTGTATTTTCCCTCCAAACAAGTGGTAGAAAACCTATTGTTTTGTGGAGTTCTCTTGTAACATCTCATGGCAGGTCAAAATGCAGGTGTCTTTTAATCACCTGCCTAGTTTTGTGCTTCATTGGCACCACCAAGCATTCTTTGTAATTCTTAAGTATTACTCAAAATAACTTTTTTTCCCCCCGTGTCTGTTCCAGATCCATTTGGAACACTGGATCCATTTGGAAGTGGTGCTTTCAGTGGTGGTGAGGGATTTGCAGACTTCAGTCAGATGTCAAAGGTAAAGGTTAAAAGGAAAGCAACTGTCCTTTTAAAAATGTATGTACAGACACTTTTTTAAAGGGTGTGATACGATTGTAACTTTTCAGCTGACAAACTGGTTTTGGTCATTTTTTTCCTATCAGCCTCACCAATTACGTAGCAAAGTCTTATTAAGACTGTTAGATTCAGTAGGGATAAATAAACTTCTCACAAATATTTTCAAATACCAGATCAGGAAAAGAAACTAACTTGTAGTGTTAACTCGTGAGAAGAGGTAGTTGTTGTGGATATTAATGTATTTCAGTGTCCAGCCTTCCTGTAAGTTCTGGAATTTGCTTCTTTGTTACTTCATAGTAAGTATTCTGACTTGTTTCTAAGCTTACCATAAAATCATTCAGGTTGGATAAGGCCTTTGAGAGCGAGTCCAACCATTAACGAAACACCACACTACTAAATTTACGAAAACTAACCTTCCTGTAAACCCACTCCACTCTTAACAGTCAATCAGTCTCTCCCACGTTTTAGATGTGCAATTTCTGTTCATTTTAAATAGCAGATGAAGAAAAAGGTTCAGGACACACATGAAAAAATGGATAATTGTAAAGGTCTTGGTCTGCTGTTACTTTCCTGAGGTGGAGTTTGGAATTTACAGTTAACATCAGTGCCCAACTCCTTACATTAGTTCTACAGTAATGCTTGAACACTGTAGAGTAAATGTTAAAAATAAGATAGGTTATCTTTTCACTTTGATAATTACATTTCTTGATGGTTTTTTTATTCTCCCATAACTTTTCTTACTATTTTGGGGAGGGTTTTAGCTCTCCACTAGATGGCAACAGCCTTTACCAATAGACATGGCTGGCTTGAGGTAGAAATTTTAGCAAAGGTTTGACTGCAATTTTTACCTTTGCTCACAGAATTCCTCCTTCTTCATTTCACAGTGATAAATTTCCTTGCATGGCAGAATACTTGTGGGCTTCTTGAATCAATAGGAGAGCCCTTTAGAAAAGCCATCTGAATACAGGAAGCATTAAACCCATGCTTTTGGATATTCCCTAAGGTTTTGCTAAAAAGTCAAATACCCGTGTGTGACTTCAGAACAGCTTAGAATAAAGTTCTCTGTTCTGCAGTGTGCCGTGTTTTTTCCAGGTTTCTGTCATGGTTCTGTTTATCAGAGTGAAGGTCAGGCTGTGGTATGACTGTTCATTGCCAAACAGTAAAAAGTAGAGTTTTGCTTCCTTTTATTTTCTCATCAGCTTTTTGCTAGGACTAACAGTTCTAGAAGTACTTAAATGATTAAGAGCGTAAGTTCTTTTGAATGTGAATGGAATCTTAGCACTGCTGCCATTGGGCATTAGCCTCTTACACCAACTCTCTACATCTGCCCTCAGGTTTTGAAGTTAATGGTTTTACTTGAGTTAACCTGTAGCTTCATGAAACCAGAGGTATTCTACAGTGTGCTTACATCCCTTCTCTTTTCTTTTTTTCTCGTGTAGTCAGTAGCTTCAGACCCCTTTGCCCCCTCTTTTGGAGGGGTGGGATTCGCAGATGACCCTTTCAAAAGCAAATCAGACACACCAGCATTACCTCCGAAGAAAAATGTCCCTCCACGACCCAAGCCACCCAGTGGTAAGGAGGTTTTCTTCTTTTAAAATCTACTTCTTCCGATTTACAGTGTATTACTGGATATAAGAACAAGTTGACAGTCTACTATTTATCTTGGTTTTACTATTTCAACCATGGAGGAAGATATGAAGTTACCAGTAAATTGACAAAATTATCAGTAAACCAGACTGGAACTCTTCAGACTGGAAAACAGATGATGACAGAGTGCTATGACAGATCTGTAAAATCACACGTGGCAGGAAAAAACGGGAAAAACCCCTATATTTCTAAGTAGACAACACGTAGGATTAGTAAATGGCACCTTTAAAATAAAGAGGTTTGTTTTTATATGGTAATCTAAATTTAGGATTTATTTCTATGTTTACCAGACAATATGGTGAATGCAAGAAAGTTTGAATGGTCTTAAAAAAACCTCTAGATAGTTCTCAGAAGAAACAGGGGCAACAGGGTGTCCCAAAAGCCAAAATACTGGCTCTAGCTGCTTTGTAGCTGAGTAGCAAGGCAGTCTGACTATGGCTGCATCTTTATCTTGTTTGTATGTTCTTCCTGAGGCATCTGCCACGAGATACTGACAAGAACAGGGTACAGGGTTAGACAGACCTGTCCTGATCTGCCTGTCCAGGTAGGATCATTCTTGCATTTGCACATTACTGCGTGAATTAAACAGAAAACACTTCCTGAATATATATGTATATGGCTTTGCTCCTGCTTCGAGTCCCTTATTTATGAAAATCTGGGAGATACATAAATCTCATGAACTGAAAATAAGATCTCTCTTAGTGGAGCTTCAACTTCTGCCCTCCTGGAGTTGTTTTCAAGATACTCAGCTACCAGTGAAACTGTTTAAAGAACTGAAGGCACGTAGTTTCAAGTCTCTTTAACAACTGTGGTAGAGTTCAGTTGATATTAAGAGGGAACTTTCAGTTGGCCTCAAAAAACCAACAAAAGCTGGATTCTGCTTATGGATAGGCACAGACTTTTGCACTAAACACATGGATCAACATCTAGTATATTTACAGTATCTAGTATCTATAAAGATACATGGAATATCTTATACTATATACATCCACAGACAGTATTAGGAAGCATCGTACAGAGAGAACAGATCCATGATTAATGTCTCCCTCAGTGTGTGGATTCTCTGCCCTTTTCTGTTGTTGCATTTGGAGCAGAGCATGCAGCCTGTTTGTGATGGGTATTGTTGATCTGGCTGGTTTTGCAAACCAGTTATTCTAGAATGAACTCCTTGGATAATGTGAAAAGTGCTTTCTGTTACCAAGGTGTCCTTAATGTCATTATATGCCATCAATTGATCCAAGGTATGAAAGATACCATTTCACACAGTAGACCTACCAGCAGACCATTGCAGCAGCATTAGTTTGTTCCTGTTGCTGTGATTTCATTGCTTAAGAGACGATGGTGCACCCTAAAACCCTGAAAGCAACAGATGAGGTTTTTTGTAGGTGGGTATTGATGCAAACTTGTCAGGAAATGCTCTAGGATTGTGGAACAGCCCTTGAAGCAGTTCATTCCATGCTTGCTTTGTGTATTTTCTACTACTGAGGTACTAAGGACTTGCAGTAATTAAAAAAAAACCCCACATAATACGTCATGTTGACAAATATCAAACACTAGGGCAGACATGAATAAAAGGAGAAATAGAAAAGCTGAAGGGAATCTCATCTGACATTGTGAATTATGTTATTTTTCTTTATTTGGTTTTCAAGGAAAAGAGTGCAAGTGGCCATCTTTCAAAAAAATGTCTACATGAAATATTTTAGTGTTAACAGGGCCTGTGTGAAGTTGGATGATTCAAACAAATACTAAATATACCCATGTTATCTCTTGTATGTGGTTTCTCTCTATTCCTTGTTAGAAACATGATTACTCTTAGCAAATGCAGCGTAACAGTAGCAGCAAAGGTGAGTACTGACTTACCTACATGAGGGATTTGGGATTTCTGTGTCCTCATTCCCTCTTTTGTACATATTGAGGAATTTGGTGAATATTCAGCTTTATTAATATATTTTTAATTTAGCCATGTGCACTCAACCTTTAATCAGTTGGTTAAAAATGGTTTAAGTGTGTCTCTTCCCCCTTTCTAGGGAGATACAATATTTGTGAGGTTCCGCTGCTCTACCAAAAGCAAATCTTGTTATGATAAAATAGACTAGGAGGAAACAACAGGGTTTTTTTTAAAGCAAATGAGCCTCGTGTGCTTATGCAGTTCTACTCCTCCCTTCCTTCCACAACTAAGGCAATCTTCAGTGGTTACTTTAAGCATGAGAAATTATATAGTAATATAGTGCGATTGTAGCAAGAGATACAGCCATAAAATGTGTGTTAGAATGGGCTCAGCAAACAAACAACAGACAAGAAACTTCCGTTGTTTCTTACCTTTCTTATTGGTCTGTTTAATTAAAAAACAAGTAGGTGATAAAGATCTTGCTGATGGATGAATAAATGCCAGTTATTACCAGACAAACCTGTAATTTGCCTTTCTGTTCCATCCTCATACTCTTTTTAGTAAAACTGTTCTTGGGGGGGGATGGTGCAATTTTTAATATTGAAAAGCACTTTTGTGGTTTGTTTGCATTTTGGTAGGCAGGTGCAAAAAGCTATAAAAGAAAACTTTACTTGTCCTCAAACCTCTGCTGTCAAGTAGAAAATAGAAATACTTCTGCAGAGCACTGGAAACTGTCTGATTTCCCAGGAAGTTGATAGTGGAAACTAAACAGGATCCACCAGGGATTATTCCTGGTTATTCCTGATTTGATGCTTTTGTGTACGCGAAGCTTTTGTGTGTGACGTGCAAACGTTGTCTGATAATCCACTGAGGGATTGCACGATGTCCTGGACCAAAGTGTGCCACAGTTCTCACCTTGCCCATGGGTCTCTGTTTTGTCCAGATGAATGAGGAGTTTGGCATCAAGTCTCATTCCTTCATGAAAACAAAGGCAGAGCAAACCCTTGGAGCTGAGCACAGGATCAGGGAAACACTTAAAATCATGGCATGTCCTGAGTTGGAAGGGACCCACAAGGATCATGGAGGCAAACTCCTGGCCCTGCACAGGACACCCCAGCCATCTCACCCTCTGTCTGAAAGCATTGCCCAAGCACTTCTTGAGCTCTGGCAGCCTTTGGGCTGTGACCCCTGCCCTGGGGAGCCTGTTCAGTGCCCCACCACCCTCTGGGGAAAGAACCTTTTCCTGGCAACCATCCCAGCCCCCTGATACAGCTCCAGCTGTTCCCTGGGTCCTGTCCCTGTCCCAGAGCAGAGCTCAGCTCCTGCCCCTCTGCAGACCCTCGGGAGGAGCTGCAGCCCCTTGAGGAGTCTCCCTTCAGTCTCCTCTGCTCCAGCTGAACGAGCCAAGTGCCCTCAGCCGCTCCTCAGACCCTTCCCCATCCCTGTGTCTGTCCTTTGGACACTCTCCAACAGCTTTAGATCCTTCTGATCTTGTGGTGCCCAAAGTGCCCCAGCACTCAAGGTGTGGCCACCACAGTGCAGAGCAGAGCAGGAGAATCCCCTCCCTTGCCTGGCTGGTGATGCTGGGCCTGGTGCCCTCCAGGACGTGATGACAGTGAGGGCTGCAAGGGCACACTGGTGGCTCATATCCAGCTTGCTGCCAGCCAAGGAACCCCTGCTCCCTTTCCACGTGGCTGGTCCGCAGCCTCTCGTTCCCCAGTCTGTCCATGCATCCGGGGCTGCCCTGGCACAGGATCCGGTGCCTGACGTGTTAAGCTGGGGATTGGCCAGCCCTTTCCTTTGTCAAGATCTCTCTGCAGCACATCTCTGCCTTCAAGGGAGTCAACAGCTCCTCCCAGCTGCGTGTCATCACCGAACTTACTTAGTCTGCCTTCCAGTCCCACATCCAAGTCCTTCAGGAGGAAGTTGTAGAGCACTGGGTCCTGAAACGGAGCTTTTTGGACATAACCTCTGTTTACCGTCTAGTGATGGTCAGAGCAAAAGGCCTTCAGATGTACCTGGAAAGACCTTTAAAAGGAGTTTGTGGTTCAGGGGAGCTGCTCTCGTGTCCAGGCTCTGGACACAGTCTTCACCCAGCATTTAGAGAAACTCGTCTGCGTCTGCCAGGGTTGTCAGCAGCAGGATTGCAGTGGGTCATCAGGTCTGGTCCTACACATCCTGACCTGTTTGCTGGCTGCTTGTAAAGTGAAAATGGGTTGGTTGTTTTGGTTGGTTTGTTTGTTTTTAGTTAGTGTTTGGGTTTTTTCACAGCTGGAACATTGAGGAGCAGCTGTGATCTGAGTGTATTAGCAGATAGTTCAGTTCACAACTCTCTCTGGTTGGTAATATCAGGCAGGGATAGGCAAACCCTTTTTGTGTGGCGTGGATTAGGCACCTTTCAGATCCATATCTTTCCCTTCTTGAATACTGAGATTAAGAGAGGGTATGACAACCATGAGATTATTTAATTAGGGTTGTATCTTGGGTAGAATCTCAGCCTTATACTTGTTTTGTTCATCATAGATAATTTCCTTCTTCCTTACTCTATTTTTGACCAGTCTGTCAAGATCTTTTAGACATTTCAAAGTCCTAATCTGATCCTTGCTTGGTTCAAGAGAAATCTCGTGTTTGTTTCTATGGTGAAATGCTCTATTGAGCCTTTTTTCAGTATAACTATTCAGAGGTTAAGTGCAGAATCTTTAAAGAGAATTGGAGGAAGGTTAATAACTCAGTGAATCCCAACAGAGAATAGCAAGGAGAAGGTGCTCCAGAAGCAGCAAACCTAGATACCAGTGTCCCTCAAAGCTCCACCATGCTGTTTGTCGTGGTTTGAATGCAGCTGAGCGTCAAGCACATGAAATCTGTTATTTTCGTAAGGGGAAAATAAGAAAATATTGAGGAAAACTAGAAAGCTGCAAGGCAAAACAGGTTCAAACTTAAACAGTTGCTGTACAAAGAAAAAGTTTATTACCAACAGAATTAAAAGTAAAAAGAAATAACAAGAAAATTAAAGCAAACCTCCCCTCTCTTCCAGCACCTCCCTCCTTTTACTCAATTCACACAAAGGATAACAGAACATGGGATTTTAGTCAGTGTTGCAGTTCTTGAAAAGTCTCTTTCTTTTGCTTAAGGAAAAAAAGGGTTTCTTCTGCTTCACGTGGTTCCCAAACTGCCACCAACAGCAGACCCGCCCGGAAAGAAACACTCTGCTGTGGTGTAAAACATCTCTTCCATGAAAAATCTCACAGTTCCTTCACACTGCCAGACATGGGCCATTGCATGGGGTTATTAATCTTTTTAAGGATGAGTTATTTTGGCCTGAACACAAAGGCTTTTCTTCACCACAGGTCTCTAAAAGCCTCTCACTGCTTCTCTATAGCCTGGCATAGGCACTCTTTGCAATCTTCACGGGCCACATGTGAATTCTCCATCCCCCCATGTACTTCAAATGGATTAAAGAGACAAACAGTTTGTGATATTACAGTTTCTTACAGTTCAACCCACTCCACTGTTTCATGAAAAGATTCGGAAAATCACCATCTCTGTCCCATACATGGTTTAAGGTTCTCTTTAGGTTGAGGAAGATCAGCCAAGAAAAAGTTCTTTAGCTCTTCTGACAAGACTCTTCTAATGAAAATCCCCAAGAGAGTGCGTGCATGTTATTTTTCTTCAGGAAGATATTCATATCCATGAAGTTCCTAATGGACATTAGGTTTCGTAGGGCTTCCCTAGGACTTGGCTGGAGTAATTTGATGTTCACCAGGTGCTACTGGAGAACTTGCAGGTTTCTTTGGAGAGGAGTGGAATGTTTTGTGTATTTATTGGTTATATCTTGAATGATGCTCAAAAAGCACCAAAGAAATTCCAGTGCTTTGTGTAATGAGCTGTGATAAACAGAAAGCAAATAATAGTGAAGTATCTCAACATTCTTAAACAAAGGTGCCCTGTGGCAAGGGTCTACATTCCACTGCACATTATTTTCTCAAACTCCCCTAAAGTATAGCTGAGTTTTGCAGATTTATAAGTACATTTTATTTTCTGGCAGAAGACTGCCTGTGGTGTTCAGCACTACCAGACTTCTGGTCACTTTATATTTCTTACGCAGCTTCTCAGGGTTTATGGGACTTGTGTGTAATTAACGATAAAAAGTCTGAAAGAACTGGTAGACTGAAACCTGTCAGTTAAAATGGCTCTTGTGAGTTCTCACAGATTAAAAATTATGTTTTCTGCTGTGAGCTGCAGATTGAAATCAGTCAGAGTTCGCTGCTAACTAGTTTCTAGGTAAAAGTTGTTGATTACAGAACGAGAGAAAGAGATTTTTTTTTTTCTTTTTTTTTTTAAAGTACAGGAAGTTGCTGTGTGGGTGTCAGTGATTGGGTTATAAGTAAAATGCTCTAGTGCTTTGATCGTGGGACCTAGTGCTTATGCCCCACCCTTACCACTTCCTTTCAGTGCAGCCCCATGCATTCCACATTGCGGTTATAGCAGCGCTGTTAACCAGTGAGATTAACCACTACTGACAAGCATCTGACACATTACTCTCTATGCTCTGGACTCCTAGTCAGGCCCTTGAGTTCCTGAAGGAAGCAACTCTATATCCTAGGTAGGACGAGCAACACTTGACCCCTCCTAGTACAGAAGGTAGTGCCCTGCCTTACTGATGCTGTGCATTAAGGATGTGAGGAGAAGACACAGGCATTGAACTGTGTGATGCTGTTCCTGCCTTTTGTGGGCCCTTTCAGACACAAGAGTTCCTTCCCCATAAAGTTAGCACCACAACAGGAGTGTGTGACCTGGCTTCCAATGGGACAAGGCACACCAAGTTGTAGGATACAATCAGTTCCCAATGATGCTTTGCATTGTCTTGGGTTTTACCACTGAGTGTTCCTGTAGGCCTCCTTAGGAATGGGAGAGTTAACTCACACAGCCGAATGCCAGAGAGATGGTTTAATGCCTTTAAGGCTGCTGGTGCATTCAGTGACCCGTGCTCCTTATCCACCACTCAGTATTCCTGCATGGTACTAAAATGATGGGATATAGTTGGTGTCACCAGGTACTAATTGGCATCCTCCAAACAAATGTTACTGGCCCTGCTCAACTAATGATGGTCCAGGTGCGCATGGTTGCCAGAGAAGCTCAGAGACTTTTTGCCACCAACAAGTTCTTGGATGAATGTGATTCTGCCTTAATCCTGATTCCAGGAGTGATGGATGAAGTACCCAAATTTCCGGATGCATGGAGAACCCTAGAACTGGCAGTAGGTTCAAAATGGCTTCTCGTGCAAAAGTCACCTTAAAGCGTCCAAACTGGCACCCTCTGTGACCCATGACTTGCATTGGCAGCACTCTTACCTTGCTGCAGAAACATGATTCCAAGTTAAGAGAAGTATTTAGAAAGAAACTTGAGCATAGTGGGCAGGCAGTGTTTACTGAGGAGCAGTGGAGGATGCTTGAATCATTCAGAATCACCCAAGACGCAGGGGTCGAGACTCTCAGGAAGAAGAGCTTTTGTGATGAGTCCTCAAGCTCAAGGACCAAAAAAGTATCCACCTCTTGGGTGCCCAGCAGAGGTGGGACATGAACCTGTTGGAGTGAGTCTGCACAAAGCACAAAGATGATCAGAGGGATGGAGCAGCTCTGCTATGAGGAAAGGCTGAGAGAATTGGGATTGTTCAACCTGAAAAGGAAAATCTTTGGGGTGACCTAACTGTGGCACTCCAGTACCTGAAGGGAGCCCACAGGAAAGATGGAAAGAGACTATTTACAAGAGCCTGGAGTGACAGGACAAGGGGGAATGGCGTCACACTGACAGAGAGTAGGGTTAGATGGGATGTTGGAAAGAAATTCTTCCCTGTGAGGGTGGTCAGGCCCTGGCACAGGCTGCCCAGAGAAGCTGTGGCTGCCCCATCCCTGGCAGTGTCCCAGGCCAGGTTGGACAGGGCTTGGAGCACCCTGGTCTAGTGGAAGGTGTCCCTGCCCGTGGCAGGGGCTGTTACTGGATGAGCTTTAAGGTTCTTCCCACCCAAACCATTCTGGGATTTTGTGATATTAGTGGAAGAACCTTCACCACAGAGCAGTGTGAAACCTTTGACCTCTTCTAAATTTTTATTGCTTGCATATAGTGGTTTTCACCCTTTTAACCTTGAAAGAATGGAAGTCCTAAAAGCACAGGAAGAAAATACGCTTTTCAATTTCAGTGTGCTGCTTTCTTGCAATGATTCTTTAACAAACGCAATTACTTTAACACTCTACCTTTTTTTAGCTTGTGTAAATGTTATAATTTATATTATGTTATTGTATATTAGTGATTAATAGAGGTAGTGAATATTATATTAATAGTGAACTTCTTAAATGCTTAATGCACTTAAAAAATTCCATTTTTCATTGGGGTGCTAATATAGAAATAGCAGAAAAATACAATGTAACTTGGAATGTATAGAATCATAGAATCTCAGACTCATTCGTGTTGGAAGGGGCATTAAAGACCATCCAGTTCTAACCACCCCTGCCTTGGGCAGGAACACCTTCCACTAGACCAGGTTGTTTCAAACCGCATCCAAACTGGCCTTGAACAGTTCCAGGGATGAGCACTCCACAACCACTCTGAGTAAATTTAAAGGAATAACATATTGAATTCATCCTATATAAGAAATAAATTAGTGGAGTTATTTAGCTGCTATTTGAAATACAGGTATTAAAATAATTTACATTGGTAAATTACTATTCCAGACTGCACATGGGGAGTTTGTCAAAAAACTTCAGCTTTGTTTTGTGATCCATTTATTTTTTGTAGCTCTGGTCTGTGATGGCAACTGAATATTGGCATTTCAGAGGTTAGTGGTTAAGACCTCTGTGTTATCTTTTTTGAGTTAAGGGCTTCAGTTCTGTTCTCACGGTGTTTTTATTACTTTTTACGGTTTTGAAATGTTAAAGTATTGGAAAAATATAGGTGACAGTAGCCTGCTGTGGGTTAGGAAGCATGACTCTGGTCCCTCAGAGAGGCCTGGTCCTGTGGAGCTCCAGACCTCAGTGCAAGCACAAAGGTCTGCACAGTGTTTAATATGGGTGACTAGAAATTATTACAAAATAATAGTAATGGTGTTACTGATAATGAATTTAATCAGTCAAGGTATTAGGGTTCAGTATTTCACCAAATCACTAATTGCAAGACTGCTAGGTGTATTTTGTTGTTCTACCAACAAAGACAGAAAAGGCTGATTTAAGCAAAATCTGACTGATCAACTCCCGTTTTTTCATCTTGCCAATTGGTTGATAAACGATATCTGAACCTGTTGGTGGCTTAAAAAAATAAAAAGGGGCAGGGGTTTAAGAGCTTAACAGGTCTTCAGGATCTTAATATTGTGTTTATTGAACCAATTGAAAACTTACAGCTGCGCTGGATGCTGTAATCCATCATCTACAGAAACACTAATTCCCTAATTTGGGGTGGCCATGCTTTGCCTATTCTTAGAAGTGTGGTTGCAGAAGGTTGTTGTCAGCCCCAGGGAAGCTAGAAGTGCAAGAAAAATTACCAGCCAAGTCCCAGAACATCTTTTTGTTCTGTTCCTGTGGTGCAGGGAGCTTGCAAGGAAAATTGCAGATAGATTGGCCCACTCAAGTGCTCACGGTTATGGAGGGATCCTGAAAGAGCGTCTTCTGCTGGCACTTTGACCTCAATGCTGTAGTGAGTAGATACCCAGATAATCACCCATATGCAGACATATTCCAGGTTTCCCTGGACCAGGATTGTCCAACTGAAAGTTTTAGATTCACTCTTTGGAGGTGTCTTTTGTACCCCTGGGACCATTTCAGAAGCCTCTTGCTCCTTCTGTGTGTAACAGCTGCTGGCCCAGCTCAGGGCAGTGCAGGCAGTGTTTGTGCAGCTTCTGCTGCTCCCTTCCTTTGTGTTTGATGCTTCCTCCTCCTTCATGTCAACGATAAATATAGTTCTTTTTTGTATGTGTCACTTCTCTAAATTTAAGGCATTTTATGGTTTGACTGTTTTTGCAATTTTAGACTTACTTTTCATCTTTAAGGCAGCCCCAGAGCACCGTCAGTGCACATTGACCTCATGCTGACACTTTCCAGTGAGGTAAAGAAGGCTTAGATCTTTCTTTGCTGCTTTTTGAGTCGGTCATATAAATGGGTTTTAGTAGTTCGTTTGCCTAAGATGTGTCTTCAGTGTCTCACTAGACCAAAATTAAGATTTTACAATTTGTTCGGTATCTTGCTTAAAAATGCAGCCAAAGTCTGAATGCTTAGTCTTGTACATTTACTGAATTCAGTTCTTGAAAGAAAGTGATGCCTTGTGAATACTTAGTGTTTAAACACATTACGTTTTTGTGGACCTTTGTTTTTTGATTTGCACCATGTACAGTGTCCCCATGTAGAAATTTGCTCTATGTATTTAGTTAGATAAATTTTAAAAGAAAGAAGCCATGTTAGGTATAATGGATGTCATCAGGAGTTAGCAACAAAAGAAAGGATTGTGTTAATCAGCAAAAAATAATGTAAAATAATTCCCTTGATTTAATTTAGATTTAACTCTAAATTATGTAGATTCATTGAAGTTGTGGGGATCAATCATTTGGTCTAGAGCAGGGTGTACAGAGTTCTGTTCTTTACTCATTGTGAGATCAGAGGAGTGTTGGGATGTTTACTTCTGCGTGATACCACACACCTGTTTCCTTAGAACTTTTTAAGCACCCAGAGTTATTAACAAGTACCATGGTGCCTGTTTACCTTTATTTTTTTCCCCTCATCTGCAGCCAAGAGTGAGAAAATCAGCCTCAAAGTTGTGACTGACAGGAAAAGTGTTTTTATTTTCATGCCTTCTAGAAGACCTGACAGTTGCAGTAGAACACAGGCATCCCTTGTTGTGTAGGATAAGTGACTCATGGGTGGAGCACCTGCCTGGCCACAAGCTAAAAATTCCATTCACGCTTTGATTCTCTTGTTTATGCTGACCTCTCACAGTAAAGATATCTCAGTACTGATGGTTGAAAGAGGTTGTTCAGAAGCCGTTTCAGAGCAGATTGTTGGGCTGAACATGTAACGATTTCTCACCTTTCAAGAAGTTTGTAGATTGTCAGAATATTTCTCTTAAGCAAAAGTTTTCAGTGAACTCAAGGTGCAAACTTTGCAAATATTAAGCAAAAACAGTTCTGAGGGGATTTTGCATGGGAAAACTTCTCCCTTCTGTTACTAAAAACATGTTGTGATTTTTTGCAAAGAACATTATCATCAAATAGTTGAGTTTGAAATACAGCGCAGAAATAGCCCCTGTTGAAGACAAAGACCTCTGGGTATTCTATAGAAAATTTGGTTTAATGTAACTAACCTTCAGGCACAGTTTGAAAACTAGTAATCATTTTTCTGTGAGTTTGTAAAGTTCAGTTTATGAAGGTTTTACGCTGCATCGCTGGAGGAGCTGAATAATCCTAACGGGATGGTGGAAAACATGCTGAGTAAGTTGGGAATTAGGTGTGAATTTGGTAAACTGCCAAGAGAAAGATGTGCTGGGACGCACCTGACACTTCTTCTGCCACGTGAAAGACAGGAGAGGTGGAAACCCTGGGATTGTATGTTCAGGTATAATCACAGGTATGGACTTAACTCACCCTATCACTCCTTACCCTCTGCAGCACAACTCTGACTTCTTAAAGGATATTTTTCAGTTTAGAAAGTTTCCTGGAAAGGAGCCCTTGTTTAGTGAAAGTTTAAAGTTGTGTCATTTCCACTCTGTCCTGTTTGCCCATGAGCCTGATCCATCCAGGCTTCAAAGGCAGGAAAAATGCTGCTTCTCATCATTCAGCAAGATCCTCCTCTGTGCAGAAAGTTGGGCCCAGCATTGAAGCATAGAATATTGAGACAACTCTAAATGGTTCACTTCGTTGTCAATATCTTGTAATTCAGTAAGACAAATTTTGTGCTTGCATTCTACCAGTGAGGTTGTATTAGCTTTGAAATATAGATCTCAGCCCTCCAAACTCAAGTTTGCTGTGGGGTATGAAATTAGATAAGCCCTTTGTATGGGTGGAGCTCACTCTAAGTAACAGCACTTGCTGTGGTAAACCATTTTGTTCATCATCTCTTTTTGCTGAAGTGAGTCCTCGGTGTGGTTTGGGTGCACCACTTGGGTAACTGCTGAAACTGCTGTGGTTTCAGAATAGGACCTGTTTTGCTTTTTTCTGAACTTTTTTCCCCTGCAACTATTAGCAGAAAAATCGAATAAGGGTTAAAACTGTTTGCCTGCCATACCTCAGAATGATGAGCGGAGTCATGTAAAAATACAACATTTTCCAGCAAATGGAAGATTAACGCAATCTCAGTTATGACTACATTTTGCAGTATTACAATTTTGCCAATGTCCTTCAGTACAGCTGGTAACCTTTTAATGTGGTTTGGGTACTTTTGCTTTACATTGTAGAAATCCTGTACCCACGTTTTTGACCCACTAAACACGGGACTACAAAAAGCCCTGTGTACTTAAGTGGGAGACTTGCTGTAAGTCAGCAAAGACATCAGAAAGATAATTCTGGTGTTTTTATTACTAATTTATGGCTAGTAAATGTGTAAACTCGAACATCTGACTGAACCAAACAAACTCTGCCAAGACCATGTTTGGTATTCTCAAGACCACGTTTGCAGAGTGTGGCAGAATAAAGCAAACCATAAGCTATGTACAAAGGGCACTAAAAGACTGATTTGGACTTGGATGGTCCTCGTGGATCTCTTCCAGCTCGGGAGGTTCTGTGATTCTAGGGGCTCATTGAGGACTCTTTTGAGTGCTGAGGTTGGTGTATTTAGAGTAGGTGCTGCCCTTAAAATGGCTCTGCAAAAGATAAACTTGATTGCATAAGGGTTTCCTTCTCACTTTTTAAAAATTTTTTCAAAATAGAAAAATTATCACCCTATTCTATTCTTTAACATCAAAAAATCTGAAGAAAATGGCACTCAGGGTGTAAAATGAAAGCTTTCAGTATCATTAGCAATAACTCTCATTACAGGGTGGCATTTCCTCTACAGCAAAGTGATTCGTTGTGATCTTTTGTGAAGATGAAGCACAAGAAACCCCGATGCTCTGTGCAGGTTCAAAACCACCTGGGGCTTTGTGCAAAACCTTAAGCAGGCCACCCAGAAAAACCAGGCTTGCTGAACAAATACGTTGCAAACCCAGCATTTGTGTTAACAGTCACCAATTCCACAAAGTGGTTTCGCTAGCAGAAGATTTAACCTAAGAAAAGGGCAGCTTTAAAATGGGTCAGTTTTGCCTCCATCAATCCAAATTGGTTTTGGGTGATACAGGGTGAGGTATGAGGGGGAATTTCCTTGCTGGTAACTGGCAATAGAGGAAGGAGAAATAATGGAGAGGGCTCTTGTTTTGCCTTGACCAGAAATTGGAAATGCAGATACTTTAATTCTCAGTTTGGATGGAGCTTGGAGCAACCTGGTCTAGTGGAAGATGTCGCTGCCCAAGGCAGGGGGTTAGAACTGGATGAGCCTTAAGGTACCTTCCAACCCAAACCATTTTGGGATTCTATGACTCTGATTTAAAACAAGTTAAAATAAGTTGCTCTTTCATGTGGAGAATTACATACAAAATGCTGAGTTGCTCATCCCTTGCCAGGTTTGTATGTCCCCTGGCATGGGATGGCTGTGGCAGTGTTGAGATCTGAAGGCCACGGGGATGGGCAGGATGGGAGTGCAACACTCCGTTCCAGAGAGCAGAACGTGGCCTCTGGAAAGGCAAGTGGGGGTGAGGGAGGGTCCATGCTTGGGAGGAGAAGAATTTCCTGTATGTTGTGTCACTTCCTTCCATGAAGGACAAAGCACTGGCCTGATCTGCTTCTTTAGGAGTCACACAGGTGGTTTCCACCATGGGGATCTGTGTACCTGTGTCACATACGTTATCCAGGATGCAGCATGTACTGAACCATGGAAAAGAGTACTGGGATGAGCTTTAAGAGATCTCCTTCATCTTCCAGCTTCAAGGCAGCTGAACCTGTGTTGTTTCTAGGAACTTTCTTAAACCTCATGGATGTGTTGATGAAATGGCTCTCCAGAGCAATGGTTGTGGCCCCAAGGCTACCAGAGCTCAAGGAGCATGTGGACAACGCTCTCAGGCGCAGGGCGGGACTGTTGTGGTGCCTGTGCAGGGCCAGGGGTTGGACTGGATGATCCGCGTGGGTCACTTCCAACTCAGGATGTTCTGTGATTCTATGAATGTGATAAGTTCCCTGGGCAGTCTGGAGTATCCTTAAGTTTTAAAAGTGCTGTGGATTGTCTGATGTGAATCTCTTTTGGTCAGGTCTAAATCCATTCACCTTTTTCCTGATGGAAGACTCGCAGGACTATGATCAGGTTCCCCTCAAAACTCAGGTTCCCCTCAGGACTAAACAAATCCAGTTCTGTCTCTTACTGCATGTGCCTTGTTTTCCATGTCTCTGCTTGCTTGTGCAGCTGGGGGCTTCCTTGCTTCCCACTTTCTCTGCAGCTCGATGCCTGCCAGTGGTGCCTGTATTGCATCAGAGTCTGACGTTGACACTGCACTAATGAGAGTCTGCGGGATTTCCTCAGCTCCCTGTAAACCTGATGCCCTCAGTTCCCTGTGTACCCAACTCCTTCAGCTCCCTGTCCATGTGTGCCTCTGACTTTGGGGAATAGAGGCCAGCTGAGTACAAGGGAGGATGGCCTTTTGGCTGGCCCTGGGGTAGGAGAGGCTGAGCTGGGATTTACTGGAAGTTGCTGGATAGGTCATTTACTTAGTGCAAGTTTGCTAATCTTTATTTCCCTTTGATGAAAGTATTTCCACAGATCTGAGCATATTTTATGACATTCATGAGCATGTATCAAAGTACTTTCTGAAAAGCTCCCAGGCTATGACTTAGATGTGCCAAGTACACTCTGAAATTTGGGGGTTGATCCCATTTCTCTGTGCTTTCCTAGTATGTGTATCATAATGGGAATAAATTATAAGATTCCTATTAAATTAAAGAATTGGACGTTTCGAAACAGATAGCTCTATTACTGCAAATAATGTATGGAATTCAGGTTATTATGCAGGAAGTTGTAAGTATTTGTTTATTTTAAGAAGGTTTCTAGATTTTCCTTTCTCAAGTACGCATTGCAATCAACAATGTTCATCCAAGGAGTATTTTCCCTGGAAGCTGGATGAGTACTTGTCAGGAGCAATCTTTTTTTGGGGGGGGAGGGGAGAAATACATTTATCTGTTTAATTATTCGACCTCACAAAAATAGTCTTTTGGCAAGGGGAATTAAAAACTAACCATTGAGGCTTTAATTGCAATGTATGAAGTATACACATATTATTTATGAGCATACACAATAATTCCTGTGATTTCATTTGTTGTTGGGGTGGAATATAAGAGCAGTCACCTACAAAAGGTGGGTTGTGGAGCAAACACCCCAGAGCAAAGTGATTTCTAATCAGCCTCTTTTTCTTTGCATATGTGGTGGTAGAAGGATAAACGGTTCCAGGAAAAAACGTAGAATGCAGGCATTCTGTAAAGTGATGGCTAAGTTACTCTTTAATCCTATTTAACATGACTTATCTTTAGTGATACATGTTTTTACGTATTTTGTCTTCTGTATAATACCAAACTTGAAATATCTCTAATCCTGGAAAATCAAAGTCATACTTGTCAAATTTTTCTGACCAAATGTCTTTAAAATGGGTTTCATCATTTAAAATCTTGATGGTATTAATATTTTGGTATGTATGAGATAAATAAATCCATTTAAATAAAACAACTGTTTTAGATTATTTGCATGGGGAAATGAATACCATTATATTTGGTTAAATTTTCACCCACCCCAGGAAGGATGGATGATGCTAAAGTGTATCAGCACAGTTTCCGATTTCAGGGCTTTGCATTGTCCATGGTAAGTAACTTCTCTTTTTCTCCTTTTGTTTTTTTTTCCTAAACTTTCCAGGTAAAAGTACTCCTGTAAGCCACCTTGGGTCTGCAGATTTTTCCAAGCCCCATGATCCATTCCAGCCATTTGGGGCTGGCAGCAGTGACCTGTTTCAAAGTAAAAAGGGGTTTGGGGACCCATTTAGTGGAAAAGATCCATTTGCTCCCTCCTCTTCAAGTAAAACTTCTAAAGACTCTTCCTTGGGGTTTGCAGACTTCAGCTCTGTAAGTTAAGTTCCTTGTCTCTGAGCAAACCACTTTCTGCTCTGCTTGCAGCAATCTCTGTTGGGTTTTTGTCTTACCTGCAAACCTACTGTTCCCTGGCTTCTGTCTCTCAGTACCTTCATGCTGTCCTCATTGTTTTTGTATTAATATTTCTGTAATAAAAAGGCGTTATTTCAATAAAAAAGAAGTTTCCTACTAAATTTTCAAGGGTTTACTTGCATTTAAGTTATTTTAGTACAGTGTGCCTTTACTCTCAAATTCTTTGTAGCAGAATCTGTGTATTGTTTTTGTTGCATGGAGGCTATTTTGTAAACGGATTTTTGGGAGCCAATGATGTAAAGACTCAAAAACAATTGATGAAAACGTTTCTATAGCAATTTCACCATATCCTGAGAAGCAAATCCTTAAAGGGAAAGTTTCTAAAAAGTACTTGTAACTGTTTGTGCAGAAAGTTCTGACAAATTTGTTGCGATGTTTGCTGTATATGATGGAATGTGGTCATAGAGAGACACAGATGAGAGAGAGATTGAAAATTTAGCTGTTGAATTTTGTTCCTGTTACTGATGTTGTAGAAAAGACAAAGAAAACAAAATGGTTTTGTAGAACCAAGATAGAAAGGTCCACACTGCACTCCAAAAGACAGTCCCAGAAAGTTTGAAAACAAAGCCAGGTCCCCATTCATTGAAAATGTCGGGGTTTCCAAAGCCTTTGGTTTTAGTGCTGAAATTGGGAACCGTGGTAAATGCAGTGGTGGTGTGGTTCTTATTGCTTCCATAAGTGGATAGAATCTGTTCCATCCCCAGCCTCAGGCTTCTTCCTCCTTTCACATGTTTTTGTTCTCTCATGTTGCCACGCAGTGAAGTTGCGAACTTAATCTGTTCCTTAACTCTGCTGGACACAGGTCAGCGTTCAACAAGGGGAGATATTTAAGCTGAATCTTTCAGGTTGTTTCTTTTAAATGTTTTCAGGGTTTTTTTCCTGGTTATTATTTAATATTAAATGTGTATCACTTTCCTATTTGATATTGTTAGCTGAGGTCATCTGTGCAGACTTTAGTTGGCCTCAGGGCTTTAATTTATCACTTTCGAAACGTCCAAGTTCAAGATTTGATGTATGTTTGACCACAGCTAGTTGGATTTGCACAGTTAAATTCTGATTGTATACAAACTGGTGACATTCTTAATAAAAATAAGACACGAAACCTGCTTTATCTGAAGTTTCTTCAACAACATCTAATTTCTTCCTGCAGTGAAAGACAAATGATGGAATGGAGTGACCGTTACCCAGTTATTGTCATCTTACTTTCCAGACTGTATTTCTTAAGTTAAAATGTGGTTTACTCTGAGTGATTGTATCAAATGATTAACCAAAATCTATGATCCCAATCCTGGTGGGTGCTCCAGGGTCACATTTGCTGTGCCATCAGGTTTTCACCTCAGATTAACTTTAGAAGATAAGGAAAAGTAGGAAAAATGAGATAATGAGCAGTAGTCACTTAACGATTCCTGTTAAATGGCATTTCATCAAATGAAATAAATTTTAAAATCAGTTTTCTGAATTAATTTCTCCTCCTGTAAGAAAACAAGAAGTGTTGACTGAATTTGGCTGAAAAGACAGAGATTTGATCCCTTTTCTCTTCAATTTGTGGGGGTTTTTCCTTTCCTATAATGCAATTTTGCTGCTACACTTGACAATTCTTAATCCTTCTGTGTGATGTTTTAAATGTACCAGTTACCTTGAAGTCATTGAGAATACTGTGCTTCTCTTTGCCTCTTGGCTGGGAAACTTTGTTCATAATGGAAATGAAAATCAGTTTTACTTACAGAAAGTTTTTGACATCTACTTCGAATCCATGGAATCTGAGAACAGAGTCATGTAGGACTGAATAATCAGATAACCTGATTTAATTGAAATCCTTGACTGTTGCAAGAAAGAACATGAGAACCTTCATTATATTTTAGTAGGAAAATCTGGTGCTTTTTTGACACACTGTTCCATTCATGCACCCAGAGTTTACGTATGTTTTCATTGCATTCTTAACTTTGTTGCTGTCATTAAATACGATTCATTGGAACAAAACAAAGTCTTTTGGTAGCTCAGATTTCAGGTATCTCTGGGTTCCAGCTGCAGTTTACGGAACAACAAGGAAAATCACTTTTTTGCCAACAGAAAGTGTTTAAGTTTCCAAGAAACAGAACACTTAGAACTAAGCTTTTTGTCTCCATACAAGCTGGTAATTCAGTACACACAAGTCAGTGGAGCTTTTTGTGATTTGATTCATCTTGCTGCAGTCCGCTGGTTTCCTCATCTATGCCTTGGGTCTGTACTTCTGAAAAAGAAAAGAAAAAGGGGGGTTTAATGCAGTTACACATGTGACACATTTATAGACTTGGTGAAACCTGGACATATGCAAAAAAAATGTTATTGTATTAAATTACCTGTAAATTACCTTTTTATAGACAATCCGTGCAAGAATCTGTGGCATTAATTAACTGTTCTATATTTATTTCACTACTCAATGGTGAGAGTTATCGCCTGAAAATTGTACTTTGTGCCAATGACTTGTAATAAGGCACATCCAGATTTGTTTCCAATGAATCACTGGCCTATTTTTCCTTTTTTTTTTTTCTCACTCAGCACTTTTAACCACAAAAATATAACTTGTGTCCCATAAACAAGTTATAATTGGGGCTCTCATAAACTTTGGAAGCCTTATCCTAGAATGGAAGCTATAGAAGTAAAACTGGTTTATCAACATTAAAAAAACATCCCAGATGGTTTGACCAAAGCTTCTTGTATTTCTGAAGATAGTAACTGTTAATTCTCCATCCCAGCTGTAGGATCTACCTGAATTCCTGGACTAAGTGGAGAATTCCTGCTTCTGTTTGAATCTGTCTTTACCTTGAAAAAAATAATCTATTTAAAATTTAGTGAGCTTTTCAATCTTGCCTATCAGCTGACATTATTTAAATGAGGAATTGTAATAGGGTCTCTCCATTTTAAAAGGAAAATACCAAAAGGTGTTACACTTCTGTTGTATTCTAGTAATATCCAAATGCAAAGATTCTCATCTAAATTTTTATAGCAAGGAAAGCAGAGAAAAGTAATTTTTTTTTTTTGCGTCAAATAATCTCAAAAGTCATGTGGAGAGAAATAAAATGAGGAATGATGGGCATCCAGGGGCATAATTAAATTATGAGTAAATGAAAGTTGGGCTTGAGTTGAAAGAAATTCAAATAGGCATATTTATTTAAAAATACATAAAAAAATAAAAATTACAGATACAGTGCAGGGTGGAGGAGGAGGCTGGGGTGGGGCCATTACATAGTGTATATGCAGCTAGGCAGGGTTTAGCACTGAAACTTGCATTTTAACACAGTTCAATATTTCAGGTTGGTCTGGGCAGGTGTAGCTGCATCAGTTTGTGCCATGGCACAGCAGGCTGTGCTCAGAGTCACTGTGTCCTGGGCCACAGGGAATTTGTGCAGTATACATCCAGCTGAAATTTTTCTCCTCAAAAAAACCCTCAAATAATATGTTTTCCTGCATACAAAAAAAAACCCCAAAACAAACAAACAAACAAAAAAGGAAACAAACCCCCCCCAAAACAAATGAACAAACAAAACCCCAACAACAACAACAACAAAAAACCCCAAACCAGCAGGAGCAGATTTTAGAAGTGGGCTTTAATGCAAACATTTGCGTGCAGCTTTTCCCATCCTCCTCCTCCTCAGCAAATGCTGAAATTAACTGGGAACAGATAATATTTGAATTTAAAATTGCTATGATTTCAATAAAATAATTTAAGATTCTGTGCAAAAAGTTCAAACAAGCAAACTTCTGCATCTTTCAGTGGTAAACACTAGAATATAATTTCAGACAAGTTTTGCTGCACTGTACTTTTGTTTTGGGAAACCCAAACAGGTTTAGGAGCTGAATGTTATAGAGTGTGGTACTTTCTTAGTGTTCTCTGCTGAAGTAAGCTGGATTCGCTGACATTATTTCTTACTGGAGAAACTCTGTGTGTATTTTATGAACAGCAGCAGAAGCCCTTTCGGTAACTTTTGATTTGGTGATGAAACTTCCCACATGTCAGCAGTGTCCAAAATCACTTAACAAACCCCTCACCCTTAGCAGGTACTACCACAATAAAACTTTCTGCTGTGCAGTTGCACAAGTATAAATAACTATTGGCTTTACCAACTATTTACCAGCTTTTACCAGCTATTTCTTCTTAAAAATGTCTGTAGTTGCTGTGCTTCCAAACCATTAACTTCCTTTTTTTTGTGTTTGTGGAGTTCTTGTTTGGCCGTTTTCATACCCAACTGAGCCACAGATGCAGGGACTTGCATCCCATGTGGGTTAATTTCCAGGTGGGAGGAGGAAGAAACTAAGGAAATAAACTAAGGAAGTAAAGGAAGGAGGAATTAAGGAAATAAATCAAGGGAGGAAGTGAAGGAGGAAGAAATTAAGGAAATAAAGGATGAAGTGAGGAAACCAGTGAGTGAATTTCTATCTCAATCTAGAACTGCCCTAAGACAGCCTGATGTACTTGACCTGTATATTTAATAAGTCTGATTCTTTGTATTTTTTGCATAATTTTTTTGAGCTGGTTGGTAACTTTAGTAATTCATTTTCCGTTTTCGTTTTTTAGTTTGGAAATGAGGAGCAGCAGCTGGCCTGGGCAAAGCGGGAGAGTGAAAAAGCAGAGCAGGAAAGACTGGCTCGGTTGCGGAGACAAGAACAAGAAGACCTCGAGTTGGCCATTGCACTCAGTAAGGCTGACATGCCAGACTCTTAAAGGGGGTCTCGGGCTCCACCCTGTCTAAGAGAAACCTTGGAACAAGGCTTTTATAAAAATACTAAATCCTTGGTTTATATTGTGAAAATAATTTTAGTCACCTTCAGATGGAAACAGGACTGGCTGGTTGTGTCCAACCAGGCCCTGTGTGGCTTCTCAAGTGCATAATCTGCAGGAAACACTGTATAAGCTGTATTATATGTTCTAGATAAAATTTATTGCTTATAAGGAATTTAATGTATAATCCTAAGGTACTGAAAGTTTCTTTATCTGAAACACAAATGTTGCATAGAGTAAACTGCAGCTTGTGAATCTGGTTTTTTATAACCTGAATTCCACTGGGCCTTTGAGGCTGCAGTATGAATTTCAAAGAAAATGTCATAAAAAGAGAATATTTATAGAATTAGCTTTCACTTGTTACATTTATTTAATAATTCATGGTAGGCTAATCAGTACATCTTCTGTATCATCTATGTCAAAGCATAAACTCATTATTAGATGGTCCCTTTTTATCCAGAAGTCGTGGCTTTTACAAAAGAATCTGACAATTTATGTATGGTGGATACAAACTCTGAACTCCATAAAACAGTACAAATTTGAAGACTCCAGAAATTAGTAGTACTTCTAATTAAAACCTTTGTTTGCATTGAGTTTTAGTAATTGTATGCGACTAAAAGAGGGAGTGAATTCAGTTGTAGTAAATGGGATAAATAACTTAGCAGTTACATTATGAAGTAAAATTTTGCTTTATTGTAAGCGAACAGATTGCAGGATGGTGATACACATTTGGGTGCTGCTTTAATGTGACATCAAGAAATCAAGTGGTGGAAAAGTTGCCAAGGTTGAGGAGTGCTCACCCTTACAACTCATTGTACCCTCATTTACTCCAACTCTGAGCACACAGACTAGGTTGTGTTACCTAAGTGACTGGTACAGTCCCTACCTCTGCTTCTTTAATTCCACCTCTTTGGGGTTACAGATCAAGCAGATTTAGCTGAAATCAAGCCAAGTTGAATCAGATTTTAGTTGCCAAATACACATTCACACATCAGTTCTGGCAGCACTGTCTGGGTTGGCTCTAAAATACCGTTTGCAGTACTCAGACCAGGTAGGAACAGGTTTTATGTGCACTGAATGCTTCCACCTGGAAAAGACAACACAGAATGTGTTTGACATTAGAAAAATGAGTCTGTGAATTTAATTTGCTTACTAGAAATGCCTTTTCTGATTACAGGAATTCTAAAACTTCAGTTGTGTTTGCCTTGGAATTTTCTGTCTCATGGAGTAGGGATCTAGCACAACATTTTTAAATGTCCTCAGTCTTCTTTCCTGCCCTTTGTTCTCTGGGTATGCAAAGCTTTCCATTCTGGGTTTTTACTGATGCAGCGCTTATCTTACAACATCTTCTCTATTTTTTTTTTAATGTGATATTCCTTCATCGTCTTTAATGTGTTTCTATTTTTTACGTCCTTGCTTCCTTACTTTTATTTTCATACTGCAACGATAGTGCCTGCTCAGTGAATGAAAACAATCTTTCCCTGTTCCGTTGGGATTGCCTTACCCTGAATGCTTTCCTTACACAGAGGAGTCAGATTGGATCATTTTAAGCATCTTGGTAGTTCTCAGCTCTGGAATTCAGCCAAGATGTGGCATTTGTACTCTCAGGCTTTTGTGGGGAGGTAGGTGGGTGGGTGGGTGTGCAGACACACACATCCATCCATGTTTAGGATGTTATTTTTAGGAGTCACAACTCCCCTTTTGCTGTGTGTCTGCTGTGCTAATGGTACCATGTGAAATGATGTGAACCTTTTATTCTCAGAAGGGAAGAAGATTTATTTCTTATACCAAAACCAACCGTATAATGATCTTTAATACTGTCCTTTAATGAGCCCTTTGGGATGCAATAGAAGCTATTTCTAATTGTGCAGAACCTGAATTGAAATCCCTTCCTGTTGCGATGTTTTTTCTCTAATAGATGTTTGATTACATGATCAAGCATACTAAAACATCAAAAAATTCTCTCTTCTGTTGGTGTATAGGACTTGAAGTCTCTGAGAGCTAACTTAGGTCTGTCTTTAGGTAACATGATAAAACTTTTGCTGTGAAAGAGCAATTTTCAAAAGCAAGTGGCTGCAGGATTCTCAGTGAAGTTAAACACACTGTATCCATGTGTAAGATCCTCCTGCTCACTTGGACACAAGTCCTTGTGGTGTGTCTTCTGCTACAGTAAAATTTAGAAAGGAATACCAGTTCTGGACTGGATAATGTCACTCCAGAGGGACAGGTGGATGACTAAGTAGCTTGATGCAGTTTTGAAGTTCTGTACAAGACTTTCTGCTGCTTTGTCAGGGCCCTAAAATACTGAATTTATAATGCTTCTAAGCCAATGAGATGGTGTTTTCAAGATGTCCAGCAGGGAGGCAGAAATGTGAATTAATATTCACATTCATTCTATACAGAGATAGGGCTTGTTTTTGTATTTCCTTATTGACTCTCCCTCATATTTGCTTGGACAGTAACTGCAGATCAGCAAATGAACAAGGACGGAACACAACATGTTGTCTATGCACAGTATTAGATTTAGGAACCTTAAGTTTTCTGAAACACTCTTGATTCAAAATGTTGTCACTGCAGTAGAAGAAAACCTAGCTGTGATTTCTCACTTTGTATTTAATCTAGTTTTCCATATAAAAAGGAAGATTCCCCACATTCTTTCCCTATGCTGTAACTCAGTATTTGTACAATACCTGCACTTGCTCTTTGAGGCAAAACTTTATCGCAAGACATCGATCTTCTTCCTCCAGAACAGTGAAATTTAAAGCACAAGCAGACCTTTTGCTATTTGGGCAGAGAAAATACATACAGTGTAAGATATGGCAAATGTGAATACCCCCAGTGCATATACAGTGTACAGTGAGATCCATATTATTTGTGTCTATGTGTGTATATATATATATACATATATATATATAGTATTGTATAATGTAATCATAGTGTGTGTATATACTCTACATGTCCACATGCCACGTCCAGTATATAGCTCCTTGTGCTGTACATAAAATGTGTATATACAATGAATATGTAGAATATGCAGATATATTCTATATATTAAAGCTTGTGTGTATGTATGAATTCTGTAACCAGAGATGGATACAGAATTGGAATCTTTACAGAAATTTAGATTAGCTCATGGCTCTGAGAATTTCAAAGTCCTGGTTAAAGAAAAGAGGAGAAAGAAATGACTTCTAATCAATTTGTTTCAAGATTTCTTTCATTGACATGAAAAACTGTGTTCATTAGCTGTGCCAGGTGTAAGAGAACCCTGGCAGAAAGTAGTAATCATCTGCGCTGGATGTAATTTCACATTCTTCGGAGTTTTTAAAGTATCTGTTTGGAATGTAGGCTCAACTGCTGATCTTGCATGTCATCTTTCTTCTCTGGGCTGAGGCAATGAGTTTTTCTCCTATGTTTGCTTGTAGTTTCACTTCCCTCTTTCCTTTTTTTGCCTTTATAAAAAATGATTTGTAAGGAGCTCTTCTCATACACACACTCCAAACAGTCACAGGCAAAGGTGGAAAGCGTGTTTTTCTTGCTTCATTCCAGTTAGATTGGTTGTGCATAATTGTCATTTGGATTCCAGTTCTGGTTTTCCTCCATTTCCACCTGAGCTTTTACTTCAGGAGGAACGACTCTCCATTGCATATTTGGCTTAGACGGAAGAGTGGGGGTGATTCTGCTTTCTACTTAGATAAATTATTAGACTCTGTGGTACCTTGAGCAATCACTAAGAGTTTAGGAGGGTTTTATGGTGGCATATGGTTTTATGTATGTTTTATACAGAATATACACTACTGGAATGACTCATGGAAAGCCCTGGATTGCACAGAGCACTGAGGCACAACAGTTAAACAGGACAGACAGACAATTACTCATGTTGAACCTGCACGTGCAGACAGTGCACATAGGACACAGGTACTGAATTACTGCATTACCCTTCACAGAACTGTGTTCACATTTGCCTTGAGTGGTTTCCCTCAGTTACCTTCAAACTGTGTCGCTGTAAAACCTCCCAGTCACCTTGCAATAAAACCAGATGCTCATAAAAATCATACTTCCACAATAATGCTGTATGAAATATTTTTATATAGGCCAATTTTTCCTTATGGAACCTCTGCCCTGTGAGGGTCATCAGTCCTTCCTATATCTTATTCCATGTACTGTGCTCTCGAAGTGTAAGAAATTCCAAGCTGTGTCTGTGTAAGCCGTTTTTTTTTTTTTTTTAATTCCCATCTGTGAAATCCGTTAGCAGTACTGTAGAGATTATTTTGTCGTCTTATGCTCAAAGATAATGCACTTTTCTTGGATTCTTCTTATAATCCTTCTGGGGTTACTATTTCTTCGTCAGTGTTTCTCCATTGAGAAGAACATTTGTTCTGTAGAGCCGTGGCCCAAGGAGTTTTGGTCCAAGTAGAATTGTTGCTTTCCCTTGTGTAAGAGTTTGATTTCTCCTTTCTTCTGCATTTTATTCCTCCCTCTCAGGAGTTTCATTTCTGTTTAATCCTCATTTAGAGCTGGAACTCTTTTGAAGGGAATTGATCTCTGCTATTAATGATCTAATTCAATTATCTTCCTTACTAGTGGAACAGCCAAGTTTTTTGTTACATATTTGGTTATATATTTCATCTATGTAGACTTCACAACAACCATCTTTTCCTAGAAAGGAATTTTGCTTGCAGTATGATGGAATCATAGAAGATTTTATTTTTAGAGTAAATATGTTAACTATAATTCATTGACACACCTGTTTGATCAGTTGATATACTGCTCTTTTTACTTGAAAGTTTTATAAATAAAGGCTAATTTGTTATAAAATGGAATTTTCATTTTTCCAACTTCTGCCTCTCCCTTTAAGTTTCAAAGGAAAACTCCTAGTGACTGTGGTTCCTTCTGCTGTTGCAAGTATGGAGTGCTCTTCTGGTGTCCCTTTTAATATACCATTATTCAGTCTGATTTGAAAAAGGTGGAAACACAAAGCAGAAACTGCAATGGTGACCTAAATCTGACTAATATCTCCAAATATGTACATTATTGTGGTTATATTTATCTTTCAAATGTTATAACAAATTGTGAGGTATTTTAATTTTAACCCATCTCATGTGTTTATTGTTTAATATAAGAGAAATATTACTGTTTAATATAATAAATGAAAAGTTACTTTTTGGAGCTCTGAGATTTCAGCACTCTTTCTTTACTTTTTTTTTTGTCCACAATTTCCCGAGTTTTTATGTTAAATTTGTGAATCTTGCTTTGACCAACCACTCTATTCTCTGCACTGAAATCTTTTCCTTCTTGGCTGGTTTCCTTGTTGCCCTCTGCACTGTTTTTCCTCCTGTCCTTCCCTTTCTTCCTTGTCCCAGCCACATTTGGGCTGAGCAGACCAGTCCCAAATCCAACACCACACCCTTTCCAAGCAATTTGTGTGCAGCAATGCTGGATGTCCTGGCAATTTACACCAGGAGTGGTTGGGGAGATCACCAGAGACAACCTTTGGCTGGCTGGAAAAACACACCTTACTAGTGGGCTGTTCCATTTACTCACTTTGACTCATTCTTCTCCCAGCTGTTCACTGGCTGTTCCTGCTCACCTGGACAAAGTGAGTAGCTGGTTGCCAAGGCAGGTTTCTCTCCAATATTTTTAGTACGTTGACATTTTGGAGCAGGATTTGACTGCAGCATGTCACAGATGGGCACAACTCCCTGCCCAATTCCTCTCATCGTGTTGTGCTTCTCATCTCTTACAGAAGCACGGCTCAGTGCTCCGTGTGTTGCTCCCACTCACATTTTTGGGGTCTGACACACACAGCATTCTCATCCCCACGCTTTCCCAAATGCTTTCCTAATCCACGTTGTCCGGGCTTAATCTCAAAGGACTCCCCTGTACCCAGCATGAGCTGAGAGCCCCTTCACTGGGAAGGGAAGAAAAGCAACACCATCCTGTTCAGGATGTGGAAATTTGACCCTAAAGGCTGCCCAAGTCTGAGCCCAACTCTTAACCTCTAACACAACCGTAGCATTTATTGACTGTACTTAAATATGTCCCAAGCCCAGCTCTCCTCTTGGAATTCTGAGCTCCCGGAGTTGTCAGTGCCGCCCCTGTGCTGGGAGTGCCATCAGGTTTATCTCTGCAATTGCTGATCTCCCGTCTGCTGGACGTGACTATCAGTGTAGTCACTCTTGAGTACCTTTTCCCTCCTGTCTGGTTGGCATTTTTTTTTAATGTAACGACCACAATTAAAGCTTTTTATTGGTGCTGATGCAGCGTATCTTAAAATTGCTGTAGCCTTCCTTATTGATGAAATATCACAGGACTCTGCCAGAGGCAAACATAATATATTTCTGCTTTAACTTCCCATAAAGGTCCTTGATCACAGTTTTCAGAATGACAAAGCCCTGTGCTCTCTGCCTATCCCTTGCATCCACAGAGAGGACATCCAGGCATTCTGTATCCCTTATTTTGCAGTATAATATGAAATCATTAAGATAAAAAAAACCACTTAAGGCTGTCATTACACACAGGCTGTAAAAAAGTGGATGTTGGGATCTGAGGATATTTTTGTGTGTGTTTTGTTTTGTGTTCAAGCCTCAGGCTCAGTAGCTAGTCACCTAATGAATGACACAGGAGATCATATCCAATATGATATTCCAGATATTTCCTGATGACATAATAAGTCAGAACTACAGGTATGCTCTGAGCTGTAAGAAGTGCAAGAAACCAAAGTAAAAGTGAGTTGAAGTGATACCCCATTTAGTTATAAACCTGTACCAGGTAAGTTCACCTGCAGTTTCTGTGTTGCTGAATTTATGCTCACAACAACAGGCAGAAAACTTCTGATTTGCTAAAAGGACTTACAGTGGGAGCAGGTAAATAAGCAGGTAACTAATGCTAACAATGGTTACAGAGTAAATGAAAACTTGGTTGCTTCTGCTCTCCTTGTGCTTAGAAAGGAGGTTTTGGTAAAGTTAACCCCTCTTCATTCTATAAAGCAGTCCTTATCGTTCCTCTTTAGTGTCTGCACTAAATATTATAAGATCAAATAATGGTGGCTGAAAAATCAGACCTCAAAAGAGTAAATCAAATATATTTTCTACCAAACAAGTTCAGGATAAATCCCTGCATCCTTTGCATGCTGCAAGTGGAAGGTGCTGGTTTGTGGCAGGGGCTGTTCCCAATCCCAGCTGAAGTGATGGGCAATGGGTTGTTTAGGATCAAATCATACAGAGCTTTAAGGAGTCTCTGGGAATCAATATGTTGAACTAGTTACCTCCAGCGCCTATGAATTGGGCATGGCTATGTGCTTCAGGTTACCAGTGTTTGGCTTGTAAACCAATTACTTCTCCAAATCAGTGGGAAGCACATTTCTGCCACAGCCTGGGCCACGGCAGAGGAGCTGCTGCAGTGCCAGAGTTCGGAGCTCTGACTGCTTCACTCACAGCACACAAGACATGTCTTGGGCAGGTGGCATCTGGGACAGACCCAGCTGCTTCAAGGACACCCAGGAATTTTCAGGTTTGGAGATGCCACCAAGTAGGTTTTGGATGCTAGCAATGGGGATGGATTTCTCCCTGTTAAATTACATGGGGTTTGGGTTGAATTTTTTGCTAGCTACCATAGTGATGGCTACATGACTTTGTTGTAGTTGTTCTATCTAAATATAGCAGAAGAAATTGCTAGAGCTTGGGGTTCTGGCTTCGAAAATTCAATTTAAGCGAAGCCTAACAGCTACTCTGTGTTAGAGGCGCACAAAATAGCTTGAGAAACCACAGAGCTTCTACCACAGAAAACCACAGAACCATACAATCCTATAATTTGAAAAGTGGACAAACTTATTTTGGCGTTCTTGTGGATGGAAGACCAAAGTTTAGAGCCAGTCAATGTTTTCAGGCAGTTTGTAAATGGCTGTGAGTAACCAAGGGCTCGCACAGGTTGAAATGCCCCATCCTGCACGAGGTGAGCCATGGCCAGTACTAAAGCTTCAACTCTCCCAGATGTGATCAGCTGCTAAACTGAATCTAAAATAAACTTCCAGAAAAGCCACTGGGTTTCTAGTCCAGTTTTCCACTTCAGGGTTGAAAAAAAGAGAGTTGAAAGTGCCCTGCCTGCTGGCTTGCCAGGTGCTGGTTGTGCAAAGGGTGCTGGTGCAGTGCTGGTTGTGTGCAGGGTGCTGGTGGGGTGCTGGGCTGTTTCACAGGGCACTGCTGTGGTGCTACCATGGTGCTGGTTGTGTGCAGGGTGGTGTTGGTTGTGCACAGGGTGCTGGTGTGGTGCTGGAATGGTGTTGGGATGGTGCTGGGTGAGCACAGGGCACTGGGGCACCTTCGAGAGCCAAAAGGCGACCGAGCCAAACGGCCCTGTGGCGGCTGGCCCTGGTTCTGCTCTGGGCCATCTCAGGATTACGGTGTGTTCTGACAGCGAGGTCCCATCGCGGGGGAGTTTAACTGACTCTTCTCAAGTCAGTGGGTGAGGAAAAACCATTTTCAGCAGAGTGAAACACAATGCTCTGAAACTCCATGTGGAATGAACAGACTTAGAGCAGTGACTGCTCTGGATGGTACCTGAGTTTGGCAATATTTACTAAAAATTTCACTAGGATCGTTGTGCAGGATTTGCCTGTTTCTGCACTTAACCTGCTCTATCTTATCTCACAATCTATCTTACAACAATAGTGAGCCCATGGCTGTGGTATCTTACATTAATATGTGTGAAAATCTTGTTTTCAACGGACTCTACATTTCCTCCCCTCAGGTTTAACTACAGCTTCTGTAGTTTTTTCCTTTCCCTGGTATGTCAAAATCAAATCTGGGATAGCTGCAGGTTGTGGTCGCTGGATGCTTCCTGGGAGGCAGATGGTTAATTAGAACAAAATTACTTAAGAGATAACCTGATGGTCAGTTAGTAGAAGATGTGGAGCATTTGTGGTTTCCTGCTAACTAGGGGAGGCTTGGTAGATTACTGGAATTACAGCGACACATCTTTGGATGTACTCATTTAAAACAATTAAACAGAGAGGAAAAAAAAAAAAAGAGAGTTGACAATTACTCATAATGGAATGTGAGAAGAATAAGATCAGCATCTCTTTTTTTTCTGCTACAAGATGATCTCAAGATTCAAGAACATGCAGTTTCCTGTAAAGACCACGTAGCAATTATCACAGATGCCCTCCCTTAAACAATGACAAGAAAGTTTCTTGTGAACTTTTATTAGTGCTTTGTCCCCCATCCCATTCAGAGGCCTGTCTTTATATATTTTTATATAAAGTCTTTTACATTTATGCATGGGGATTCCTCTGCTCTCTTTTCAGTTGAGTCACAAATCTAAAAGCTCAGACACCAACACCTGCTCCTCTTTCCTTGTCTCCACTGCCCATTAGGCTCTGAAAGCTATTTGGTACCACGCTATCAGGCAGATACCAACTGTCTTGTCTGAAGACTTTCTAGTGAGCAGCAGCAGAGGCAGCAGAGGTGATAACCCTCACAGCCAGACTCTTACCTGGAGCAAAGGCAGGTTTGAATGCTCTCATGCTGAGGCGCTGGAGGAGAAGCTGGAGGAGTAGGAGGAGTAGGAGGAGGACGAGGAGGATGAGGAGGAGGAGAAGCACCCAGTGTGGTGGTGGGTGCTGCAGAGTAGCCACATGAGGGTTTTTTAGGGGTTAGTGACTGTGTTGACATTTATTTCTGCACAAAGGCCCTGAGCAGCACACAATACCTTCGTACCATTCACTGGCTGCAGCTGACTTGGAATCACAGAATCGCAGAATGGTTTTGGTTGGAAGGGAGCTTAAAGTCCATCCTGGTCAATTCAAGCCCTTGCCATGGCCAGGGACACCTTCCACTAGATCAGGTTGCTCCAAGCCCCGTTCAAGCTGACCTTGAATATTTCCAGGGATGAAGCAACCACAATTTCTCTGGGAATTCTGTTCCAGTCCCTCACCACCCTCACAGGGAAGAATTTCTTCCCAACATCCCATCTAACCCTGCCCTCTGGTAGTGTGAAAACATTCCCTCTTGTCCTGTTGCTCCAGCCCTTGTAGAGTCCCTCTCCCGCTCTCTTGGAGCCCCTTTAGGCACTGGAAGGGACTCTGAGGTCTCCTTGGAGCCCTCTTCTCCAGGCTGAGGATTTGGAAGGAAAGAAAACTGGTCAGACCTATACCCAGCCTCTACTAGAGGTCAGGAGAGGACTGGGGACAAGTCGAGCCAGATAAGTGCATTGTGATGTTGTGATGCTTCCAAGATCTTCCCCACCACTGGAGAGCTCTTGGGCCCTTCCCAACGCAGATATGGGGCTGAGCACTGAGATGTCACACCTCTTTGTCTTTTAAATTGCATTACAAAAAGCAATTGTTTAAGCTTGCACTGTATTACTGAAACCTGGGTTATAACAAAAACTGGGAACACTGAAAACTGGGAATGACTAAAACCATTTCCAGTTCTTCAGAAAGAGCAAGGGAAAGCCAGGTGAGTGTGAAGAGATGAGAGTAAGAATTTTAAAAGTTGTTTTCTTAAAGTTATAAACACCAAAGGACATGCTGAAATATGAAAATATTTGGCTATGGGGAAAGAGAAGGAAATACCTAGAACTGTTGCAACAATGAATGTGCCAAGTTTAGAACATCTTTAAGTCATCCTCACTTTCTGGAATTAGATTGTGCAATTTATTTTTTTTCTAGCAAATAAATGGGTTTTGTTTTTGATGAAGAAACGTTAAAGCTCCCTTATATTTCACTTTGAAAGAGCTATAAAAGTGAAATGTGGAACTCATTCTTCCATGCCAATGATTAGAAGCCCAAAATACATCTGTTCCACATGAACAACTTCAGCCTTTGCTTTCACAGAAGAACAGCTATATTTGTAGTTGCTCTAAATGCATTCCTGTTGATTTCATTCTTGTGTATTCTAACATGTAAAGTCAGAAAGAAGGTCACTATCTTGACTAAAACCAAGTTCCAAGTATCCAGATGTTAAGGAAACAAAATGCTGCAATATTAAGCTGAATCTGCAGATTTGATTAGCAGTGATGTACAGGTATCCAGACTCACCACAAAATCAGAGTTGTAAAGACAGAGGATGCCCATCAGACTGTCAGAACAACTGCTTGGATTTACTGCTTGGAATTCTGAGCTCATTTACAGCTGAGAATTTTTTGGGGGCTCAATTTGACTTTTGCAGCTCTCTTTACCCCTATAGCTGTTGCAGTATCCAGTTTATTTACAATTAGTTTTCACAGTCTCAATTCCTGGCTGATTTTCCCCCCAGAAAGTTACTAACTTTCTTAACTCCTGAAATCTAGGTGACACTGCAAATTATTAGGTGAATTTAAGTTCTGGGGAATGAATTATGGAAGGTATTTTAACCTGTATTGTGAATTCATGCTTGAATTCCACTACTGTTCTATTGGAATTCTGCACTGAGCTCTTGAGAGCACTGATAATTTATGTACAAGAATGCCTTAAAATAAGCCTCCATAATTACAAAAATGCAGTGTTTAAATTTATAGTAAAAACCCACACACTGCTGGCAAAACTATAACTGCATCTGGAAAACATTAAGAATGCTATTAAAATAGTCTAGCATAAACTAGAAATGAGACTGAAATTACAGTGTTGCTTACTTAACCATTTTAAGGAAGTATATTTTGAATATGATCTACTTTCCTATTTGATTTTTTGATAAAGCACTGTACTGTGTCTTATTTACCACTGAGAATAACTTACTTACTCTGTTATCTGTTTCAGAAAAATCCATGGCTCAGATTTAAGTGTCTTCCTACAGTTGTTGATAATTTAAAACACAACCAGGTGGTTGCTGGTCCAGCCATCAGGGAAAAAGTAACAGGGAGATCTCAGAGGAGAATGAAAATCATAGCAATTAAAAACTTATTTTATTAAAAAGATGAAATGTTTTCAAACATTGAAAAATTATGTTTTTATAAAAACAGAAATAGGCAAAATACCCATTTGTCTTCTATTTACATATACAATATTTCTCATTGTATAAAATTATTTACAATATATAAAAAAATTACAGTAAATAGGTTATTTTCTTACAAGACATCAAGCCCTGTACTTCTAGTGTAGATCATGGCAAACAAGAATATTATTGCACCTGTGAACCAAACAGTCTAACAAGAGGAGTGTTCTCTTAGCCATGCCTTCAACTGAGATCTAAACTAACATTGTTAGCTACAGTAACATTCATTTTTTTATGCCTTCTAGGGTCAACTTCAGGCAGTTTCCATACAAACATTGTCTTGTAAAGCTTAGGAATGGGCAGTTAAAATCGGGGGGAAAAACCATATTTACAGCTTCTTCTATACAATCTGTATGGAGTCTTACGGAGTTTACCCTTCACAGAAGCTTCATAAATAACCCCTGTTCTCCTGACCGGGACGGGCAGGTCACTGATTCAGTCACGGCAGATTCTCTGCAGGAGATGCCTGGCTAAGGCTCCTTGTGTCAGATCCTCAGTGTCCGTCCTGGAGCGTCGGTCGGTGCCTCCCTATGTAGTACCAGCTACAGGTTTTTAACGCTTCTGCACCTGAGCAGTTAAATAAGATCCACTGTTGGCAGGGCAGAGTCCCTGGGGCTACATGTGCCGCTTCATGTGCAAAGCCAGGTGGTCCGACCTGGAGAACGCCCTGTCGCAGAGGTGGCACTGGAAGGGCCGGTGGCCCGTGTGCTTGCGATAGTGACGGGTCAGCTCATCAGAGCGCGCGAACTTCCAGCCGCAGCCTTCCCAGTTGCAGTGGTAGGGCTTTTCACCTGTTTGGGGAAATCGGAGAGCATGACTCAGCATGGCACCATATACCAGGCAACCTGCTGAGGTTTATCGTAGCTATCCCTTTATTTGCTACCAAGCCCTTTCACAGCAGGATCCAAGTGCTTTTAAGCTAAACTACAAGAAATTCCTTTACTCACCCATACCTGCAGTGAAAATCTTTGGAGAAAGGGCTTTAGAAGCCCTTAGAAAAACTTTGACTACATAGGTGAACACTTAGGTCACAGACCTGACCACCTGCCATAGCTCAGCTGTGAATTTAACAGACTACAGGGTAAAAGCCCAGGCTGCAAACTGTTTTACACAGGGCTATCCCCTATCCCAACCGGCACACAGCACATCTCCGTATGAAGGCCATCAGCAACATTTACCTGTGTGTGTCCTGAGGTGGGCCTTCAGGTGTGAGCTCTTGGTGTAGGTCTTCCCACAGCCGGCATAGGTGCACGTGTGAGTGGCCGTCCTCTTCCTTGGCCAGGACCGGCGTCCTCGCTTTGGTTTGGAGTCCAGCAGCTCCAGAGGGGAGGAAGGAGGGGTGAGCATGCCCCTAGGAGCCGAGGGCTGTAAGGGCAGGCTGTCCTCGAAAAGGCCAAACTGGGAGGTGTTCTGGTACTGGAGGTGGGTCTGCGGGTGGTGGAAGCCGGAGGCCGGGTGGTAACTTTGCTGGAATGACACGGACGAGGGACACATCATCTGTGTGTGGCAGTCGTTCACCATGAGATCGTCGGGGCTAAGCGGGGGCGTCTCTGCCCCAGGGATCTGGGGGGAACTGGCCACCCGGGGCTGCTCGTAGGCCATCATGCAGGTCGCGTTCCCCTCCTGCTTGATCTTTGGGCAAGCCTGGGGCACCAGACCCAGGACCGGTCCATAATTGTCCATGTCGGGTTCGGGCTTAATGTTCTCAACGAACTGCGGGCTCCCGAAGGTGGGTGTCACAAAGAACCGCCCGTGGACGCTGCCAGAAGGGCAGTAGTTGGAGTCCATATCGGAACGCATCATCTCCGGCACGATGCCGGCGTTGTAGGGCGGGGGGCTGCCCTGCTCCAGGGCACTGTAGCATCCCGGGGACGGGTTTGTCTGGTAAAAGCCACCGCTTTCGCCTTGGGCAGGGGGATAGTCCCCGCCGGCAGTGCCCTGGCCGTAGCCATCGCTGCCCATGGAAAGGATAAAATCCAGCACGTTGTTGAGATCCTCGTCCTCTTTGCGTGGGGAGAGGCCGCCCCAGGTGCCGGCGGGGGTCTTGGCCTCCTGCTCGCACTTCCACCTCTGGGGAGAGAGAAAAGGGAGAGGGTTAGAGGTGCCGTTCGCCTCGGGGAACGGGGCTGGGGGGACGGACTGGAGTCGCAGCGGGGCGGCGGCTCCGCGGTCACTCGTGCGATGAGCCGTCGGTGCTGAGCGCGGGGGACACTCACTTCGTGCAGAGCTTTCTCGCGGCAGGGGCTGGCGAAGGTGGCGAAGGAGGGTAGGGCGGTGTCGCTCAGCGCCATGGTGCGGGACGAGCGCGGCCGGCCGCTCTCCGCACCTTATAACGCGGGCGCGGGCGGCCTCAGGCCAATTGCAGGAGCGGAGGAAACGCGTCCCGGACGGGGCGGGCGGGAGGCAGCGGCTCGGGCGCAGCCTAAATTTAGCCCCGGTATAAAAGGACGCGGCGGCGGCGGTCCCAGCCCGAGCGGGGCGGAGCGGAGCGGGGACGGGCCCCCTTCGCCGCCCTCCCCTCGCGGGCGGCCGAGGAGCCGCGACCCCCGTCTCGGGCAGTGGCCGTGGAGCTGTGACCTCTACATCGGGCAGTGGCCGTAGAGCCGCGACCCCCACCTCGGACAGAGGCCCGAGACGGGACGCTGAGGGGTCCCTGTCCCGAGTGAGCTGGGGGGACGCCGAGGGGTCTCTATTCCCCTGCTCCAGGGACACTGAGGGGATCCTGTCCTGTGCTAAGAGAGGCTTGGAGGGACTTCGGTGGGATGAGGGTCCACAGGGCTTTCCTTGCCCTGGGAACACCTACAGGACCCTTCCTGACGTGAGGGGACCCTGTGCTGAGACATACTGTGAGCGACCTGCTGTGGGGTGGAGGGCATTGAGGGCTCCCTGACCTGGAAACACCAAGGGACCACCTGTGACACGAGGGGACACTGGTAACTACAAGCTTCAACGGAGGCTTTGAGGGACTCGCTGTGGGACGGGGAACACTGAGGGGTGCTTGCCTTGGGGCCACTAAGAAAGACACCATGAATTAGGGGTTTGATCCCCCCACACCTCAGAGCAGCTGCCCCATAACCCGGCCTCATCCCTGGGGCATGTGGTGCGATCAGACTCAGAAAAAGAGGGTGGCAGTGGAAGGTGTCCGGAGCACAGTGAGGGAGACATGCCCTGCTCCCATGGGTAAACTGCTGAGCTGATGATGGGGCCCTCTGGCACTGGTCACCCTAAAGGTCCCAGATGCATCTTGGTGCTGACAGAAAGGTGTTCGATGCCACTCTTGTACAGCCTTCACTGAAGTTTTACATTTAATGGAAGTCCAGATCTGTAGCAGAATTTCCATTCCAGCACAAAGATTGCCAAAATCAATGTTGCAATGTGACATTATGAGAGAAAAAATGCACGTAGCTTCTGTGATTTCCTCTGGATGTAGGCAATTTATGGTCTTGGGCTTGATTTTTCAGAAGGGAAGATTGTTCTTCTCCCTTACCTTGGCCTCTAGCTCAGATGCCAAGTCTGAAGGAGCAATTCTCCAATAATTGCTGATAACATGCCCCAGACTCCTGTTTTTGAGGATCGGGGCTGCTTGGCCATCATCCAGGAGCAAAACTGGTGGTTCTGAAAGGAGGAAAAACTGTGATGTATCAAGGGACAGACTGATTCTTTGAGAGCCTGTTCAAAGAAAGAGCTATGTTTTCTCCTTTCCTCGTCCATATTTCCTTTGCAATCACTTCTAAAAGGGTTTCTAAGTGAGCTGGAAATCAGGAGAGTGCAAGAGAGAACATCTCTCACTTTTATGCACGGTGTGCCCCAGGAGGGGAAGGAGCAATGCCCTCGATGGGCTCTGGTTCTCTGAAGCATTTTGAGCCTGTTCACCAGAGCCCATCCCAGGCTTGTGGCTGTGTTTAGCTGCCTCGGGAAAGCTCAGTTGCTAGGGTGAGTAAATGATCTTTTCAATAGCTACACATGTTTTAAAATCAGGAATATCTCTTTTGTTTAACTTTCTATAGTTTTCATTCTAAAAGTTCACAGGTTGGCCAGAAGGAGCAGCCAAACTTCTGTGACTGGAGCAGAATCAATACACTGAGTGCATGGTAACGCTGTACACAAAGATGTGTGACTCATGGCTCTGTAATGTCACACTTGTGTAATCTTTCAATGTAAACTCTTTTCCTCTAATAAAACGTCTGTAAGTGAATGATACATATATATGGGGCTGTGAGTCAGCCAAGAAAATATACTCTGATGAATTCAGAATGAATGTGAATGTTCCCTTGATAACACACCCCAAATGTCTGTGTCAGTTTATGTGCTTGTGATTTCAGCAACAGCTATAACAAAATATTTTGTTTCTAGGATATGCAACTGGACGTGTAGGTTTCGCTGAGAAGCTCCAATCGGATGCTGCCTTCCAGTAGGCACTGGAAGGACTTTGTTTATAGCCCTGCAATGCCTGTCACCAAACTCTGCATTTTCTTCGTGTAAAGGAAGCGTTTAGCAGGCAGAGAGGATGAAACCAGGCACACTAAATAATAAATTCACTGCCTTTAGTTTCTCTTTGTTTTCAAGCAAAGTGGAGAGGCTAAAAATTGAGAGCTGCACTAAACCTGGGGAGACAAATGTGAGAATTTATTTACCTTATGAGTCACTGCTTCTGCGCAAATTGAGAACAACTTTGCCGTGACCTTCCACTCGGTTGCGGACAGTTGTGCTGACATTTTCTGGCTTTCTGCTGCTCACAACTCTTATTTTAAATACCTAAATGCAAGATCCTGGCAGTGATCTCGCTTAGCATAGATCAGGAGTGATGCCACTGGTGTACAAATGTGAAGAATGTGAGATTAGAAAGTATTTGTTAATCTGCTGTGGGTAGAGGAGAACTAAATGATGTGTGATTTGTCTTCCAGCCAAAGTAAACACGGACTCAGCCATTTTTATATGGCAAAGTTGATTTTTCTAGGTGTTGCTGCTGCTCTCTCTTGTTGCTTTTAGATCAAGGAGAAACTTTTAAAGGGATTGCAATCAAGATTTTGCATGTTAATAGAAGAATCCGAGCTAGGGCTGTGCTAGGCTGTGCCCACTGAAGCTCACAGCTGAATGGATTAGTGCAGTACCCACATCACCTGGCTGCCCCAGTTCTGAGTCACTGCAGAACTCAAGCAAACTAACAAAAAGCTCCTTTCTCGGGGATTGTTCTCAGAAAGTCCTGATTACACCTAGAGTAATAATAGTAATAGCAGGGTAAACGAGCCGAACACGACACCTCTTAGCACCCAGAGTACACAGTACAAGTAACACCGTGACCAACCCCTTCATATTGAAACGAGACAGAGGATTTCCTTGCCTGCATCTCAAATTGTCACAGTTCTGTTGACTATATAATTTTTTATTTTTTTCTATTTTAAACTGCAGGTTCTGAGTTAACACTTTTTAGAATCTGCTGTCAAGGAAGTTGATAAAATGATGTAAACAACCACATAAAATGAAATATATGAAATGTATTGGAGACACACATCTTAATTTGGGGAGAGTGATTTAATCCTGTAGGTCTTCTGTCTGACTAAAGTAACATCATAAATTAATTGGAGAAAGGAGCCTTTTTGACCAGACCTTTCATGACTGGAGCTGATTCCCACTCAGGGACTGACACACAAAGGTGAACCATCTCTTTGATGACCTGAAGGGGCTCATTAAGTTTTTAGGAAAACATATTTTCCTTAATACTTTTTTTCTTAGTGAGTCTCCTTTGAGCTATCTGCATATTTCCAAAGTCTTTCTTGAGGTCTGAGCACTGGAAAAGTGGAGTAGCAGACAAATATGAGTCACTTCTCTTTAATGATTTGACTTGTGCCCTTTGTCATGGTCTTGTGCTGAGTAGCTGCTTGGCAAAGGCATCCTCTCCCCCAGCTCTTTCATGTCATGGAGTGCCAGGACAAGGGGGAATGGCTTCCCACTGCCAGAGAGCAGGGTTAGGTGGGATATTGGGAAGAAATTTTTCGCTATGAGGTTGGGGAGGACATGGCACAGGTTGCCCAGAGGCTGCCCCCTCCCTGGAAGTGTCCAAGGCCAGGTTGGACAGGGCTTGGAGCACCCTGGGGTGGTGGAAGGTGTCCCTGCCTGTGGCAGGGGCTGTGACTGGATGAGCTTTAAGGTCCCTCCCAATCCAAACCATCCTGTGATCCCATGGTACTGTCTCAGCTCCCCAGTCCAGGGCAGCACCACCATGTACACCCTCTGCACTCAGTGTTGGCTCCCAGGCTTTTTGAGAAGATTGAATTTATGACAATGTTGAAAGCAGGGCACATGGGATATGGGGGAAGACTGGAAGGTAGAACAGGACCCTGGGAGACCTGATGGAAATGATGGTGGCAGGGCTAGGAAGCATCAAGAGAGAATTGGAACCACTGGGAGAAATCCGGCTTATTTAGGGTTGCACAGATGGAAGGTGGAGGCTGCAAAAAGACACCATGAAATGAATTGTCTGAGAGCAGAGCAATTTTGGTGTCCCAGTTTTTCTGATGAATTCCCTGTTGGCCTATGTAGGAACCTATTTTTGCCCATGCCAAAAAGCAGGGCTGCTTGCATTTTCCATTCCTAGAAGTGTGGCCTTTAGCTTCTCTGTATTGCCGTGAGTGGGGTTTGTGTCTGCCTGGATAGTTAAAATAATTCTTTAACAATGACACGTTCTTCAAATTATGTTGCACTTCCATGATCCTTGTCATCTAGGACTTTATCAGAAACAATTTCTGTTTTCTTCCAGGTCATTGTTAACAACATTGAATGGTAAGTAATGATAAAAAAGATCAAGAGCCAATAAACCTGCTTGATTAAAATCTAAATTCCATTTCCAGATGTATTGGCCTGTGGTTGGACCAATTTGCATGTGCACATCGTGTTAATTTGTCATGTGCTTATTTCTTACTGTGAAAATCACACTGCACTGAGGCACATCCTTATTTAAAACACCATCACAAACGTCATTAACCAAACCATCTTTATTTAGAATTCTTTTTATGTCTCTAGTCCTCCCTGTCTCTGCCCAGGTTTATGTAACACTGACAGGCATATCTGGGTCATTCTGTTTACCCTGTTGCAATATTGACATAATATTAACATTCTCCAAGTCACCTGGGGCTTCCCCACTGCTCCGAAATGAATTGATGATAAACATTAACCATCTGGATATGTCCTTAGTTGGTTCTTTTGAAACATTCACTTCTAAATTACCCAGACCTGGCAACTTAATACTGTTTGAGATGAGTAGCAGTTGTTTTAACATCCTCCTTAGTTACTGTAATGGAAAGTATTTCAACATCATTATTGTCTGATCTCAATACAGCATCTGGCTTTTTCCCAAAGACAGAACAGAAGTATTTTTTAGCACTTCTTCTGCTTTTTTGACACAGTTATTGACAGTTCTATCCCTTCCATTCCTTGTGATGGCAATCTTAACTGGTTTTAGTGAAGGCCTTATTAACTCCCAAAGATGAGCAAAAGTCAAGCTCTGATGCTTCCAACCTGCTTTAGCAAGGCAGACTCCCATCAATGCAGAGGGAAAGCAGCTTAAAATCCATTTAAATAAGTAAGTCAAACTATATAAAGAAAACTTTCCTCAGAAATATGCAAGAAAATATGTTCATGGCTGAATAAATCATGCAAAAAAAATCAGCTATTTAGTGAATATAATTGAGGTAATTATGTATTGTTGCTTGAATTTGCTGTGTGAAGAATGATAGCATTCAGCTGTAAAGGATTTTTTATAATTTTTGATTTGGGGGCTCTTCAAACCTAAACAACGTATGCCACTTTTTTAATGATCAGCTTTGATCAGGGATGTAACTGTGTTTCTGCCAGCTTTTACTGACGTGTGTGCTGAATGCCCAAATGTTGTATTGCAGATGTCCCTTTCAACTGTCAATTAAAAACACGCTTGAAAAATATATATATTTTTTTTTTCAGAACTGTGAAATGATACCACAGTTTCCAAAACTTGGCAAGCATGTTAAATCATATCAGCAAAACTGCTTGAAATGTCAGTCACGGATCATGACAAGTAGTTTTCAGTTGCTGCCATACACTTTAGATTACAGAACCAAATATTTAGTGAAGAAATGGGCAATAAGGGCATGGAATAACAGGAGCACAGGGCAGAAGTACCTATGTGATTCCATTCAGAAAAATTACTCTTAACAAGTTATTAACAAATATTTAATGGGCTCTACAACATCAGAAACCCAAGAAGATGAAACTCAGTTCTGGAATACAGGAGTGTTACACTTCGAGTGTTCATACTGCTCGCATCGTTCCTGGCCTGCATTTTTAATAGACAATTTGTGTAATTGGTTGGAGACGACAGGAGAAAAAAGGAAATGATGTCTGATCTGTCACGTCCACTTGGGACAGTAAGTGTTGTCAGACGGGCAAAGCTGACTGGGTTTAGAAGTAAGAACTGTGTTTGGGGTTTAATAAATGCAAGGGGAAAATTCTATTTGAGGGAACTTCAAAGCCCTAATCAGCTGCTTTTTTTTTCTCTTTTTATTTTGTGAGATCTGTAGCAGTCTGAGTCAGCACAGATGCAGATGCCCTTCCTAGAAGAGTTTTTCGTCACTTTGAAGTTCACGTTTCAACTGGGGGAGGGGGAGAGAAGACTGGACAAAGCTTAAAACCAATCACAGGAAGGGAATTACTTAGAAGTGAGGAAGGCTTTGGGTTTTTTTCCCTTGCTGGCATGTAGAACATGGTTATAGGTTATGGTTGGATCTGATAAGTGGAGCTTTATTCACCAAATATACAAAGTAGGAGTTCATGTAGGGTGTAGGTTGCAAAGCCTTGTTTAACGTGATGAACATGTGGGTTTTAGTTCTCCTTTATAAAATACCTTCTTTGTACTGCACCTGTATGATTTATTAGTCATATGTCCTGCAGTTAAGTAATGGGAAATATTGGAGCAAGCATTTCATTAACCATGACGCTGTTAATTGGTATCGCTGGCTGCCTGGAATTACTTTCCCTGTTTGAATACATGGAAGTGTGAATCAGAGGTATGAATTGGCCAGTGAGAGGAAGACAGGCACCTCTGCAGGACAGGCTGCATGTATAGAGCAGCTGATTTCATTTGTCTTCCTGGCCTCTCAAGTCCCTGCAGACTTAGATCACTGAAATATTCAGTATGGTATATAATTTTTTTCCATGATCACAATTAGTTATATAATTATGATTAAGCTTTGAAACTTCAGTGGGATATTTTGGGATAGACTTTTTTCCAGACACATATGTCCATTGTTGTGATAATTTTTTTTTCTTGAGCTATTAATGCCTACATTTTAGGGTATTTATATATTTAAATTCCTGGCTATGTCTGAGCCTAGGAACACTGCTTTGTGTTTCGTAGAAAATGCTTTCTATTCAGAAACAAAACTTCAGCTCATTTTTTTCCATGCACCTGAACTATTACTCCAGATTGCTCAGCTGATGCCTGCAAGGAATGTCACACTTACTGCTGAGGGTGGAATCAAGTGCCAGTTGTCAGGGTTAATACTGATCAAAATTATTACTATTTGGTGCTGTAGTATATATAGCAATTGTAGCTGAAGAGAACAACACTGTTGAAATCCCTCGAACGGTTACAGCTATTCTTGAGCAATAAAATGCTTTTTCAAGGGACAGCCTGATACAATGCAACTTTGTAGAATGAGTTGTGAAATTTTCTTTTCATTTGCCACATCAAGCGCCAAATAAATGTTTGTAATAAAAACACAAGCCTGGGAAGAATGTGTTTTGCCAATTACGGCATAATGTGAGCTACAAAGAAGTGTTCAGCATGGAGTGCATGGGGCTGTTAGTGTCAGGTTACAGCAGGGAAAAAGGTGCTTTAATTTGCCAAATAACCAGCGTGGGTTTTATCCCACATTTGCAAGGAAAATCACTGCTTTGAGAGAAAAGAGATGGGCCTAATCCCAAGCAAAATGAATTTGGTGAGTAGAAGCAGGGTGAGAAACCAATGCACATGGACTGCAGAGCTCTGATTGATGATGGGTGGCCAATCCTCCAGCTTGTGGTTGCCACATCCATCTCTTCCAGTTGGACAAGGGGGGCACAGGGTGGGACTAAACCTTCTGTAGCAGAAGTGCTACAAGCCGCACTGGGCCTGATGGTAACAATTTAGGGGGCCCTTTCACCTATTGCTCAAGACCTTGCATGATTTGCCCTGTTCCCCTTTTCAGGTTTCATATCACAGAAAACCAAGTTATTTTTTTCAACATAACTTTTACTTCAGCCTGAAGTTAGACACTGAAGTGTTCCACGTCCGTGGCTGCAGCTCAGCTCAGCCTGACAACGCTCTTGAAATAAAGCCTGGATCCTGCTTGCTGGAAACTCAGTAAGAGCTGCCTTGTGCTCAGCTTCTCTGCGAGCTGTTTTCTGTCTTCTTCTGCTTGAAAACCACCTGCTCCGAGGGGATGGCAAAGCATCTCATTCACATGCAGTCAGCGGGAAGCAGCAGCCAAGAAGCAGCGGCGAGTGTGAGCGAGAGGGGATCCTTTGCAGCCTTTATATACCAGAGTTATTTTTAACCACAGCCTCCATGCTTATTACAGTGTTTCCTCTCTCAGACGCTCAGGAAGCCCACTTGGCTCTGTTTCCTGCTAACATTCAGCCCTGGCTCACAAAATCTTTGAGAACAACAGGCCTGAGACTGCTCGGCTCCATTAAAAAAACTGGCAACTTTTCAAGCCCTGACAGAAAACCTTTGAAAACTCTGGATTTCCTCCAGCTAACATATGAGGCTCCTACATCAGTGACAAATTAGACTGAAACAGCACAAAACACCTCTATGTAAATAGCCTTTTTCTGCGTTCACTCTTTTAATAGTTCAAAAATTATTTATAGGTATTTCTCTGGGTGGAAAAATATTTTTATATTTTTCCAAAGATGGGTTCTAGTGAAATGTTTTCTTTGCTTGTTTGGATTTTTATGTTTTCTTTTTCTTTCGAGATTTTTGTGACAGTTTTCTTAGGCTCCAGGAGCAATCTTTTCTTCCTGGAAACCAGGACAAAATGGCTGTTGTGAGTTCTTCACTGAAAGACCTCTGTCCAACACTGAGCACAAGTCTCTAAATGCTGCCATTCCCCAACTATTAAATAATAGTTATAACAGGCACGACTGAGTTCTGATTTCCCGAGAGACAACAGGAGAGGTCAGCTGCACTTTATCGCTGACTTCACACACGCGTTTTACATGTAACGTAAATTGTATTGAATTTTTTCTTGCAGGGTTTCCACTTCAATTCCAAAGGGACTCCTACTTCCAAACTTGCTTTCAAGTATCAAAATAGATGTGACCTTCATTGCTGAGAATGCTATTTTATTCCTGCGTTGCCGTTGTAGAGCATCCTAAGAAATCTTAATGTGAAGTGACTTATATCTGTCAGTAAAAATGACCTCGAATCATAGATGATAAATCCAGATTATTAGACTGATGGGATTTTCTGATTTTCTAGGAGTATTTCCAGTATTTCACATCCTTGTCTGCATCCAGCATCATCTTAAAGGTTATTTATTGCCCTGGGCATGAACAGGAACCATCAGTAACTTCTCCATGTCCTTTCTAGTCCCAGTTTTTGTCTCGGAGTGGTTGGTGGTAGCAGGTTCACTGGAGCAGGAGGATTTCCCTGACTTGCCCATTTTCTGGGCAGTAAGGTGATTTTATTCTCTCCTCCTAATTTTAATCATCCCCAGCTTGAGTGTGTAGGCTCAGGAATGGTAAGGCTCTGTACTGGAAGGAGAAAGTGATGGAGAATTCATCCCTCCCTAGGATGATAAGGCCGGTTCTTACCCAGCTAAAGGCAATTGCAGCTCTACAAATCCGATGAATTCTCTTCTATTCTCTCCTTAAAGGATTACCTTCACTCCCTTAGTTGTGCCCTGAACCACTAGATTATTCTGGTTTTGAGGCTGACCATCTCTGTGGGGTTTGTATGACAGTAGCATTTTTGCCCTCTGCCTTTCCTTTGGAGCTTGGCCATTGTGTGAGAGCATCTCCAATGGGAAAGCTCATCTATATCATGAGGAAGAGTGTAAAATTAATGCCTTTTACTGGTCTCAATAACACTGTTCATACAGCTGTGCTTTGCTATTCCAGAGACAAGGAAATACTGAACTGGGAGCTGAGTGTGTCGAGCACGATCTTGAATAAGTAACTACCACCATCTCTCAGCCACCATCTCTATGATGACCCTTATTCTGATTGAAATCACTTTACTCCCTGATTTATCTACATTTCACACAGATGTGGTTAACTTGTGCAGTTGAAAATAACTCTTATGAGAATGGAAAAGTGTAAACAGTTCCTGCACGTGAAAGAACTGAATTCCACATTTTTTAGCTTTTAGTAACTCGTTCTGCAGTTCAGTTGTTGTTTTTTGGGGCTTTTATCTCATATCGTACCCAACAATGGGGTTTTGAGTGTGCCAAGGCTGCTCTCCTTTGAAAGGATCTTGGCAAGTGAGGCTTTTAAATCCAGCATATCATTTTGGCAAGTGATCCTTATTTTGCAAATGTAAAATGGTTCCAGTCATAGCTCCCAGTGTTTGCCCTTGTAGTTTATGGGACAAGTGGTATGGAATAGCAGATTCACGTTTATTTTCAGGCAGGAAACCAGTAGTGCAAAAATGCCTCATGAATTGAAGGGTCAGGGTGAAGTCTTTTTAAAAAAGAATCAAGGTGGTTGGGCTGCATTTATCACACGCAGCCCAGAGGTCTAAAAATTACTTGTTTTGATGCTATTTGGAGCTCACTGTAATGAAAAACTGACTTTGTGCAGTTTGACTTTCTGCGTCACAACCCGTCTTGGGACAGTAATACCAACAAGGACAATTAGTTTAACTGTCATTCACCGTTGCTGTTTGTTTGTACTCAGTGGTTTCTGGTAGAAGCTGCAGGATGACCCTTCCATTCCCACTCTTGCCAGCGGCCTCAGTAATTGCCTACTAGTCACTGAAGGACAGACTCACCAAGGACTTTCAAAGCTCACTTACCCTCCTTGACATATAACTGAAATTTATAGCTAGCAGCTTCTAAAATAACATCACTGCCACCTCCAAAAACAGCTCTGGGACCATGTGGCCTTGTGGTTATGGCTCTGGGGTTGTGGTGGTGAAGTCAGAGATTCAAATCCAGCTGTAGGGAGATAAAAAGCTTCAAAGAAAGTGAAACTGGTTTTGCCTTGATTAGGTGGAAATAATAACACCTCATTTTGCTTACACCTGAAAACCAAAATTCGTAGCCAAAAATCAGATACAATGCAGAATTCCATGTCACAGCGAGAGATGCACTGGGTGTGAAAGCATGTAGCTGCTATGAAGACAGCTCATGCTGATTGTCATGTTAGAGGGGGTTTGCTTCTCTTAGTACGTAGTACTGAGGTGTGGGGTGATAAAAGTCAAGGTCTGAAGCCTCCACAGGCAACACAGACAGAGACTAGCAAGGTCCACTCTATTTTTCAATGTATCTTTTGCCCGAGTGGTTGTTCCAGATAGGAAAGGATTTTGTTTCCTTACTACCTTAGAGCTGCCCAGAGGTCTCTCTCTAGGCATTTAGGCAACATTTGCAGTTGTGCAAGAATCCCATGGATGCTACACTGGAAATAGTTATTATTGTACAATGATTAGTAAATACAAACACAATAATAGCCCTATGATTTTACATTGTACAGGTATTACAATTAGAAGGAGACAAATAAAAACCAGACAGCAGATGGCCTTAGCTCTCAATACCAAAATTATCTGAACCTGGACTAAATGTAAATAGATTTCTGAGTTATTTGGCACAAGAAACATCTGGAAAGCTCTGATTTCCCCCTCAATATGCAGAATTATCACAAAGCCATTGCTGTCCTGCTGAGCTATTCCTATAGCCAGTCGATGTTTTGGAGGCCTTGCTAAAAAATCCTTGAGGGACTTTCCTTCAAAAACTGGGCCAGCTCCTACACTGGCTTTAGGAGGGACCTCCCTACCTGCCCAAAAGAAAACCCACCCCAAGCCCCACTAAAACTCCAGCCTTGTGGTGTTAACTTCCAGATTTTGTATCTCTCACTGACACTGGAATTAATTCCCACTGTTTACACAGGGTATGAGAGGAATTTTAACTTGAGAGTGAAGGTCAGGTTTAAGTCTCACTTCATTGTACACAGGATATTAATGTGAAGGGATATTTCAAGCATAAGTGTCTACAAACGCTCTGCTACAGATGATAACAAGAAGAGTCCACGGAGCTATTTGTCCTAAGAACAGCTGTTACTGGATTACAAGGACATCTAGAAGTGAGCGTGTCGTGTTTTTCTGATTTATTTAGTAGCATTCTGATGGGAAAACATAGAGATGATAACGTGCATCAATGGTACATACCGTCTCTGCAAGAAAATCCAAACCTGATTCCTCGGTGACAAGCTTGGCAGATTATTCCTTGAACCTGCATCAAGATTTAGTCTGCAGCAGAGACTATCTGAAGCATTTACAGAAAGAGAACCGATGTTTCCGTTGTTGGAATCCAGTGGGTATCAAAGATGTCTTTGAATTTCTACAATTAGAAGGAGCCAAATAAAAACCAAATAATTTTCCAAGCAGATGGCCTTAGCTCTCGATACCATAATTATCAAGTTCTCTAGGTAGTGGTTTTAAGATAGATGTTAATGGATCTTTGAGCAAGAAGCATTAGTGATCTGGACTACAGCAACATTTTAATTAAAAAGTTGTACAATAACAGACTCAAAATGTAAACTTCAAAACATTTAAAGCCTAAATTACCGTGGCTTCAGAACTGGCATTGAGTATGCAATTTTTAACATTCCAGACTGCCTTCATTATAGTTCAAGAAGCCACAGAAATACACCGTTACGAGCCAGGAATAGTTTGTCCTTTTATTTGGAAAGAGAATTACAGAGAGAGCTATTGGGAACTGAAGTTTAGTTCCTAAGGCAGGAGCAGGGTACAGTATTTTTATACACAACTGCAACCACAGACTCGCACTCATTCAAACATGCCGGACTAAACGGTGCCGGCTGTATAAATACTCAACGCTAAGTTAAAACACAGGTTCTTTTTTACTTCAGCTTTGAAGGTTTATCATGCTATTTCTACTTTTTCAATATCATTTGAAGTCTCGATGATACACATATATATGTAAAAGGGTGCCAGTAACTTAAACCTACAAATCAAGACCATGGTTCTTCAGTAGGTTTGGAGAAAGGCTGATTCCCTTCTGGACATTGTTGATGGACACAAAGCTTGCTTTCATTTGTGAACGTCCGCTTAAAATTACAAAGTAAATCCTTCTGGGTTTGTTGTATTATTATTTCTTTCCAGTGAGTTACTCCACAACTGCATCATAATGCCCATATAATCTTTTTTTCAGAAATTGGACTCACATAACTCGTTGGTATGCAAAATATGTAAGGCCCCAGTCTGCTCCGAATTACACCCATGCAAACCATTGAAACTTAAAAGGGAATTTAAAATATGCATGAGTAAGGAAAACAAATGGAGTCTCACTTTGCAAAGTGCCTTGAGATCTTTAGAAGATTTTCTGGAGATCATTCAAAGATCACTGTACACTTTGTTACCTGTGCTTTCAAGACAGGAAGGGGATCTGATACTTACTTAAACTGCTGTTGTCCAAAACAGGTTTTATCAATGCTTTTGACAAATGAAAATGGTAGGAGCAGCAGATGCCCCACACTAATGTTCTAAACTCACTATAATTAATTAAAAAGCTCTAATGGAAAAATATCCTAAATCTCATGGCTGGTCAGAAATCAACTCTGGTTTTGTTTTACCAAGAGCAGTAAATAAACCCAACATGAATAGACATGAAAGGACTTTCTAGAAGTGGTTGCTTGCGATAATTCCGCTCAGGAAGCTGATGAAGAGCAGCACAGACTGGCTGCCCTCTCCTTTGTTGTCTCTTTTCCCCCTGTGTTGTTTTAAAATCAGGGGAATTGATTTTGCTTTGTGCCGTTGGTGGACTTGGACGATGGAGTTGCACTTCTAAAGCCTGAATTCTGGGAGAGAACACTTTTAGCATGCTTTACAAACTGTTTTGGCTATTTTCAGGTTGACTATTGAACCACAGTGGAAGTCTATGTATTCAAGATATTTCGGGTGATTGTGTAACTGGAAAAAACTGTCCTGATTTTAAAGTATTTTTGGCCTACAACTGGAAGTAAATAAGCATTTTTAGAGACTCACTGGAAAGTAATTGCTCCTGCAGGACGCTGGCTGTGCCAGGAACTCTGGCAGATGCACTGAGCCCTCACTATTAAGCTTCAAGAAACCCTATTTTCTGATGCAAAGGATCAAAACCAAGCATATATAATCTAAAATGTAAGGCGCATGGAAAGAACAGATGTCTGTGAAGGGAAATGTCTAAACATATGCACTGCATTAGAAGGGAACACAAGGGAAAAAATGCCTGGTAAAGTCCAGAGGCTTCTTGGTTTGTCACGGTGGGAAGCAGGAGCTGCGGTGGCAGTGAGGGTGTTGAGAGCCCCAAGTCTGGTCTGGGGATGGAGCTGCTTGTGGCACACAGAACTCCAGGGTTATCAGATGTGATCTTGGGCTGACCAAGAGCTGGGGCAGGATGAATTGCTGATGACAATGACACGAGAGAGAGCAGAAGCAAGAGAAGCACCTTGTTTTGGGTGACACTGAACCACCGGATTGCAACCCTTCAATAAGAACAGTCTGTCCCTGCGCTTCCATCCAGTGATTCATCGGTGACTAGGAAAGAGTCATAAAAGCACCACTGTCAGCTAATGTGTCATTAAAGGAAGCGTTCTGCTTCTTTTTTTCCTAAACAAGAAGTTAACAAAGTATTATTTTTCCCTGCTCACACTGTAAACTGGCATTTCAAAGGCTGGAGTGACTTCCCTTTGCTGTTGCTTTACTTGCATCTCAAGGCTGTAATTGAATTCACCCAGGCTGGTTTGCAGGTCTCTGTACTACCAGTTCTCCCCGTGGCTTCTCAATAGAAATCCCTGCTCTTACCTCCAGCAGCCTGAGTTGATCAGAAAACCTCAAGGGGCTGTGGACAGCCACATGCTCTGTAGTAAAGGACATGAGTAGCTTTGAAACTGAATCCAGCTGCAGAAAAACTTCAAGATAAGTGTAGGATCAACTCCCTCCCTTCCCCTGAGTTTGCTTTTCTTTTCCCTTTTATTTTTCCTTTCTCCTTTTTTTTTTTTTTTTTTTTTTTTTAAATCCAACATTTGCTTGAGCTGCCCTTTCTCTGTATTCCCAGACTGGGGGCTATAGCACAACAATGGTTTTTGGTTGGGTAGATTTATCTTTGTAGATGCTTCTTTCCCAATCCAGCCCAAATGAGCATGTCCAAAGAACTTTAGACTTCCTGAGGCACCCAGAATAGTTCAATACAGGATGACAACTGAAATAAAGGATTTTTAATGCTTCAGGATGTATGACTTTGTCTTTAGGATTTGTATCTGGGTTCAATCAATGCAGTAGCAGAGTAGTAAATCAACCATATGAGCATTAGCTCTCCGCTTACTCTGATGGGACACTCAGTTCCCTTCTGAGACACACTGAGAGGAGAGAGGAAAGCCTCCAGAGAGAAAAAATCTTCCCAGTTACAATAAAATGACATCCAGCCAGTGCCATGGTGAAATGTGCATGTGTCTGTTTTTCTGTAGTGTCATGGATAGTAAGTATGAGGTGCTGAATTCATTAATATTAGCAAAGATCCAGTTTTCTGCCTGATAGAAATTTATAGCATCATAAGTCATTTTTTTGCTGCATTTCAGAGTAAGCATAGTGAAGTCATTGCATTCTGATTAAATTATCTATATTTTTTATATATTTGTAAGATATAAACCATCTCTGTATAAGCTATATTTACATGTACACACACACACACACACACACACATATATATGTATATAATTCCAAAGATTTTTTCTGAAAGGGACACTGAAGGACAGCTACAAGAGGAGAAGGGCCAGTGTCATCTGTGCAAAAAGGAGCTATTTAGCCATAATGCAGGTTTTTGAAATTGTTCCCATATATTTTTGGAAAAACAAACACCCTTATTTTATAATAAATCCATGTCGCGTGTGTACAAATACATCAGAAACCATCACTAGCTCAGCATCAAATGGCACAAAACAAGCATGCCCCAGTTAAACCTCCCCAGAGAGCCTGCCCAAAGCTCCGGCCTTAAAAAGGTGGAAGAAAAGAGTGCAAGATTCATGGAGTTACCCCACGCATATAAATCTTGTAAACTCTCCTGTCATGAGCTCATCTGGGTGGTTGTGTTTGACTGGGGATTTTGCTTGCAAGCATCACCCCTCCAATGATGCGTTAGCTCAGCTGTGTTGTGATGGGATGTGATGCCAATGTTGTGCTTTTTCCATCTTGTCACTGCCTCTGGCTGTGTGGCAGCACCTCCTGAGTAAATGGGCTTGTGCCAGCAGAGGAGCAGCTCAATTTTTCATCCCAGAAAATTCTGCAAAGGGGTGATCCTGCAGGACATGAGTGCACACCTTCCAGGAGTCACCGGCACTGGGGTTTCACTGGTGGCAGGAGGGAAACTGGCGGCTTTGGGCGTGTGATGAGTTGCTTCAGGGGCAAAGTGCAGGCCTTGTACTGGCTTTTCATTCATCTGTTTGGCCTAGGGCACAGCTGAGTTTTTAACTCCTCCACAATTTCATATCAACTGAATAAGTCATTGGAAACCACCGAAACTCAACCCTCTACGAAAGCAATGGTTCCACAACCCTGAGCTGCTGAGAAGCACCTGATGTAGGGTTTGAACTGACATGGTATAAATTACAGAGACTATTAGCAATGCTCCTTTTTTCCTTTGGAACTGGTTTGGAGCGTGCTGCTATGGCCAGGGAAGATGCTCCTGGAGAAGGACAGGACAGCTCTGCGTGCCAGGCAGTGAGACTTGTAGTTGTTCCCTCCTCCTGTTGGTTTTCTGAGAGCTCAAACAGCCTTTTTGGCAGAAAAGCAGTTTTTCAAACTTACTGTCATCTTTGAAACTGCAGCTTGAGCCTGAACAAAACTCATTGCATCTCATCAGTGGCACTGCCTGTCTCCTTGAGCTCTCAGCCTATGCTACCACTGACAGTGCTGTGCAAGGTGGCGAGTGGACACCTGGCCCTACAGGACAGAGACAAACCCAACTAGATTTAAATGTGAGAGACAAGCGAGCTCTTTGATTTTCTCTTTGGTGCTTGTTCACTCTGTGGTGCAGGGGAGGTTTTTGTGGGCTTGGGACTTCTCGATACCACAGCACAAGTCGGTGCCAATAAAATAACATGAATCAGGGCAGGTCAGTGCTAGGACCAGCAAGTGATGCAACATTGCTGAAAGCAGCCGTGCATCACTGAGAGTTGCAGCACTCCCAGCAGATATGATGGATTCACCGCAGGAAACGCTGGAGAAATTCTCTGGCCCCTCTGGTGTGGGTCAGATGGGGAATCACAGTCCTCTTCCAATTCTCTCTCCCCCTCCGAGTTACTCTTGGCTCCTGCACTGGTGCAGCTGGTAAGGACATGCTGTGAGGCAACCCCTATAGGCGCTCTGGATTCTGAAATGTGCTGCTCAGTGAAGCAAGTTAGTAGTTGTCATTCCCGCAAAAAAGTCCAGAAATAATATCTTAGAGCCAAAGTGAAACCTGCCAAGGAATGAATGCCCTTGGGTGGAGATTACTGATATTGTATTTATTATATTAGGCAGGAGAGATCAGACCATTCTTTAAAATAAGCTACAGTAAACAAGTTAGGTAGCTGAGCCCTTCAAATGTTTCATTACTGATGAGTTTTAACGTTAAGAGCTTGTATCGTATGAATCTTGATCGAGGGAAAGATAAATGTGCTGTTTTTTAGCATTTCACTACAAACATGGTGTTTGTGCCAACTGACACAATGATTAAATATGATGTCTCTTCTGAGAAGTGAGAAGAACTGTAACCGCACTGAGCTCTCTGCCGCCGATATGAGATAAAAAGAGTCAAATCGAGTGTGGTTTCCTTCAGACCAAACTTGCGGTGTAGCGTTTCGTGAATGATGTTGCCAAAGTCAAAATAATCTGTTTTGCCCAAAGGTATTTTTACAGAAGACTGCAAGAGTATCTTTTTCAACAGAATAATATAAAAAGTTAATTTATCCTTTGCACCATGATCAGTGATGGGTCTTTGTTAGTGCAGAGGTTCAGTGCTACAGTGTGGGATGGGAGCTATTATGTGCCCAATTGCTTTCATTCTAACAATGGCTAAAAAGGCAATAGCCTCAAAACAAGCTGAATTTATGTTTGTTTTTTTTTTTAATAAAATCTAAAATTCAGGCCATTTCCCCACCAATGTGCCCTAACCCCTGTGCCTGCTCTTGCTGAGTGGTGCCCCTAATACCCCTGAGACGGGCTCAGCCCAGCTTCATGCAGTATTGTGGGGCTGGGACAGCATCCCTGGCACTGACAGGTGCTGGTTTACACAGAAAATGAAAAGCAGCTGTTTCTTTCTTTTCAAGAGTATCAGAAAAACAAGAAGACGGTTCCCTCCCTACGTGGGCCAAAGGCTCCTTCAGCCCTTTCACTTTCAGCCACACTGGTAGCAATAGTTCTGTGCCTTTCTCTGAGGAGCTTTTCCAATGTATTTCACTGTTGCTCTTTCAGGCCCGTGGGAATTAGCTACAACTCTCCTTCCCCTGTTACAGACCAAGATAAAAGCAGTGGCGGAGCCACCCAAAAAACCCAGAGAGGCAAAGAATTGCAGCCCTAGACACCTCAGCACCCTGAGGGTGCTACACACGCTGTGCTTTGCAGCCTCTCGAAGCCCTGCAGAAGGCTTGGTTTGCTCACTCTGGGGAGGATGCCTCACCCTCCTCAAGAGCCAAGTGCAGCTGTACTCACGCCTCCTTCACCACCAGCTCTGACACCTCACTGGTACCTCCAGTTACCAGCAGCCTCTTTTGCCAGGCTCCACAAAGGCATGAATCTTTGCTTGGCAGAGCTCAGTTGTGGCCCATTCCCCAAGCTCCAGCAGGTTTATCCCAAGTCCTTTAAGCTCTGCTTTATAGGACATGGGCTCAGGACAGTGTCCTGCTGTCCAAATACCCTTCTTGAGTACATGGACACTGCCAGGAATAGGATCTTAGAGGAGATTCATTCTGACTGACATTTGTGATTCATCATGACTGACCTGCTAATTCCTTCTGTGCCCTGAGATGGTCCTGAACCCACAATGTGGTATTGAAACCTTTCCTCTGCTGATGGAGCTGTTTAACGGCTCTGAACCAAGGGTTACTGATGATGGGGTCTGGCATGGGGCACCATTAAATGCTGGGCCACAAAACAGTGGGCTGAGAGCCTCCCTTCAGAACTGTGCTATGCATGCAGGGAGAAGCACCTGTAACATTTATTTTCTCTCTCACTCTGTGGGTATGGGGAGAGGAGATGGTCAGAAGCCAGGAGATATAGGGCCAACATCCCCCACACAAGCACCAAGCCAGCAGCTTCTAACCCATATGGCAAAGGACAGGAGAACCAATGGCCTGGAGGGGAAAGGGAAAAAATACCTGGTGCTCAGTCCAAAAAATGAGGCAGCATTTGCAGCTGTGGATGTGGATGGAGGGCAAGGAGCAGAACACTTTTGGTACCAACTGCCCAACAAGGCAGGATGGGAAACACCATGTGCCACTGCACCTTCCCACACCACTGGCTTTCCCCATGCCCTCACACAGCCAGCACTCTCACCCAGGATTCATGCAGGAAACGTGGGTGAGAGGTTCTCCGAGAGCAGAAATAATCCTGCACCCGGCCCAGCCTCCCTCTGTGCTGTGCCTTGACTCAGCGTGTGGGGAGTTGCAGCTGGGGACGTCCCACGGCACCTGCAGGAAACTTGAAGTGAGTGTGGAGGTGGTGTTACTGTGAGGGCAAGAGCTTTGATGAGCTCAGCAGGGGGAAAAGCCTCTAGGAAGGCTGATGTTGAAGGCATCAGCATCATTATGCTGATGTTTTGGAGGTGAGGGACTTCTACAGTCCTTGAGAGCATCACCTGCAGAGCCCACGCCAGCATCTCTGAGGCTACAATTTTTGGAAGAGGTGCATTTTTTGGTGGAGGTTCCCTCCCATCTTCACACAGGACACTGAGCTCTCCCCTGCATCAATTCTATCAGCAAACACATGCTGTGCTGGAAGCAAACTCTTCTTTTCTAACTTGACTTTGCTTCAACTTCCAGGCATTGCAGCTGCTGTTCCTTTTCTATGCTGAATTCACATTCTCACCTCAATAAAAAAGTAATCTTCTGTTTGCTACAAAAAAAATTCACTTCATTAATCTGAACGCCTCTGGCTTTACTGTCACAAAATACTGCTTGGAAAAGAGAAAGCTGCTTCAGTGCTGCTGCCTCAGACAGCTTGGTCACTCCAACACTTCAGTGAGGAAGACCAAAATGTTCCCTCTTTCCCAGCATGTTGCAAGAGTGAGCAAGAGGGAGGAAAAGAGCTCTCAGTGCCCCATCTGTGACTGTGTCACCCCTCCAGAATAACCTGTCATCATCAGTCCCTGATATTTTGGATGTTTGACACAATACAAGGGAGATAAGTTTGGGGACATAATTTTGCACAACAATCCTGAGCCATTCAAGCGCTGCAGCTCCTGGCTGTGGTCTTGCTTGGAGGTATAAGGATGTTTTGAGACAGGGATCAGTGAGGACCAAATGAAGCTTCTGTGACCAACTAAGTGCTCAAATGAGCCTGCAAACTTCTAGTTTGGTGGGGTTTTTTGGTTTTTTTTTTTAGTGTGTACTATATAAAATAAAATTGAAAGAAAACCCCTGACTTTTCTCAGTGTAGAAGCTAGTTTTATTGGTAACAAAATCATCCTTTTGTCCATATTTACCAAAAGAATTGCTATATAAAAAATATCCTTGATCTCTGATGTCAAGACACATTTGAGAAAAATTGTAATAAGAGTGGAAGTTAGAAAATCTGGCTGTGTGAGCTCTCCAAGAGCTCACACAATAGTGCAGTAAGGGTTGTGTAGCACTGATTATTCTGAAGGATCAAAATGACCCTTGAGCTATTAGAATTTTTCATTATGCACTTTTTAGGAAAAATTTGGGCAATCCTCACGCTGGGGGTTTGGATGTAAACAGTGATGACAGCTGTGGAAAAATCCACTCCAGCTTTATCAAATGGGCCGAGTGAGGCTTGCTATAATCAGCGAGTGGTGTAATCCTATACAGAATATTAATTGTAATATTGGCCCCCTTCCAACAGAGCTCTTTACAGATCCATTGAAACACTATTTGCTCTGGTCTAACACTAGTTATAGATGTTCCTGCACTTTTTTTGCCATTGACTGTGTGAGGCAGAAGGGCTGTTCCATTCAACGCATGGATCGTGCAGAATGCTGCTCATTTCAGAGCCCAAATATAACATTTTATCATCGAGTGAATCTGAAATTTGCTTGGATAGAGCTCAATCTTGCACCATAGAAGTCTATGGGTATTTAATGAAATCTAAACATGGCCTGTTCCATATGATTCATGGATTTGTTGTTTATATGTTAAAGGCTTCTTTGCAAGGCTTATATCACCATGTTAATTCCTTTAAGCATGTCCATCTGCACTCAAATAATAAAAACACACATATGGACTGTAATGAAATACCATCCTGAACCATGCAGGGCAAGAAAATTCGTGCTGCAACTATAGCAACTACTAAAATAGCAAAGCACACTGATTTCTGACATGAACCTGTTCCTAATGTCCAAGAGACACTGTGTGCTGCAAGCTTTATATACCAGTTCCCAAAATATCCGAGTCCTGATAGGATGAGAAAATACCGTCATGTTCTTGCACCAGGCCAATTACAAAGCTGTAGTTCCTGTGCTGGTAAAGATGTTTCCTGTTGATAACACAACAGGACAACATAGCACTTAGCTGCTAATGTTATCTGGGACCCTTGTGACCTCTCGGAAACTTTAACAATTGTAGAGTCCACAACACGTAGAAGCCTCTCTTCTTGTGCTTTTGTTCGAATAAATAAGCAAGAAAGAAAATAAACACTCGTTCTGCAGCCATGTGCTCATTATTGCTTGGGGAGTAATTAGAGGTGGCTGAAACATAGAGGAGAGCTCAGCTCAAGAAGCAACAGGTTCCTACCTCTGATGCAGGGCAGTGCTTGACTGATAAGTCCTTTTCTAAACAAATACAGTGCAAAGGTGGAATTCTACACTGGAATATTTTTTGTCCATTTTAAACATACTCCTTTTCAACTTTATAGACTGCCTTTTTGTGTTTGAAGATGAAAAAGCAGATCTCATTTGTTTATAATGTCAGCATTTCTGAACAGTCCTCATTCATTATCCTTTCCCCCAAGCTTTTCCCTCAATTTTTATACAGAAATTTCTTCAAACCCTTCCTGTCTGTGCAGTTTTGTCCCTTTTCCTTGGCCAGACAGCAGCAGTGACAGGTATAGCTTGGAGCAGCATTCCAGGAGTTGTAAGAAAGGACTTCTTGGAAATATAAAACTGCAGCTGAATTTGGGTGTTATATTACCTCTCAATAACTGGCTGTTTCTAACACACCTTTGAGATCTCCCACACCCACCACCCAATGGATATCTGCCAGCTCACAAAGCCCTTATGTAAAACCCCCCTACTACAGGAAACCCAGCGCCGCTGCTCACTCCTGGACCTTGTGGGATACTTGAATTCTTCATTCTCTGCTGGGGAGGAACCAGCAGCTTCTATGACCTCTTTAACTACTTAAAGCGGAAAAACCCAGAGCAAGATTTGCCCTCTTTCATATTTGGAGTAACAGCAGTGCAATCCAGAGTCTGTCCATAAAGAATCACTCTGCAAAGCTTTCCCTGAAATCCAACAGGTACATCAGTGACCTGTAACCCAGCGGCTTGAAGATCCATAAATAACACAGGGATGGATTTACCCTATGTGCCTGATTTCCCTCAATATTCTTCTATCCCTCAAAATCTGTGGTGCAACCACCATGCTGCCTCAGATGGTCTAAGAAATTCTCAGATGAGGTATAGGACATTCCTTGAGAAGGACAGAAAAGTGCTTTTCCTAACTTACTGGGAAAAAAAAAAATAAAGCCTTATAATTGAATGTTTGGGCTTCAGTTCAGTGCTAAGAGTGAGTCCTTTCAATGGTCTTTTGAACACCCCATCGCTCTTCACCTACACCTGCCCAACTGGAATAGCAGAGGTAAACCTAGTCAGCATTCTTCCTTGCTCCATTGTTATTCCTGCTGGAAAGAGGCACAACTTCTTGCACTGGTTGCCTTTGAGTGGTGCTTATTCACAGCAAGTCACAGTGGGAGTGGGTGGGAGGCAGAGTTCATTCATTTTTGTAGCATAACATAGAACAGATTGTGTTTGGATTTCACTAGATATTTGTTGTTCTATGTTTCTTTGCTTTATATTGGACAAGGGCCTGCAACAAAACTTTGATCCAAGGTACAAATCCACGGCCAAGATTTGAACTAAGCCTACAAAACTTTCTCCAGAACAGGCTGTAGCCCAGCATGCTGACTCTGAGAGCCTCCTGTTCTTCACGTTGCTGGTCATTTGATTCAGGCCTGCTTCTGCTTATTTATTTGACCATTAGCCTGCAAATGAACTTGGAGGCTCCACGATCTAGTCCACAACTTTTTGAGAATAACCCAGAGTAATTCCACCTACAGCAAAATGAAGTTTCATTGATGCAATGCTGCAACTGCCAGGGCGGGACATAAGATCAGATGGAGATGAGAAGAGAGGTTATAAACTGGGCATAATTTCTGATGTTAAACTCCAAATTACCCAAATCCTCTGGTTCAATGAGTTTGTCAACAACCACAGAGCAGCAGAACAGCTGAAGTGGGAAAAGTGGCTTTAATCGTCCAGTGTAATGCCATGAATTTTGGAGGGCTATGGAAGGTCTCAGTTTCAGGTGGCTGTTTGCACCTAGTTCTTGGGAACTTAGCCCAGAACAGATCCTGATAAAACAAGTATCCTTCATTTTCAGGAGAAAAAATACAGATCTGAGTTCAGCTATAACTCCTATCTCTTAAAAAAAAAAAAAAATTACATTTTCCTCTTTAAGACCTGGTGTGAAGGAACAGGACCAGATGTGCTGCTGCCCAGAGCAGCGACGACTGTGAAGAGCCCACACCATGATCCCCATGCCACCCCTGCACTGACAAAGCCCAGGAGGTCACAGTTACAACCCAGGACATGTACAAGGACCTACTAGACCAGGTTGCTCCAAGCCCCATCAAACCTGGTCTTGAATATTCCCAGGGATGGGGCAGCCACAGATTCTCTGGGTAACCTGTGCCCAGGGCCTCACCACCCTCAAAGCCAAATTTTTTTTCCTAATATCCAATCTAAACCTTCTCTCTGTCAGTGTGATGCCATTCCTTCCTGTCCTCTCACTCCAGTCTCTTTAACATCTTTCTTGAGTGCTCTCCTCAGGTACTGGAAGGTCACAGTTAGGTCACCCCGAAGATTTTCTTTCCCAGCCTGAACAATCCCAATTCTCTCAGCCTTCCCTCATAGAAAAGCTGCTCCAGCCCTCTGCTCATCTTCATGGCCTCCTCTGGCCTTGCCTGAACAGGTCCATGTCCTTCCTGTGCTGCAGCCCCCAAAGACCCAACGTTTTTCACCAATTCCCTGATGTACAACAGCGCCAAAAGAGAACCTCCTGCATCTGCCTGCAGCGAGCTGTGAGTAACTGTGCTTTCAGAAACGCTGAGTCAAGACAACGTGCTGGAACTACAGGAGAAACAAGTTTTATCTGTGCGTGGGGAGGGCATGACTTAGAGAACACTTTGAATTGCACAAAATTCCACGGAAAAAAGGTTTACAAGTGTTTGTTTACATTTTGACTTCTCCTGTAGCATAAATAGCATTGTTGCATAGTTACCATGGCAAATAAGATTATTCATATTGTCCCTTAACTTTGCTCTCTCATGCTGTTTTCTGCAAGGCCGTCAACCCTCGCCATGCCAGGGCTGCTGAAATTACAAACAGCAGTGGGTGTCAACCACAGAGTGGAAAAAAAAAAATACTGAGCATATTGCAACACTGGAATTGGCACAAGATAAGGACAAAGGTGCCAAGGTTTAGCCTTTTTATTTTCACAGAATAAAGTCAGAAATGAACAGGTGCAATCTCCTAACCAGAGGCAAATCCACTCCAGATAAAGTCTCATAATCTCTCTTTATGTGTAAGGATGTTTTATAGACAAAACCAGCTCAGACTAGAATTTGGAAGCAAATAGAAGCAGTCCAAACAGTATTCAAGCACAAAAAGATGCCAATAAAGAAGAAAGAGTAGGAAAACCCTAAAAGACACACAATGAAAGACTCTCTTCAGCTGGAAGACCAAGGTGGAATGAAGCTTTTCTAAGGTACCCATTTTACTTGATTGGGAAGTAGGTTCTGGCTTGATTTAGCGAGACAAAACCAATTTTCTCTAGAGGTAATCAAGTGTGTGTGAGTGAAAAGGTCCTCCTTCTTCTACATTAGATCACACAGGAGCTTTCCGACCACCAGCTGATGTTTAATTTGTGACCTGGCAATGGTCCAGCACCAATGTCCAACCCCGAGCAGCTGCTCCTGTGGTGATGCAGCTTCCCTTGGCGCTGATCCCTCCACTGCACTTTGCAGGAGTAGCAGTATCAGCCACATGAGAGAAAAACAAAGAAATAATAACGTTAAAACTATCAAGCTAAATTAAGAAGTGGTTCAAGTCCAAAAATCACACTGCATAAGGCTAAAAAAAATTTTTAATTACATGTTTTGGGTGGTTTTTAATGCACTCGGACTCAGTAAAATAGCTGTGCCTTCCAAATCAAGGCACGTCGGGTACACACCGTTCGCGCGACTCTTACTGGTCCCTGCTGGGGAGCCGCGTGCTCCCAGTGCCATCTGCTGGCAGAGCCGCCCAGGGACGGCCGGGCCACACACGCGGCGCTTTGTGGCTCTCGCTCGTTCTAAGCCGAGAGCAGTTACGCACAGGACTACTCCCGGAAGTAAAACTACTCGGACGGGAGCGCCGCTGACGCACCTGGAGAGACAGTTATCAATCAGGGAGCAATTAAGTCGTGCGTAACGAAGTGCCAGGTCTGCGTGCCTGGGGAGGGAGAGGGAATGTTTCCTGCTGCGAGGATCTCAAGCCAGGAGTCTGCCAACACAACTATGAAACCACAGCTAGGTGAAAGCACAGATTAGACACTTGACTTGAAACATGCAAATTGTCTCTTAAAAGTCTTTTGTATTAGGCACTTACCTATAACATGGTGGCAAACCAAGACATTTACATTTTACCACATTAAGCAGAGAATGAAGTTCAATGAGATGAAGATTTAGCAGTTGGTCTAAGAACAAAACTTGTGGGAAAAAAATTACTCATAGGATCACAGACTAGTTTGTGTTGGAAGAGATATGACAGCCCATCTCATTCTAAACAAGAGACCTTCCACTGTCCCAGACTGCTTCAAGCCCTGTCTGACCTGGCCTTGGACCCTTCCAGGGATGGGGCAGCCACAGCTCCTCAGGGCAGCCTGTGCCAGGGCCTCAGCACTCTCACAGGGAAGAGTTTCTTCTCAGCATCCCACCCAAACGTGCCCTCCTTGTATAAGATCAAGTGCTGGAATAACATCCCTTGTTTCTGCCTTTCTGCCCGTGCAGGTGCACAGGCACCCACACTGTAACAATGAATGGATGAAAATGAGGGGGGTCACTTTGCCTTCTGAGCACCAATTTTATGGTGTCTGGGTGGCTTTTGCAGAGAATAGAAAAGCAAAAATTTTTTCAGAATTTGGTAAACAAATCAGGCATATCAATACTTCCAGCATTTATAAAGTTCTGTTCCATTTATCCAGGCCTCACATTAGAAGAGCTGAGCACACTCTGAGATTAGAGGCTACTACCTGGTGTAGATCAAACTGAAAAAGGAGCAGGCAAAGTACAACTGATTCAAAGAGGACTTTCTACCCTTTATTACCTTCTGGACAAGCACGGTGGATGCCCCATCATCCAAACAGTCAAACGGCAATAAAATATGAGAAAACATGGTTCTGGTTCGCAAGATCCAAACTTCAAGAGGAAAACAAAGCTATGGAGAGTCACATTTTACAGGCATAATTAAAGCAAACACTTGGAAAAATAAAGTCAGCGGAAAGTGATTCATCAACCAGTTACAGTTTTAATATAAAAAGTTTTAGTCCAGTCATAAGCTTAATTGTTCAAATGAAAATGAGTAGTGGCACTGAAATCTTGAACAAGATGATTTTGTTTCAACATCAAGCTTGTTGGGTGACAAATACAGTCAGAATACACCTGTCCACACCTGTGGTTGCCTAAAACTGGGTGCCTGGTTGTTTCAAACACCACCAGACATTAGACTTCCTGAGGCATACCTTCTGCGATGCCACAGCAGCTGCAGCCTGGGGGAGTTCAGCTGATTTTTGGCTAATTGTACACACAGGTGTATCTACATACAGTCTACAAGGATTCAGTGAGGACAGTGACTGAAATACCTTCTCACTCTTTGTGGACACTCCTGGACTCTCCCACCAGTGGAGAATCTTGCACTCAGTGTATTATCACATCACATCTGCGGACACAGATATTTAGATTTTGATGGTTTAAGTTTAGCGCCTGTCAGGAGTACGAAATTCAAACCAAAACATCCTAAAAGTTGTATAAAGAAAATACTGATAACCGTCACAATTTTCCTGAAAAAAAACATCACCAAACCCCAAAATACCTATATACACCCATGCCAATCATAGCTTCTCAGAAAAAAAAGGAAATGGCATGTAAGAAAAATAATACCTTTAAGAATAACATTGTGAACTGTTATTCATTCTACCAGGAAGGTACAGTAATAGCTGTTTACAAACAGAAAACACTGAGAAAGAAAACATCTCTCCTTAGGGCAAATGAAGTTAAACAATTCTAGCACACTACAGCAGAAAGGGGAAGTATTTGCCCTAAATTAACACAAAAGGCAAGCTGGAAGAAAGATGGCAACTGTATTTTTGTCGGCCTCTTCCTATACAGTAACTTCCAGGAAGAGGCTGCAGTATATTACTGTTATCTGGAAAAATATTAATAAACTCCCAGTCTTCCTACCAAATTACATCACCTCTAGAAGTGTTTTGGTCTTTTAATACTTAATCTAAGGCTTTATGCCTACATATTACAGTTGGGAACTTGTTTGATGAACATAAATTTAAAAAAGCAAATACTGGTCAGTTGGCAGAGGGTTTCCAGGCCCTGGGGTGTCACAAGGTTGAAACTCTTCCATCTGTATTTTGACTGACTGGAGCCAGCAATCCTTCTTCCAGAGACCCTCCCACAGACATTTACTCCTATCATCTCTCGTTCTCAGTTAACTTAGTATTTAACAAACCCCTATTTTTGTTTCCAAACCTTTCACTTGAAGCTGTTCTCTCAGATTAATTCCTCTAAAACCATGCAAAAAAAGCTAACAGTATTTTCTGACTTCAGATAATTTCAACTCATATTCTGCAATTTTTTATAAGTTAACAGAGCTATGAATGAGTTAAGGCACCCAAATGCCCATCAAAAAAAAAAATAAATACCTTGGGCTAAATACAATGAAGTGTTCAGCAGTCATTTAATTGCACAATCATCTCCCTAATTTGTAGAACAATGCTGCCAATGTCTCTAGGGATCCTAAAATACAAATATTAGAAACTCTGCAACTGTGACGGACAAGGCATCAACAAGACATTCCCAAGGTTCATTCTGGATTCCTGGCTCCTCAATCTAACTGCTACTCCTAATGTAATTAGCATTTAGCAGCAAGATCAGCATGTTCTAGGAACGAAATAAATATTCACACAATCAATACTAATGGTTTAAAAGCTCAAACACATTATTGAAATCAATACGTTTCCAATCTTTCTCCTGTCAATACAAGATTGCAGAAACGAGACCCTTGGCAACAACATTCACAGCTCTCAGGACCACAGAAGCTTCTGCAAATGAATTCTAGGCCTGAAGTTTTGTTGTCTGTGGTGCCTGTGAGGTGTTTTACTGTGTTCGGAGCTGGTAGTCTGTAAAGGGGAAAAAAACAACAAAAACCCAATTTCAGTAATTTGTCTCATTAAAAGGAGTAAAGCAGAGCAGCAAGTTGGGATAAAGTGATAAAATGCATTCTTATATTAATATATATTAATACAAGAATATGCAAATATCAATAAAACACTGAGAGGGGGAATAGCCTTAAACTGAAGGAAGGAAGGGTTAGACTAGATATTAGGAAGAGATTCTTTCCTGTGTGGGTGGTGAAGCCCTGGCACAGTTGCCCAGGGAAGCTGTGGCTGCCCCATCCCTGGAAGTGTCCCAGGCCAGGCTGGATGGGGCTGGGAGCAGCCTGGGACAGTGGAACATGTCACTGCCCACAGCAGGGGGTGGAACTGGATGAGCTTTAAGGTCCCTTCCCACCCAAACCAATCTGGGATTCAACAATTCTATAAAATAAACTCCTATATTTGCTTAGAGTGGCCATGAGAATGAGCTCTAAAGAGATAAAGGCAATTGTGGGCAGTCATGCTTAAATGCCAGAAAAAAAACTAATTAGAAAAACATAAACAAAAAAAAAGTGAAAAACTAACTAAACAAAAAACCCCAAATGACAACAACAATACCACCACCACAACAAAAACACCCAACAAAATCAAACACCCCATTTTTGCTTGCTAAAATCTAGTATCTTTTACTAGAAAGTGTCTTACACATTTTAAAGCTGGCAGAACAATATGTGTGAGCATACTGTTAATGATGTTAATTCCAGATCAATTAGGAAATACTTAAACAGCATTAGCACTCTACCCCACTGGGTCTTTAATTAAGAGACCAAAAAAAGGGGACTAGAAAACAAGCAGCATAGCTTAATCTACTGTGTATCTAAACCAGATAGTTCCATCTCAAAAACAGGAGTTTCAATTTGTAGGTGTATTCTGGAGAAACAAAATATTCCCCTCCTCTCACCTCCATTCTGGGTGATGTACCGGACCCAGGGCAAAGCCTGGTAGCCACTCTTCTCAATTATCTTTAAGTAACGAACCTGGAAAGAAAGGTCTGTAAAATATAAAGTCTCCCACGTTGGCTAAGCAGCATTTAGCAAAAAAGGAAAGCAAAAAACCCAACCCTTTTATGTGTAAAAATCTGTTTTATGGATAAAACTAAACAGGAATCATCGAGATGAGAAACACCTCGTGTGTTAGAGCCCAGCATGTGAATTTATCAGTATTTCTGTTTTCAGTAACTAACCTGGATTCCTGAAGTGGTGAAATATGGAATCTCAAACTTTACACTAATGGGAGGTTTTCCTTCCTTGTCTTCAGCTTCAACACTTGGAAGTCCGAAGTGAGCTCTCATCAGGTATTCTTTTCCACCCTACCCAAAAGGGACAATTTTTTTTTTCTTGAAACAAAAAAATTATAAAAAACTTGCAATGATACAAGTAGTTTTCTTAATGTCAGACTGCTGAAATCCACTATTTATTCCAGCTCTTCTCCAGGGCTTCAAAGTGACGTGTGTTTTTATTTTAAAAATACTTTTTTTTTTAAAAGATGCAGGTTCAGTCTGAGGCATAATTCATTTTCTTCCAGCCTCATACTCAAAAATTCAGATAAAACAGTGACACACAGCTACACTACCACACTATTAGCAGTGGACAGAGCTCATACTCATGGAACCACCCAAGAAGTAGAGCCTGAAAAAACTTAAATGGCTGCTGCTAAAGCCAGGCCAAGGATTACACCATCCAGAGCCATCACTTAAAAATCTGCTCTCTTCCTGCGTTCTGAAAAAATATTCGAATGAAACAAATATAAACAACATCTTATTAGCAAGTTCCAATCTTTCATCCATGGAAAAAGAGGAAACGTCCACTACTACCTGTCTGATACTGAGAGAGTTTGCTTTAGGCAGAGCCTAAATGTCACTGAAATGTTAGTGTTAACTAATTATTACACTCTTGGGTAGTAAGAGTAAAAAATAACACTTACTGGAAAAGATTTAATGGACCAGACAATTTCACTGTTCTCTGGAACCCATTTGACACTTCCAACAGTGGTTTTAAACTTTGGCGAGTCTGCATCGTTTGGAACTGGGATGTGAATCTCCACATTGTTGGCAGTTGATCTACGCTTAAATTGACTCTTCGCCTAAAGAAGAAAAAAAACAGAGCAGAAAAGCAGGGTCTAAGTATTTCCACGATGCTGGCGAGCTCAGAGAGCTGTGAGACACAGCTCCCATCCACCCCAACTTGTATCCTGAGAACCAGAACTGACACTGAGATCATAACTTACAAATGAAGTCTTCAAAGGTATCTAAATCCCACAGAAATACTGAATACTTGTACAAAAATGCATATACTGCTCATCAAGCTTTGAAAACAAACGAAAGAAGACTAAAAATAGCCATGATTGTTTAAGGATGTCTGACCTTGATCATGTACTCGATGCGGCTGTGGGAATGTTTCTCAATCACAGACTCGATCCAGATCAGGGGTTTTACCTGGTGGTGAAAAACCACATCACAGTTCTGGGTTTTACTCTGACAGAGTCACCAAAATGTTGCTTTCCCATAAAACTACACTCAGTATGTGAACCACACAGAAAATGCAGCCTGTGGTGTTCAAAATGACAGAATTGTGGTTTTAGAAGAAATAATTATACAAATGAGCAAGCACTGATATACCAATGAGCAAATGTTACAAGAATTATAGGCTTAAAAACGTACATCTCAGATTAATCCCTAATAACAAACACTTGCACCGGAAAATACTTGATGTTTTAACATACTAGGGACTGAACTATGTCCTCCTTCCTATAGACCTTCTCCAGATTTATTTTTTTTACTTTTCTGAAACGAAGGCCATCTTTATCACCATACTCCAATAAAACTAAGTGACATAAATACTGTTGCTAATAAGCACAATGAATTGTTACATTGACATTATGCAGTTAAAAACATAGCCACAGTATTTCAAAAACATTTTCAATAGTAGTTGAAAATACAGAGACTTATTGCCAAGTTACGTCTAAACTTTATTCTTTCTGCAAAAGGAGCAAGCACCAAGTTTTGCTATTAACAGTTGACTTAAAAACCCATGTGCTGCCTATGTTTTAAGAAAAAAAAAATGAAGGGAAAGCCATTGTGGCTACAATCTAAACCATTCCTATTTAAAAAAGGCAGACATCCAGACTCACGTGGGTATTAAGGCGATATGACATGAGCTCAAACTCTCCGTCAGGTGGAATGAAGGAGATTGTCCTGTCGTTTTCAAAGCGAGAGAGACGAACACACTGGTGAAACTTCACATCTTCCAGTTCTACTGATTTACTTTTCCCACCTAGCAGAAAACACACAGGTCATACAAACTGTGGCCCAAGTCTCACCACAGCACAGCTGCTGCCTGCTAACATTCCTTCCTTTTAGCCGACTTTCTAGGATCAGGACAGCGACCGTCCCCCTGTGCTGGGCACTGCTGAGGTGCCTCAAATCCTGGGATCAGTTTTCGGCCTCTCACAACAAGGGAAACACTGAGGGGCTGGAGTGTGCCCAGAAAAGGAAATGGAGCTGGGGAAGGGACTGGAGCACCAGGAGCAGCTGAGGGAGCTGGGGGGACACACCTGGGGAAAAGGAGGTTCAGGGGGAGCCTTCTTGCTCGCCACAACTCCCTGACAGGAGGGTGAAGCAAGATGTGGGTCAGGCTTTGCTCCCAGGGAACAAGGGAAAGGACAAGAGGAAACAACCAAAAGATGTGCCAGTGGAGATTTAGGTTAGATTTTGGCAAAATTTTTTCACTGAAAGGATGGTCAAGCATTGGCACAGGCTGCCCAGGGCACTGGTGGGGTCACCACCCCTGGGAGTGTTCAAAAGGCCTGTGGATGTGGCACCTGGGGACACGGCTTAGTGGGGAACACAGCAGTGTTGGTTTGGACTTGATCGTTTTAGAGGGCTTTTCCAACCTTAATGATTCTGTCATTACAGTGCTACCCAAGCACCCCAAAATTCAAGATTCTAGATAGCACCTGTCATGATTATTGTGCTACTGCAACACTCACGGCCTGTATTATCAAAGAGAACTTTGTCATTCAATCCAAGGCGCAGCTCTGGCATTCCCGAGAGGAAGACTCTCATTTTAATGGATCCAACTATCTCACTCCGTAACACGTTTCCGTTGGCACTGACCTGAACAAAGATGAAGGGAAAGGTCTGATGTGGTATGTTGTGACATCAAGCAACACTCCCACCCTGTGCCCATGCCCTGGGTTTTCTTGGATGTGTTTCTTATGAGAAATTAATCCAGTAGAGTGAATTACATCAGGGACATGAAGGGGCACAGACAGAGGAGCAAAGGACATATCCAAAAATCAGCAACACACACAATTAAAGCATTACTTGTACTGGATTTCCTTGGGGGTACTTAATGATTTGCATTGCTTTGGGAGTCACAGCACACTATCCACAGTCAGACTTTTTATTGCAGGTTTTCATATAAAAACTTAGAGTACAAGGTACCCACCAGAAGGTTAACAGACTCTATGACATCCAGGAAAACCTCATTTTTCCTGTATTTTATCCCCTCTGATCTCCATGAAACAGCATTTGTAACAGTGGCAGGTGGGCGTGGGGCTCCAGTTTCAAGTTTGTGACCTTCCTGAGTGATGTACCTTCACAACCACAGAATTGGCATTAAAAAAAAAAAAGAAAATTAATATTTTTGATAATTGGAACACACCAAAACATTTCTCTGCCTATGGAAAAAGGCTCAAGACATTCCAAGGGCTTTGTCGCTGTTAAGTGATGCAGAGTGATACTTACTCTTGTAAAATTTTACTATCAGTTGTTTGTGGATAACCAAAATCCATAAGCTCATCTAACAACTCATAAATAATAACAAAATTATCTCTAATGCTCTCTTCTTCCAACTCCTTGAAATATTCAGAAAAAACCTGAAATGACAGGAGGGAGGGGGAGAAGAAGGACATTAACTGAGGAAGCACAGCACATGCAGAAGGTATGCCTGCATCTAAAATAATAATCTTCTAAAGTTCCAACCCAAACCCCATACTTCACAAACAGCATTCTGCTCGGATCAGCCCCAGGAAACCCACCACAATTAAAACAGACACAGAGAATCCTAGAAGAAACTATTATGAAAAATATTTATTCTGGAGAAAATATTTTTCACACCAGGTACAGAAGAACCAAACACAGGATCTGTGTGAGGTGCCACGACACATGCACCAATTCACAGTTCTCCTCCAGGTGCTCAGGTCTTGTGTAACTCCTTACAGCACTGTGCCTCATCCTCTGCCTACTCAGCTACAAAATACCAGTGCCCTTATTAGTGGTTTAAGAAGATAGTTCTACAAAATAACCAAATATAAAGTAAAAATGCTACTATCAAAGTTCTTAGAAAATATGAAAGATCTACGCACTTCTATTTAAACTGAAAAGGACGCAAAGGTTCTGAAATGTACTCACCTGAACTACTTTATATAAAAATGAAAACACCAGTGATACACAAGCATTTTTCTTAGAAGTTGCAACAACTGATAAAGGATGTTCAGGAATGTGCATTTTAAAAAGTTTACTAAGTGCATTTAAAAAAACTTTTAGGCAATTAAGAGTTGGCTAGAAAAATTAAGCATTAACGACTTAACAGCACCTCTGATCTAAGGAAATATGAAGATAAGCATTGATTAAATCATCCATTAGAGCAAAATCAATAAAAACACTTTTCTGAACCTTATGCTGCTGGTGCATATTACACTACATAAAGCATAAAAAAAGCTTATTTAATATAACCAGCTTTACTGAATACAGCCTCCTTACATCACTTCCCCCATTCTCCAACTTGCATTTTGACATTAAAAAAAAAATAACAGCAGCCCTTGGCACGTCAACACGTGTGTAGTACAAAGGATACGATACAGGTTGTTATGTTTAATCCACATGAAACGAACTCCTCCATGTGCTAGGATAGGAGAAAGCGTCCCCTCTTCTTCCTTTTCCATAAGGATCGGCATAAAATGTTCCACCTCTGACATGTCCACATCTCCACGGTAATTCCGACAGATCAGAACCTATAGAGAAAGCAACCAAATCCTTGTTTTTTCTCTTTCATAAGGACGTTATCGTGCAAGACACACAAATGCTTGAAAGGCCCTTTTAAAATCACCCAGCTTCCCTCAAGCCTCTCTGCATTTATAAGTGCAAATCACAATGCCAAAACACTTTGCCGATTAGAACACAAATACCAAGATTTAATTGCAAAGTCACGTATTAGTATTTTCCAGACCTATCCTTCCCCTATTACTGCTCACGGCCTAACAATGATTTTAGGATAGGAAAACACGCAACTCCTCTGAGGCAAAGCAGCTGCAATAACGGCAGAGATTATTCCCCGGGGGATGCCGCGGGCCCTGCCGCCTCATTCAACACCTCCGCCTGCGAGGGGATCCGGGCCACAACTGCCCTGTCCCCGTTCGGCTGATCCCGGGCTGGCAGCGAGGCGGTGCCGGCAAAGGAAACGCGGCCCCCGCAGCCCTAAGAGCGGCGGGGGAAGCCCCAGCTCGGCGCCGGCCCCGCTGAGCCGCCGCGGTCGGGCCTCACCTTCCCCTTCAGGTCCAGCACATAGACGGCGCTGGCCGACATCGCCCCGGCCGCGGCCCGCGCGCCTTCCGCTTCCGCGGGAAGTGACGCCACGAGCCGGAACCGGCGGCTGCGCGCAGCGACGCGCGCGGTGCAGCGGAAGGACACAGCGACCAGGCACCGAGATGTTAAATAGTCCCCGTAGCGCTGGCACAGCCCCCGGGGCGGGGCGAGGCGAGAGTCCCAAGCCCGCCCTGCTTGAGGTGGGAGCCCCGGACACATACCGAGCACCCAGGACTCAACCGAGGCCCGCAGCGGGACCTAATTCGGGTTAAGAACAAGATTGCGATTTAAGCGGCGCGTTAGGGTTTCGAACATCAAGATACACGTCGTCCCTCAGAGGGGGTAAGAATCGTAAAGGCAGGTTCGGCGCTACCAAAACTCCACACACAGACTTTGCTCAGCGCACTGCCCCGATTTTATACGTAAAGCAGCACCAAAAAAGGGATCAAAGAAGCGTTTTAATAAGTTACATCGAAGTTACGAGTTGCAGGAGACCCCTCATCTCTGAAAGAGCTCAGGATAGAAATGATACTCTTTTCCACAAAAATCGGATTCAGTAACCGATGTGCAGCAAGCCAGTAATTACACACTCGAGAGACACACTGATTATTTATTTCAGAGTTGCACAAGCCTGGGTGCTCGGTGGGATGCCAGAAATCCAGCACACCAGCTATCAAAACTTGGACATCACTTAGAGCTTGTTGGCTGCTCTCTATTTCATGCATTAAGCCTCCCTTCTTGCTGATTAGGCTTGAAAGTAATACAAAGATCAAATATCAAAGAACATCCTTTCTTAAGACAACTTTACATATTTCACATTTTGCAACGTGGCCTCTGACAGATCTTGATAGAAAGCAATCATACAATTCACATAACTTAGAAGAGAAACTTGAATGTGAGACTGTCAGACTCTTCACTTCAAAAAGGGAGAACTGTTAGAACCAAACAAATAAAGAAGTATTTTCCATCTGGAAAGCAGAAAATTAGTTTTGGCCTTAATCTCACTATAAACACTAAAAAAACCAGCCCTCTCCATCGACATAAACCAGAGCTCCTCAGCCCAGAGGAGTCACTGTTGGATGTTTGGTTTTAAAAAACAAGACTATAAAATAAAACAGTATAAAGTCATAAAAACTTAGAAGATCTATTAGACAATATGGAGAAAAGACAGATTTACACGGCAACCCTGCTTGATACAAACAAAACACAACTCCAGCTCCAGAGCCGTGAGAAGCAGCCCGGTCATTTGGTCCAGCTGACTTTGGGAATGTCGTAATGCTCAGTCAGAGTATCCAAGTGCCTGTTGAAGTCCTGGGGGAGGGAAAGAGAAAGAAAACGGCTGCTGACATGACCAAGTTGAACCACAAGACCCCTCGCGTCCCTGCTTGTGTTTCACAAGGTGAAACAGGTTCCTTCAACCCAACAATAATAAACACGCTGGCCTGAGGAACTCAGGATGGTTTTGCTCACCTCCACTCGCTGCTTGTGGGTTTTCGACGCTTTCTTTAGGATCCGCTCCATTTGCTGCAGGAGACACACAAGGGCCGCTTACTGCCGGCCCTCGCAGCCCCCTCAGCGGCCGCACCCGAGGGCTGCCGGGGGTTTTTAAAGCCTTACCCGCTTCTCCTGCATCTTCTCGTAGGCCACCTGCGCCGGGGTCCGCTTGTCCAGCCCGCGCTTCTTCTCCTCCTCCTGCTTCTTGCTGCTCACGATCTGATCCAGGATCTGGGCCTTGTCTTTCGCCTTCTTCTTCTTCCTGCGGGGAGGGCCCGGTCAGCGCCCAGCCCCGGGCTGTGTGTCTCCTCCTCGCTCACCGTTCTCCCGGTCCCTCCTCACCATCCCCCCTTCTCCCCCGCTGCCCCTCGCCCCCCGCCCCACCTCTTGCCGGCCCCCAGGGCCCCCCCGCTGCCCTTCAGCCGCAGGGCACCGCGCTGCACCGCCTCGTACTCCGCCATGGCGGAACGGCCGCGCCGCGCCCCCTGCCGGCAGCGCTGCAACGGCGCGGCCGCGCCGCCCCCGGGCTGGGAGCCGCGCTCGAGCCCCGTCCGCCCGCGCCGTGAGGGGAACCGAGCTGAGAATGGGCCCCGTCTGCCCGCGCCGTCAGGGGAACCGAGCTGAGAATGAGCGGCCTTGCACCGCCGTGAAGGGAACCGAGCTGAGAATGGGCCCCGTCTGCCCGCTCCGTGAGGGGAACCGAGCTGAGAATGAGCCCCGTCCGCCCGCGCCGTCAGGGGAACCGAGCTGAGAATGAGCCCCGTCCGCCCGCGCCGTGAGGGGAACCGAGCTGAGAATGAGCCCCGTCCGCCCGCGCCGTCAGGGGAACCGAGCTGAGAATGGGCCCCGTCCGCCCGCGCCGTGAGGGGAACCGAGCTGAGAATGGGCCCCGTCTGCCCGCGCCGTCAGGGGAACCGAGCTGAGAATGGGCCCCGTCCGCCCGCGCCGTGAGGGGAACCGAGCTGAGAATGAGCCCCGTCCGCCCGCGCCGTGAGGGGAACTGAGCTGAGAATGAGCCCCGTCCGCCCGCGCCGTGAGGGGAACCGAGCTGAGAATGAGCGGCCTTGCACCGCCGTGAAGGGAACCGAGCTGAGAATGAGCGGCCTTGCACCTCCGTGAGGGGAACCGAGCTGAGAATGAGCGGCCTTGCACCGCCGTGAAGGGAACCGAGCTGAGAATGAGCCGCCTTGCACCGCCGTGAGGGGAACCGAGCTGAGAATGAGCCGCCTTGCACCTCCGTGAGGGGAACCGAGCTGAGAATGAGCGGCCTTGCACCGCCATGAAGGGAACCGAGCTGAGAATGAGCGGCCTTGCACCTCCGTGAGGGGAACCGAGCTGAGAATGAGCGGCCTTGCACCTCCGTGAAGGGAACCGAGCTGAGAATGAGCGGCCTTGCACCTCCGTGAGGGGAACCGAGCTGAGAATGAGCGGCCTTGCACCGCCGTGAGCAGGACCGGGAACGAGCCCCGTCTGCCCGCTCCGTGAGGGGAAGCGACACTGAGCCCAGTCCGGGGCTATCTCCGTGAGGGGAACCGAAGTGGGACTTGCAAAATGTGGACTACGTCAAGATCATCTTAAATGAGAATGTTTTTTGATGTAAACGCTTTGTACACTTTCAAACCTAGTCAGCAAGAAAGGAGACCTAATGAGTGGGAAGACAGCAGCTAGCAGCCCTTAGTCAAAGACATATGGTAACTAACAAGATTTAGGGGTGCAGTAAATAAAAATGTGTATGTATACATTGATAATTTGGCAAAAGATTCAAGATCTTTATATCCAACAGCTGAACTATCTTCATTATAATACTTAAAATCATGTCTATGGGTCAAAAAGACCCTGACCAGATGCAGACCCTTCCCTGAGCATGTGGAGAAGTTAGCTAGGCATTGGCTAACTTGTATGGAAATTACTAAATAATCGAGGGGCTGACCTTGGAAAAAGACTAACTCTGAACTTCTGTAAATAATGGCATGGAAAGTCCATTGGGGTGTGTTGGATTTGTGCAAACCCACCAAGCATCCAGACTTGTGCAAATAATCAGTGTCTCTCTCAAGGGTGTAATTATTGGTGTGTTGCACCAATAAATCTGATTTTGTGGACAACAGGACAGAGTCACCCTGGGGAGAACACCTGGAGATCCAGGCTACACCCAGAGAAACCAGCCCTATCCTTCCCCACACTTCTTGTTCCACCCCGAACAGAACCATTCCAGATAGTTTTTTCTGTGTGAAGGTGCCCTGATGAGCAAGCCTGCCCTGGGAACAGATCTTCCACCAGCCAGAGGGAACCAGTGACCCAGAAACAGAGACTTTATAGATCCATGAAAAAGCAGCCTGCCACATGCTGTGCAGCCAGTTCTTCCTTTTTTTGCCTGTTATTTCGTCTTTCATACAGCCTGTAGCATCACATTTCTGTTTACATGTATGAACTATACACTCATCTTTTCAGTGTAAAGACCATATCTGTATCAGTATGGATGGATGGCACGCTAACAACCATTAATTAGAAGTAACATACATCAGCAGATGATGCAGAAGAAAAGGAGTGAGCGGACTTTATGGGTACTACCTCCAGTACAAACTACCATTAGCATTAGTGTATTACAACAATGTGCATTAAGGGAAAATACTGGCACAGGCTGCCCAGGACAGTGGTGGTCACCATCCCTGTGAGTGTTCAAAAAATGTGTGGATGTGGCACTTGGGGACATGGTATAATGGTGACCTCGGTAGTGCTGCATTAATGGTTGTACTCCATGATCTAAAAGTGCTCTTCCAACCTTTACAATTCTATGACTCTATAAAAAGTGAGAAGGAGGAGGGGTTACCAAATTTCCATCATTTGCTGTTAAATTTTAAAGATGGAAAATGCTACTAACACTTTTCAGTTAATTCACTGTATCTGAAGGCATGAAAAACCAGGATCCACTGAATCTACCTGCAGCTGAAGGGCACTAATGAGCAGCTATTACTTATTTGGCTAAATCTTGTAACCTGAGTCTTCGTGGTGCACACAGGAGACGGGTGAATGCTGCTGGATAAGAGCCTCAAGCAGCCAGACTAAAGATTTGATGAAATGCTCCTATTATGATACTTTGCAGCCTGTAGCAATTGGTTACCTGATCCTCTGCTGTACCTGAACCTCATTGTTGCAGCTTTTAATAACTGAATATCCAGACGACCTATAAAGGTGCCTTTGAGGAAAGAACTGACAGGAGTCAGTATTCCCAGCTCAACATGGGCAACAAGCAAACCATTTTCACTCAAGAGCAACTGGATGCATATCAGGTATAAAGCAAACTAAAGGGCTGTTTGGACATAACATTGAATAATGGCAAAGGTGTTGTTGGGTTTTTTAAAACAACATCTTTTAAAAATTAATAAGTAGAAGTACTGAATTGCAGCAAAGATTTTAGTAACATAGCTTGATTTCTACATCAAGAGGAAGGGTTATAAAATACTCCTAATTGTATGCCAAAAAGAAATCTTTAATACTTACAGATACACTACAATATAACTCCATTTAAGTCACTGCATGGGAAAAGTTTGGGCCAATGCGTGCTAAAAACTGTCATTACATGTTATACCTTTTCTTACTTCATAGGACTGCACATTCTTCACAAGGAAAGAAATTTTGAGGTGAGTCTTCTGTATGCATGTTGTGAGTAAAGGGCAGAGATCACTGTAAAGTCAGATTACATACGGGGTAAGGTATTTAAAAAATAATTTTCAAATGGATTTACTCAAATTTAGAGTGATACCTTGGGGCAATCTGAGCATTTTTGTTGGCTTTTTTCATTCCCAAACCCTGTCCTAAACTGAGTCAGAATTCTAAATTTTGTATTAATGTACTAGTCCTCTTTATTTATTAGAAATAAATGTAACAAATTACATCTTAGTGGCAGCAACATCCACGTTTCTCTCACATTGTTTTCAGACAGATGCTTCAAAGTATATTGGAGTATATATTTGAATATATATATATTCAAAGTATATATATTCTCTGGAACACTTCACTGGTTTATGAAAACATTAATGATTTTGTCACGTTTTCTTCATGTGTTTTTGTGAATGATTACACTGCTGCTCCAAGATGCATTTTTCCTGAAGCTTTCATACGCCTCATTGAACTCCCTGTTTAATCTCTGGCCAGAGGGTCTGATAAAGGCAGGATCAGATTCTGCTCAGGTGGGACTGAGAGTCCTCACTGAAAACATGAACTTGTTCTCCTCTCATAAGGGCTTGGCTGCATGTCCCGTGTAAGCCTTTTCACCTGACAGTTCTATAGTGAAACTTTGTATTTTTCACCAGTTACAGTTATGTTGCTTGTTTTAATAATGGTTCTTCCAACAAAAACATACTAACTGTTACTTAGTGACTGATCTCCATCTAGTAATGGATGCAAAGTGTGAAAAATGAGATGGAAAAGCAAAAAACACATTGTTCTCAGAAGTCTAGAGAGCTCGTTCAGCCAACAAGCCTTTCTTTCTGTCTCAGGCTGTTTTACAGGTACCGAGATCTGGCCCCGCAGCTCGTTCCCCTTGACTACACTGACAAACCAGCCGTGACACTTCCCTACGAGCTCATTGGCAGCATGCCAGAGCTCAAGGTACTGAGCACACGACTCCAGTGACACATTTCAGTTTCATCTACCCTTTTTAAATAATTCATCCAGGACTAATTGCTGGGAGGCTGACATAGAAATAAATTTGGGCTATCGAAGTCAAAACTCTTTCTGGAAGCTTCTAGTAATTCCCAGAAAACACCCTGAAACAGCACAAAGGCTAAACAGGGTGTGGTTGGGTCTGCCTCTGACACAGCATTAGACAAGAACTTAAAAGGCAGAAAGGGGAGAATTTGCCAAAAAGGTGATTCAACAAAAATAATCTTCCTCCACTTGCCTTACCTGCACTGAAATCAGTGCTAGTAAGGATGACCTTCCCTTGCTCCTGTGCTCTGTTTCCCAGGACAACCCATTTCGCCAGCGGATAGCAGAAGTGTTCTCAGAGCACGGAGATGGCAACATGACTTTAGATGACTTTTTGGACATGTTTTCTGTGCTAAGTGAAATGGCTCCCAGAGACTTGAAAGCTTATTATGCTTTTAAAATTTATGGTGAGTGAGACATGCGTAAGAAGTAAATGGGGAAATCCTGCAGCTTCATGTAGAGCTGCAAAATCCTCGCTGTCACCATAATGATATCTAGTTACCATTTATTTTAATTGCATTTGAATGTTTGTTCTCCCTCTTCTAAAAACTTCTGGTTTTCTTTATCCTTTTGTCTCTGATTTATTTGGGATTAAGATTTACTACAAAATTTACAACTTGAAATTATCGGCAGTTTTCAAGAGCTGATAACATTTAAGAAGTATTTCTGTCTGAGGGGCTGCTTGGAAAAGTACAGCACAGGGGATTTGGCTGCCCATGAATCTGTAGGGTGGATTTGGGAGGGGGGAGGGAGGGAAGCACACTGCAGGCTTTTTTCTCCAAGGACAAATGTAAAGATTTTTTTTTTAAGTACCATTTACAGTTACTTTCTTTATGATCAGCTAAAGAAAAACAATATATCAAACCAACATAATATTGCTGGAATGATTTAATGATGGCTAGGCTATGTTTAGCCATTAAACTACTTACAATTGTTACCCTTCTGTATGGAAAGGAGAAATTAAGATATTTTTATTTTGGAACTGATTTCTTTTACAAGTAGATAGAAGTAACTTCATGTCCGATTTGAGAGTTCTACTGATAAAAATCCATCACAGCCTTGGAACCAAACCCTTCTATTGGGTCTTGGCAAACAACCATGTAAAATGCTGACCTTTGTCACTTTAAATTGTCACCTTTGTCAGATTTCAACAATGATGATTACATATGCAAATCAGATCTAGAGAAAACTGTTAACAAATTAACCCGAAATGAATTGACCCCGGAAGAAGTCAGCCTTGTGTGTGAAAAGGTGATTTACGAGGCCGATGTGGATAATGATGGCAAACTGTCCTTGGAAGACTTTCAGCATATGATCGTACGAGCTCCAGATTTCCTCAGGTAATATTTGCTTTTAATTTCTAACACAAAATTCTCTTAGTTTCTTTGTCAGAAGCCTCTGAAATCTGTGTTTACATCTCTTCAGCCTTTGCAGATCACCACTCTTCCCTGGCAGCTTCTAGTAGTTGCCCACTGCAAACACTGCAAAAATTGTTGCTTGAAAAAGCCTGGAGGCCTCTTGACTTGCTTTTGAACCTCCAAAGTACTTTTTAGATGACAGAAGGTCCTTGTAACTTAAAGAGTTAGTATTAGCACTTAGGCTGCGTTGATAAGTGCATGAGATTTGCTCACTCAATGCTTAACATAGTGTCAAGGTGGTTTCTGATGCACATCTGACACAAAACTGCATTTGAATCTTGCATTTACTTAATGTACCCAGTCTTTGCAAATGCTTTGAAAAATAAAGTTTCCAATTTATAATAGTCCTAGAATTAACTGTAGTAAACCCTTTGAAGAGAATGATACATAAGTGATCATGACCTTTTTTTAACAGCACCTTTCATATTCGAATCTGAATCTAGTCAAACATGGGGACGGGAGCACTTCTGGGACTTTCAACAACTATTACTTCACCTGACATTACCAACCAAGAGAGCACAAGATGAGAGGGGCAAAGAGGACAGCTTCTGGTAACTGAACCAGTCAGAGAACTGTCTTTCGTTTCTCTCTTTAAAAGGAACAATTCATTAAACTCTTCATCAGGATTGTAATTTAGAAAAATGTCTACTCCCCACCCTCAGCTAGAGCAAACCTGGCCTGGACAGTCAAAAGAGAAGTATTTTGTTTTAAAGTTCAGATACCACCAGGTAGTGAAGGAACTTGTACCAAGCTACAACCTCTAAAAATTCACCCCAAAAATGCCTGAACAAGTAAAAAAATCCCTTTAGTTTCAAAACCGTAAGTAACTCCTCTGATTATTTATGGTCTTAATAAATGGTCCAGTGAATCAATTCCTGAAGTGTTCTCCCACAATGCAGATTTACAATTAAAAAGTCAGCATAGTTTAGAGACAAAAGAGTCCAGCCCAGGTCCTGTCCCTCTCCTCCATTTTTGGAAATCCCTTATTTTCCACACCCACCAGGCTCCCTATACACAAATGATGAATAGGACTGACAAACTTTTAAGTTTGTAAAATTCTCTTTTCAAAAGAAGTTTATTTATGCAGTGCTCAGGGTCCTGTACAAGAGAGTAAAAACAGACACTGTAATAAACAACAGTTTTGTTTTAATACAAACAAGAAAATCAATGAGAAGTGTTTAAGAAAGCAGTCGTAATGTGGGAAGGGTGGCAGCCAAAAGTGACCATTCAAAAAATACAATTTACAGTTATTTTTACAAATTTTGGGATGCATTAAATTCCCTTCAAAACGAAGTTGTAAGTCCCAACTCACACTGTGTAGAGCAGACGATTCCTGCAGAAAGGCTGGAGAGACTAGTTAACCAGCCAGTTACCTTTATTAACCACAGAAACTCCTGGGATCAGTGAAGGATGGGTCAGGGAATAAGGCAGCCTTGAACACTCAGACTGCAGTTACCAATCACATTCCTTTGAACAGATCTTTAGTTAAGCTAGATACGAAGACACAAGTCAACCATCATTCTTCCCCAAGCCCTACAACTTCTACAAGTACAAAGGAGTCCATCCTCACACAGCTGTTTGTGCATGCTCCCAGCAAGTCCAAGAGAACAAGAAATCATGGCAGTTTTGAGCATAATCGTCGGCTAAACACACCACCACAATAACCCCTTAGCAACCATCAGGGAGATGATCAGCATCTCACATGAAAGGAGAGACCAAATAATTTTCAGCAGCAGTAAAGAGACTTACAATAATCCATAGGATTTATAAATCTGAGTCTGGAAGTCTGATGTTGGCATAAGGTTCTGATGTCAGGAAACATGAGCTGTGCCTGTCAGCACAGGACACAGACAACACGAGTGTTAAGCAAGTGTTAGAACAGCAGTTCCACCATTTACTGACAGATTGACAGATCTCCACCCCAAGGGGTGACGACTATGCAAAGTACTGCAACCAGCCTCAAAAATAAGGTCAACCACAGAATTCCATGATACTCACTAAAATAAGGAAATTTGAGGACACGCTCAAAAATGGGTTTGTTTCTCTACAAAACAAATGGTAATCAATTACCTGACATTTTAGTGGTATTTAGACACTGAGAATATGTAGTAGGCACAGTCAGTTTTGCAGACCTACTTAAATTCCTCAGTTTTACAGATTTTGGACCCAATTTCAGATTTTTTCCTCCTTAGTTAAAGGAAGCTCAGACACAAGTAGATTGCTGTATGTATTTACGCAGTACCTCTCTGATAATTGCATTTTCCGCTACATTCATACTTAATAAACACAATAATTGAATGATGTGATGGAAACATACTGTACTTCTCCTAGATTTGGTGCCTGTGTTTAGTGACACATAGCTAAAGCCCATGTGCAATGCAGGGTCTTTAACCTTTTCCTCTCTTACACTTGCATTTTAGGTTTCATGTTGCTTACACAGATTTAATGTCTGTGTAGAGCCTTCACACCCAGAAGTACAGTGATGACTGTAGTCACAGTAACTGTACGAGACTTCCTGAAATCAAGCAATAATGTTGTTCGTAACCCCAACCATTTCAAAGGAAATAATGTTATAATTAGGTACATAAACATATGAAACAACCAGCGTAAGTTTAAACAGAAGGTATTCACATACAAAGAATTCTGAATGCAAGAGGAACTTCAGATTTAGAAAATGAGTGAAAAATCACAATACCATCCTTCAAGTTTTACCCACTTGTAAATGAATATTGTTTGCTTTCCTGTCTTGAGATGAGTTATTGATACAGTCCACAGGCAAGAACCAGCATCATGGCAGACCCATGGTTATCATGTTAGATAAACCACCAATTTTTCCAGTCACTCTGAAAAATAAATCTGGCTCAACATCTGGCTGTATAAAGCACAAGACAGATGCAAGACAATCCACAGTTATTACTAAGCCAGAAGCAAACTGTTACACAGATTAGTTATGTAAGAAATTCAGTCTGTCTTACCACCTCCGCAGCTGTGCCTCAATAATTTCTTGAAGCACACACAAACTCTTTAAAAACATCCTTAGCTCAAGACAGAGGTGCTGCTTGTCCAATCTATAGGTCTGTGTTAACTATACTCTGAAGCACATGCTGTCTAGAAGCCTCCTCAGTAACTTAACATGGTTTTATCCTACAAATACATCTGTGTGTAAATCCACTACAGTGCATGTTCATCAAGTCCTCATGCTAAAAAGCCACAAGTAAACAAAAAAACAAACCATCATAAGGTTCTGTTTACAGGAAAGCTTTAATCAGGACACAGATCATCTGAATGCATCTAAAATGCATTTTTATAAACCAGTAACTTACACAGTGAAATCTTTTTCCATTTTAGAACAGGCAGTATTCCTGTTGGGCCCAACTGTGTGCTGCAGATTTACGAAGCTTAATTGTGAATCCAACAGATCTCTTAACTACAGCAACACTTATTAGCACAACTCTGAGGCCCAGAGTTCAATACCACAAACTTGAAGAAAACAAACCAGTGAGTAAATTCAACAACTTCAAAATCAACTTTAATTTTACCCTTAAGTGCAGTTGTCAATGTAAACAAAGCATGTTTCAGTTCCAGCAAGCTGCAGGACACAGCTGGTGTCTTCACTGGAGTCAGATACAGCATCACTGCAATCCCCTGACAGCAGCCTCGGAAGATGATGCTCTTAGTGGCTCCTTTTGTCAGTCTAATCCAGACTCAAGCTTGCAGCCCCTGACCTGTGAGCAACCACCCACTGAGGAGCTGTACTTGGCTCTTGCATTTCACACATCGGAATGTACTGGACTGGGTTTGTGGGAATGAGTAACACAGACTGTTCTCGTGAGGACTGGATGTGCACTGGCACATGCTGTGAACAGGCTGTTGCTGCCTGACAGCTGTGGGGATCAATATCCAGCAGCAAGGCCAGTCTCAGTCTAAAAGAGTCTCTTTTCAGAAAGTGTTCTGATGTGCAATATTTATTTGCATATGTGAGCAAGTGTGCTTGGGAACACACGACCGGGAGCAGTGCAATACATTTCCTTGTCACGATTTAAAACAACATACCATGTCTTGATAGATCTGGAGTCATTCCCAGCTGGAGAGTCGTAAAGCCACCCATTGCAAGGCGACAGATTTTGTGTAAGTGTCCCTGCCTGACCCTGGTTCTCCAAGAACAGATGACAGATCATCTGTACAAGACTCACTGTAGCCATCAGCTCTTGTTAAACACATCTAAATGTCTGGAGTACTTAATTAAGCACAGTCAAGTCTAACATGGATAAATTCCCAATGGTAAGGACCCATTCTATTTACAGCACACATTATTAAAAAAAAAAAAATAGAGATTCCTTTGAGGAGATTTTTTTTAAAACTTCAATTGTACTTGTGGATTGTCTAGAGTAACACAACTGAGTAAAAGGCAGATAAAGGAGTTTCTCTGTAGTAGCAAAGAGGTGGAGCTGCAGAAAGCTCCCTCGTACCTCCCGGGAAGGCATCAGCCTGCACTGCTCACCTCGGTGCATTTCTGGGATGGTCTCATGCCACTGTTCTGTGTGCAGCTACACACTGGGTATGCACGTGTACCATGGATGCACACCTGTACTTCATTAAGAGTGGCATTTAAGTTTCTTATTTTGATCATAACTTCATCTTTCTAAACTGGATACGTGACAGATACGAATGAAGACTGAAGTCTGTCAGCAAAGGTGCTGCATCCCAGGTCACATGTGATCTGTTCTCCCTCTGCTAGACAATACACATGCCCAGTGGCAATCTGACAAAAATAAACTTGTTTCATCTCCAAAATTGAAGAGTCAGACAACTACCAAAATAAACCATTTCTTATTCAGATGGTCACAAAGTGACAAGGTATGTCGGGAGCACTAAGTCCACAGACAGAGGAAACCTCACTTAGCACAGGCACAATCCAGCTCAGATTAAGGCCATGTCCCTCACAGAAGAACACATCGGAAAAAGCTGCTTTTCTTTTGCTGGTCTTGTGTGATTTTGACTCCCTGGTTGCTGCCTTGTGGGCTATTGCCTTCCTGAAGATGTAAAGAATATCCAGTTACTTGCTTATACTTAACAGATTCTTCCACCCATACTTCATCTGGTCATTCTGTTGAACCAAGCCTGACATACACAAAACCCTTTCTTAAAATCAGCAAGAAGCTTCACTCATTTACCCGAGTCTTACATCAGCCACAACAAAAGAGTGGAGAAGTGCATCTGCAGCTTCTGGCTTCAACCAGCTTACACTGTGCCTATGCCTCAGCTTCCAGCAACTCAAAGACAGCCGAGATTAAAAAATAATAAATTACAGGGCACGTCTGGCTCTTGCTGAAAGGCCTAAGAATTGTCAGCAAGACCCAAAATATTCCACTGTATCAGCTCGTGTCTGGTCACATGAAAGTGGAAAGATCAGGAAAAGTAGAAGGAACCTTCATTAGCTTCATTTCACATTCCTTAAGGAACAATCCAACATCACTATGCATTTATTTGTTGTAAGAAGACAACCCAATTGTTGCTCAGGATATTCATGCAAAGGTTATCCAAAACCATTAATTCTTTACCTATTCTTAAACAGTTTGAAGTTTCTACCCTGAAGTATGATGTGTGCCTCCTCTCTAATGTATATGATTTTCAGACTGCAAGAGTGAGAAGTATCATTAAACTGCTCTACCCCCCACCTGACTTTTGGTAAAACAAATAATAGGTAATTTGATTTAGAAAACTTCAACCATTGCAGCTAATTCCTGAAATGCAGAGACAGCCAACGTCAGAGCACAGCTTGATGAACTAAAAATACATTTCTAGAACTTTCAGTGATCCTTCATGCAAGAGACCACGATATATTTTTTATATACTGTGAAACACTTCTTGCAATGTGGCTTTTGGTTTGCTTTTTTCTTTTTCTTTCTCCTATTTAAATTCAGCATGGATGAAATCAAAGTTACTCACCAACTTCTTGTCCATTTTTGCTTTGATATCTCTTGCAAGAGTGAAAAATGCCTGTGACAAGTCAAACAGTTCAGTGTTACAGGGTAAATAAGATGTTTTCTAGCAGTTTTGTTTAGCAATAAGCTGCCTTCCTAAGTTTCTACATACTATACAAGAACATTAAGCTTTCAGTATTTTTTCCTCTGCTCCAGGTTTTAATGCTCCTTCTCTAGCTCCACAACCTTCTTTCTGAGCTCAAAGCCACAACGGCACCCCCAGCCAGGGTCTGTGCAGCAGGAAAGTGCTTAACAACCCATCTGTGGTACCTAACAACAGAATTCTGCATCCCACCAGAACGGGCAACTGTCCACACTGCTGGTTTGCACAAATAGGACAATAAATACAAGAGAAAAGCATCCGTACTTACATTCTCTATGTTTATATTTGCTTTCGCACTGGTCTCCATGAATTTAATCCCAAAACTTGCAGCAAGCTGAACAAAAGCAGACTGCGCATTAGTTGAACAATTGCGGGAACAGCTCCAAACACACCCCTGGGCACAGCCTCGGTCCCTCCTGCCACCAGTCACTGGAGTTGGGGATTTGTTCAGGCAGAACAATTTGCAAAAATTAGGAACTAAATCTCTCTGCAACTGGCATCTCACTGGCTTTGCTCTGCTCTTTTACACTCTGCACACATTTTAACTAGCTCTTTTTTTTTTCCTTTGTTTCTTGCATAGATACCTCATCAGTCTTGTAACAACCACAGTGCAGAAAAAACCTCTGCCTTGACTAAGTAACATCTGACACCAGAAAAGATAATCCCATCCATCTTGTGTCAGTGGCTTTCAGCCAAAAGAGACATCTTCTCCGTGTCCAACTCTAGCATCCTTTCAGAAAAATCCCGCTTGTTGCCTTGCATCTGTTAGATGATTGACAGGAATCCTTAACATGGGTTCAGCTTTTGATCCCGGTGGGGAAGAGCATTGCCATGACAGCTTGGGGAATGTTCAGTCATTCCACTCAGGAACACCACTGGAGTACCATGGCAGCGTGCAGACAATGATCAGGGCAGTTTTTAGACTCTGAAAAGCCTAAGTCAAAATACATCAAAGCCACGACACTTACCTTCTCCCCTTGCTCTCTAGAGACTTGTCTTTTGTCATTTGCATCACATTTGTTCCCCAGGATCATTTTTTCAACATCTGGAGAGGCATGCTGAGACACAGACCAGAGACTCAGGCTTGGCTTTCGTGGATAAACATTATCAGACAGATGAGGCACCCACCCAGTACCCAACACAGAGATGCCAGCCCCGAGAATCTTCACAGATTTCCAGGGTCCCCCAACCCCTCATCCCAGCATGCGACCTGCACCATGGCAGCTCTTGGATCAGTTGTTGGGGAAGGAAACTGTCACATTAGGTACTCTCAAAAGTACAGGGGCTACAGCCCTCACAACAAATCATTATCAGACCAGAAGCTATTACTGATTTCCATCCCACTTATCTTCCAAGTACCCTGCAGCACGTGACAAAATGTAATGCTTCTCAAGCAATTAAGCTTCAATTGCTTTTAGAGGAAGAAAGGGCACCTTTAACAGTCAGCAATAAGTAAAGAGAGAAATTACCTCTTCAATATTCCTCACCCAGTTCCGAATATTTTCAAAAGACTTTTCATTGGTGATGTCATACACTAACATAATGCCCTAAAAGTAAAGAAAGATTGTTTCAGCAGGAGTTAAAGGTTTATCCTTAGCAGAGAGGAGCAACTCAACGGTGGCTATTTTTAACAACTGGTTCACAGTTAATGGCAGTGAGATAAGGTGTGCAGGACATGTATTTATAGAGCAAAACACGGAGGAAGGTGCCTTTCCAAAGCCCCGTATCACCGCAGCACAGCTCCAGCACCCCCTGGAGCAGGAGCACAGCTGTGAGTGCCCAGCCCGGCAGAGCACCACACTGGGAGAGGGCCAGTTGTGAGTGTCCCACGTCAGACCCAGCTGACCTGACCCATCCAGTTGGGTTTATCACAACCCATATCACAGAATCACCCATTTGCTCCTACCATGGCTCCCCTGTAGTAGGCGGTTGTGATGGTCCGGAATCGCTCCTGCCCAGCCGTGTCCCTGGAACAGACAGAACACGGGGCTCACGCAAACCACCACCACCATTAGCTCAAGTTAGTACTACCAAAAGCTTTAAATAAATTTGAACCAGTCTTCAGAGCACTAGAACTACCTTTCAGGTTCTAAGATACCATAAACTACTGAACAGCACAACTGCATAGAAACTTAACGCATCCCCACGCACACCACACAGCCCCAGTATCAAACACCCGCTTCAGCAGAGAAGCCTTACCAGATCTGCAGTTTGATTCTCTTGCCATCGAGCTCTATCGTTCTAATTTTAAAGTCAATACCTGAAAGAAGAAGCAATTACTTTACTCAGAGGGCCGGCCGAGAGGCCAAATCTAACGGCATTCTCTTCCATTACGGTGCTCACTTTCACGTCCTCAGTGCTTCTTCGCCGCTGCTCCCCAGCGCAGGCTGGTCCCCAGGGGCTGAGGAGCCGGACGGAGCAGCCCCTCACGGCCCCCGGACGGAGCCCCCCGCGATGCCAGCGAACCCGCCCCGCCGGTCCCGCGGCCCGAGCCCGGAGCCGCGGCGGCCGCAGCCAAACCCTCAAACGGGACGAGCCGCGGCCGCCGCCCCGGCGGGACCCCCGGGCGGGCCGGTGCGCAGCGCAGCGAGGCGCGGCCCCGGCAGATGCTCACCGATGGTGGAAATGAACGTGGCGTTGAAGGCGTCCTCGGAGAAGCGGAACAGGGCGCAGGTCTTGCCTACGCCCGAGTCGCCGATCAGCAGCAGCTTGAACAGGTAGTCGTAGGTCTTCGCCATGTTTGTGGGCAGCGGCCCCGCCCGCCGCACGCCCATTGGCGAGCCCGGCGGAAGGCGCAGGGAGCCCGCACGCCATTGGCGGGCGGCCGGGACTCGGGTGTACGCGGCGCTGCGATTGGCTGCTGGCCGGTACCGTCACTTCCTGCCGCGGACAGACGGGGCCGGGCGGCGGCATAGTGACGTCACTCCTGTAACCGCCCGCGCCGTGACGTCACGCCCCCCGAGCAGGAGCCGAACAAAAAGCCGCGAGGAGGCCTCAGTACTGTGAGAAAGTGTTTAATATGAAACGGCAGGGACAAGGGCCCGCGGGGGTGGCACCACCGCTCGGGCGCAGCTTCTACCGGGGTTTATATAAAAAGACTAACGAACCGTGAGGAGCAGCCACGGGATGGGACACGCACGGCCCCGGCGCGGCTGGGGCTCCCCGGGATGAGATGGCCCCGAGGGACGCCCAGAGCCTGTCGTGAGGCTGTGCTGGTCATAACTTAATTGGCTGTTCCAGGATACAGAGAGAGAAAGGAGAGAGCGATGCAGCGATGCAGGCACAGGGCTGGTTCCTGTTGGTTGCTGTCAGCTCTGCGCTTCTCATATACAGTTCAGTTCATTTAGCGTCTGGTCCAGTGTCTGGTGCAAGCCCAAGTTCTCCTCTTTGGCTTGAGCAAGTTTTTCTAGTGAGAAAGAAGAAAACCACAAGATTTAAATCACATTATTTTATAGCCTTTTCTCTTTAAATAAAATCAGGGGTAACTTACCATCATATTTAAGACACCTTTATATCTGTATCATCAAAATGGGGCCATTTTTTTAATTGCTGTCCTTTAGGGAGGTTTTTTGGACACGTCTCATGTAATGCGAAAGAGCTGTGTTCTAACGTGTCATTTACAGGACACGTCCTGCTGGGTTTTCCTTGGACTGAGAGGTTTTTAACCAGGCTGGTGGAGCACAAGAAGACGCTGAGTGCACTTAAAGCTTTTTGCCGACACCCGCATCCCTGGGAACACTAAAATTCAAGTGTTTGCCAGAGCCAGGTCCTGGCCCATGCTGACCGTGTCTTGCCCAACCCTACATGAGGAGCTGAATGTGTTTTCAGCATCATCCCCAGTGTATTTGAGGTGATTTTTACAGAAGTAATCCCTGAAAGATGAAGGGTAGAGGTATCGTGTTTTATTGAGCTCAGTTCCCACAGAGGTGGAACGGTTGCTTGTGGAAGTGGCACAGGAGTGACAGGGATTACAGGCAAGAAAAGCTTGAGAAAACACAGTGAGTGGGAGCCCGCTGTGTCTCCACACAGGGGCAGGTCACAAAGAGGTCATGTCGTTGAGGGCATGATCAAGCTCCTCACTGATGGCTTTGTACTTCAGCTTCTGAGCGTAGAGCTCGTCTGTCAGTCACGAGGGCAGCAGGAACAGGCCAGCAAGAAATGCAGGGAAGAGGCCACAGGAAGAGAACGGAGACAGGCAAAAGGCAACAGCAGCCAAAGGAATTGGGGAAGAAAACAAAAGAAGAAAACAGAGGCGTACTTGAGTATCAGAAGGAAAGCAAAACACCCACAAAGCTGCTTGGTGAGAAGTTTCACCTATGTGAACTTTTTGTAATCTCACAATTATTTTCCAGTAAGTAGATTAAGTAGGGTTGGGATCTTGAGCCCTTGAGTCCCTCTATCTGTAAGTTGGCCAGAATCAGGTCATTGTTACCAACTTTATGAAAGAAAACGTTTTTTTAGGAGAACTTCCACCACACATGGCAGGTGCCCCGTGGACACATCACACCCATCTACCAATATGCCTGACCAGTGCTGCTGTTCTTTCCCAATAAAATCCACCACCCACTCCTAGAATTTGTTCTCTGATTTGAAACTGACCACTTTTAAAGAAACTTGAGTCATTCCATACCTTCCAGGTCATCAATAGACTTTTCCAGTTTGGCAACAGTTCTCTCTGCAAATTCTGCACGAGTTTCAGCCTAAAAAAAGTTGAAATAGCATCACTGGATGCTCCTAAAAAAATTATGCCCAAAGACAGTTTGGAGGATGGCCAAACTTACTTCTTTCAGCTTGTCAGAGAGAATCTTGATTTCTTCTTCATATTTATCTTCTTTTTCCGAGTACTGTGAAAACAATGAACACTCTCCAAGGGAAGTTGTAGCAACAATAATAAAAGTTTATGAAACTGTGACCTATTTATAACCACTTTTCCTTTTACAACAGATGTAAACACCATTTCCGTGCTTTTCTCCTCTCCCCCAGACCTTCAGGCTTGTTTGGGCAGAACTGATGGAGTGATACCCCGCAAGCAGGCAGGTAAAACCTCTCATTTGCTTTGTATTTCTGGTTTATGTCTATGAATTCTATTTACAAGGTTTGGCTTTGCCCGTATCCTTTAGTTTACTGAAAGAACCAACCTTTTCAGACTGAGCTTCCAAAGATTTCAGGTTGTTTGTGACGTTCTTTAACTCCTCTTCAAGGTCACTACATTTACTGTAAGGGAAAAATAAAGTATGAATTACTAGTGTGCCTGTTATGATTTGGAGGAGTCTAAGAAATACAAGGGACAAGTGTACAAACAAGCTTTTTTACAAGTACTAACTACATGCCTGCCTAACAGGAGATTTTTCTGATGAAATGTAGTGTTCACCTTTACTGTATTCTAAAAAGTTACTCACACTTCAGACACCTCTGCACGCTCCTCAGCTCTTTCCAGTTCACCCTCCAAAATAACCAGTTTACGGGCAACCTGTAAAAAGACAACAGCTGCATCAAGCCAGTCTGTAGTTCACAGAATCACACCATGGCTTGGGCTGGGAAGGACCTCAAAAATCATCTCGTTCCATCCCCTGCCACAGGCAGGGACACCTTCCTTAGAAATTTTCAAAAAGCACTCGGAAGTACTACGTTCCTGCTTCCTTTGAATAAGGAAATTAGGTTAAAGCATACACCCACAGATGTAACAGCCCTCCCCACTTAGTTAGATTTTGCAGTATTTTTATTTAGCATTAGGTACCTAAGATGCTGCAAATCACTATTAAAATTCCTCCTTGTTGGGACTGTTCCAAGGTTGAAGCATCACCCACTGCCAATTGAACAAAGAGGGACTAAACTGAAGAGTAACGTTATTGTTCATGGCTCTCCTGTAGGTTTAACCCTTCTCCCTTTTACCTCCTCATATTTGCGGTCGGCTTCTTCAGCAATGTGCTTGGCCTCCTTCAACTGCATTTCCTGAATTTCCATTTTCTCTTCATCTTTCATTGCTCTGTTCTCAATAACCTTCATTCCTCTGCAGAAGTCAAAGTATGTTTAATGTAGAAGCATTTTAGCACTTGTAGCTCAACTTCACAAAGTGGAATTCAGTATTTGTAACTGAAAAGTGGCCCATTATGACCACCATGTTCATCAAGGCTAACGGAATTACCCAATCAAGCTTCTAAAAAAGTTCCAAGTCTCTGACCTGCCGTCCACATTAGTATATGCAGATACTAAATTACACAGGAATATTTTATTCATATACATTCATTTTTTAACCAACAGAAAATAAAAAAGGAACATACCTCTCACTCTCATCTGCTGCTTTCTCAGCCTCCTCCAGTTTCTGCAGGGCTGTGGCCAGTCGTTCCTGGGCACGATCCAATTCCTCTTCCACAAGCTGGATGCGTCTGTTCAGAGCTGCCACCTCACCTTCAGCCTGTGTGAAACAACCGCCCAGAACCGGGGTTACACAGGCCACTTGCTGCTGGCAAATGTTCCCAGCTAATCAGTTTCCTTAAAACTGCAACAGCATCTCCCTGGGACATGCAGGGGAGCTCAGGGGCCCTTCTGCCTCTGATTTTTTTGTTTGCTTAAACTGTGGCATCTCAGGAATGTCAAGGTATGGAGTGTGTGCTTGTCCTTTCCTTTTTTAATGGTATTTATCATTCCTGCCACACAAAAAAGGACTACAGGATTGCGAATGGATCGGGGTATTTTTGGAGCACTTCACAGGGCTGCATCTATCCAAAGTTAAAAAATGAACTGTTTCCACGATGGCTTAGTTCCAAAACCTTCACCATTGATTTCTCTGCCCTTGGTTTCATCCAGTGACACCCTGTCACAGCTCACTGTGAAGTCTGAGCCAGTTCCTGATCCATCCTGGCTCCCGAGCCTGCAAACACTGTAGAATCTACGTGGTCAGCTGGGCACAGACAGTGGCCTCGGCATGGCAGAGTCAGGCCTTTTTTGGGACAAAATTAGGTATGTTCTTAAAATAAGTTCACTTTGCTTCCTGCGGTACTTAAGGAATTAGGCAGGATGCATTTATTAATAATAAGATCTGTGTGTGTATTATTGAATAAACTGCACAGTAATTGGAACACTATTAACATATAAAAAACCAGACTAGCTAATAAATGGAAGAGACTGCTAGGAGAAATGCTCCATACAGACAACATGGACAAATTGGTGTCCATAAATATGTTTATTATATTTATTATATTATTTAATGTGTTTATTATATTTATTATATTATTTAATTGCTTGTTTTTGAAGGAAAATAAAGCCCCACTTAATTAACTGCCAGGTTTGTGCACTTTATTGTCCCCACATCCGAGGAGGATTGCCATATACAAGATTAACTTTTTTTCTTTCCAAACGCTTTTACGGGATATAGACCCTGGAAGGGCAACTGTTTTATGCTTTATGTTAGAACACTTGGAAGAAAATAAGTGTTTTGCTGCAGTTTAGCAGATTTGGTCACTGACCACTCCTAAGCTAGACAAAGTGGTTTCCATTTGCATCTGAGCCATCTTGGAAAGGAGTTCAGTGGCTACTCCAAATGGAAGCTGACGCAGGATTCCTCTAGTCATAAATTATCCAACATTTCATCTGTTTTTACCCAGTGCTGTGTTTAACTTCCCGATTTATACACAAGGCATCGATCATGTAAAAAACTGGCATCTGTTCTGTGGCAGCAACTCCTTCCACTAGACAGGGTACTTTTAAGTCACATTTTAATTCAGCAGGATTCCAAAGCTATGAAGCCGGGGCCACTGGGAATCTGGGGTGAGCCTGGCTCCACCTCTCCCAGCAGCAGCCCGCAGTCCTTATACGGTAAAACTAACTCGCTGACATGTGATAAAATAGCAGGAAGATGCCGGGAAGGCTGATCGCACACAAATCTAAGTGAAACCAGCTGTCCAACCCCGGGAGAGCCGCACGCTAGCGGAGAATTCGCATTTCTCTGTGAAAACCAGGAGGTTAAAGTTATTTTTCAGCAGTTCAGACATTTCCCAGCTGTGCCGAAACCAGCGGTGCGGCGCCGAGAGGCGGGAACTCCCCGCTCCGTGTCATGCGGCGCTTTTCCCTAATTAAACAGCCATTTCCTACTAAACCCGCTCCCCAGTGCCGATCGGTGCTCGAGCGCCTTTTCCGCAGGGATGGGCCCCAAAGCGCGATAAGCAGAGGGCGCCGGGGCCGAGCCGCCGCCGCGCCCGGTTCCCCCGCGGGACGGGACGGACGGGACGGAGCGGGCGCTGCGGCAGCGCCGGCGGCTCCCGCGGAGTGCAGCGGAGCAGCGCGGGGACAGCCGAGGGATGGAGGCAGCCGGCGGCCAAGCCATCATCCCGCAGCAGGGAAAGCCGGGCACGCCCCAGCGAGAGAGAGCCAGAGACAGGAAGGAAGGAGCAGCCCGGGAGAGAGCGACCGAGAGAGGCGAGCAGGCAGCCCGGGCGGTCTCACTTTCTCCCGCAGGTCCCGTTCCAGGTCCAGCTCCCGCTGGAGGACCTGGGCGCGATCCTCCGCCTCATCCGCCTGTTGCTGCAGGCACTGGATCTTCCTCTTCACGGCTTCCAGGGAGCTCGGCGCGGCCATGGGCGCGGCGCGGACGGCGGGCTGCGCGCGGCGCTGCTGCACGTGGCGGGCCCGCGCCTTTCAATGGCCCGATGACGTCACGCGGCTGGAGGTGGTGACGCAGCGCTGAGGAGGCGGCGCGGGCAGGGCGGGACAGGCGCGCCCGGGGCCGGCCCGCGTCCGCCCCGAGGGATGCAGCCCCCGGCAGCCGCGCCCCGGGGCCGTCCCGCCCGTCCCCCGTCCGCCCCGAGGGATGCAGCCCCCGGCAGCCGCGCCCCGGGGCCGTCCCGCCCGTCCCCCGTCCGCCCCGAGGGATGCAGCCCCCGGCAGCCGCGCCCCGGGGCCGTCCCGCCCGTCCCCCGTCCGCCCCGAGGGATGCAGCCCCCGGCAGCCGCGCCCCGGGGCCGTCCCGCCCGTCCCCCGTCCGCCCCGAGGGATGCAGCCCCCGGCAGCCGCGCCCCGGGGCCGGCCCGCCCGTCCCCCGTCCGCCCCGAGGGATGCAGCCCCCGGCAGCCGCGCCCCGGGGCCGTCCCGCGTCCGCCCGTCCCCCGTCCGCCCCGAGGGATGCAGCCCCCGGCAGCCGCGCTCCGCGGGCCCCCCGGCCGTCAAAAGGCGAGGTTTTCACGCTGCTACTGGGCCCTGCCCGCGCTTCGTCACTGCCACAACGGAGCGGGGTGTGGTGGGGAGCCTGGACTGGTCTTTAACCCTGCCGTGGGGATGAAGGGAAAGGGCATCCTTATGCCTCGGCATAGTTCTGCTGCCGTCCCATTTTCCTTCAAAAGTCACCATTTTGTTTACTTCTATTAAAGGAGGTTTCTCCTTTCCTAAAGAATTTCCATCCGTTTGGGGGGAGGGGGAAGGCCCCCCAGGGTCCCTTCAGGGGGTCCCACCAGGTACCCATCGAGCCTCAAGTGGTGCCGGCTCCCGGGGGCAGCTGCATGTGCCATGGTCTCGGTGCAGAATAGCCCCGCTCCCTTTAGCAGAGGGGAGAGGAGATTAAAACCCTGCACCGTAACCCTGCCTTTCTATCCCCGGCAAAATGCATGTGATCAGTGAAGTGCATACAAAATACACAGGGCAGAGTTACAGGCAAGTGTTAGCCATGGATACGTACATCAGTGGCCTTCTTCTCAGCCTGCTCCAGTTTCTCCTGGGCATCTTTGAGAGCCTCTGAGTACTTATCCAGCTCATCTTCAGTTCCTTTCAACTTCTTCTGCAGAGCTACCAGCTCATCCTCTACCTTTCAAGAGAAAGAAATCCCAAAGTGAGCATACTGTTGTAGTATCAGTTACAGTTGAATATGATAAAACCACTCTTTACTATTAGTTTTAACCCAATATAGCACACAAAAAGTCACAAAAGACCAGATCAAAGTTCTGCTGGTGAGAGTAGTCTGAGAATGACTGGTAGCAGTTGCCAGGGAAAGATCATTAAAAACGTGTCATCCTTGAACAACATTCCCTGCCAGCACACACACAGGATCTGGTTTAATACAGAACTTGGTATAAGCCCTTTTTCACCTCATTCTTATTTTGGACTCCCTGCAGCAGTTTTGCAGTGTAATTATAGATGTTTTTAAATTATGTCCTTGTGTTTCTTCTAACTCTATTACCTGGTGATTTTTCAGGAAACTATTCAACTCCTGTACAGCTGGGAAAAAAATTAGTGGTCCTTCCTTAAGGATCTTTGTGCGTGGTTCAGGACACTTCAACCCAAATGAGATACTCTGGATGTGGGAGGGAACAGGGCTGGCCTTGCTATAGGTGGGACTCGGGGACCTCGGGAGGTCCCTCCCAGCCTGGACTATTCTCTAACTGTGGCCCAACACGATATGCTTCATTACGCCATGAGGCTCAGACTCCTCCATACCATATAAATCCATATTGTTCACTAGAATGGTGCTATTTATAACCTGCTGGGAGACTGTTTAATCACAAACTGTCTCATGCTCCCTGAAGAATTCACGTTATCAAAGGCTTGCTGCTGATAAGGGTGGGCCTGCAAACCCATCTGCTCCATTCTTCCATTTGCAACACAAAACAGCTCAGTCTGTTGAGACACTGATTTATCCATTTAGCTCCAGCTTCACAGAAATTTACTCTATCAAAATAGTTTGTGTTTTGGTGTACTTCCTTAATTTTAGTTTCACTGATAGTTTTAAAGACATTTTTGGTAGTGCTATTCTGGAATGTTGTTATATTGCAGAGAGTAACCAGACAGTGTGAGAGAACTGCAAACCTTGCTTGGATGTTCTAACAGAGGGACAGTGAGCAGCATGAAGCTGATGCTGGCTTTGTGTATGAATATTAAAATAACTATTTGAGTGCTGTGCCCACATTAAAAAAAAAAGCTGAAAATTTTGAGACAATTCAGAAAAGAGGAGTAAGATCAAAGATTTATTTTTCTAAAGAAGAAGAAATATTAGGCCAGATGAATGCTTGTAACATATTAGAGCAGTGTGGAAGATGTAGAAGCAGCCAAATTTAGAGAACATAAAAAGGAAAGATGTGGTACTTTTACAAGAAGTTCTGTAAAAACTTGAGTGTAGTCAGCTAACATTTCAAGATCATTCTGGAAATACTAAAGCCCAAATAGGAGACAGACACCCAGAATAAAAACAGTGGAAAGCAAAAGAATATGAAAATGTTATCACTAGAATTCAGTTAAAAGAAAAGCATTCAAATTAAGGTATTTTTCATTATTCTTGGCAAAAAAAAAAAAATAAGAGAACATATCTTCTGTTGAGTCTGGGCTGACACCTCTAAGGGGCACTCTCTGCACCAAGAACTTGAAGTGAACTTTATTAATTCGCTTCAAGGAGAGGCTTAATTAATGTTTAGACACAGCCGACTCTATTAGGACTAGTCCTACAGGTGTCAAGGTTTACAGCTTTGATTTTAAGTATGTGAAGGCCTTTTTACATGGAATCAAAGCATAAGAAAATTAGGACAATTATGTAAGATTCAAGAAAACTTAGACAAAGTACTGTTAATAATCTGTGGATGGTATTAATTTTGGAAAGAGTGAGATGGCTGAGAAGTTACAGCCTAGTCCTGGCTGTACAAGCATAACAAAAAGGCAAAAAACTTCAAAAGAAGATTAACAGAAAACTGACTTCAAATTATTTTGCTTTCTGAATCAGAACATTGCCACACAGTATTTTGTTACATTTATTTCCACAACACACACACCACCACTGATTTTATTTCCACTTACCTGCTTGCATTTGTCCTCAGCTGCCTTCTTATCCGTCTCAGCCTGTTCTGCTCTGTCAATGGCATTCTCCTTGTCTAACTTCAACATCTGCATCTTTTTCTTGATAGCTTCCATTCTTGCTCAAGGATAGGCTTGATCTGTCACGCAACTAAAAGAATCTGATGAGTAAAATTTTAGATTTTTAACAGCTTGGACAAAGAAAGAAGTTGTACTCAAGCAAGTCACAGGGAAAATGAGCTACAAGTGGTTGTAGAGAGCTTTAAACCCAGAGCCCCCTGGACAAAACCCAGATCTACTGGCCTCTTCTCCGGTGTTCCATGCACAGTCTTTCTAAGGAATGAGCTGGAACAGATTCACTGGAGGAATCTTCACCACTCCATCTCCTTATTTGGGTCCTGTTTTCTTAAAGAGAAAACTGTTTCCATTTTTAAGCTTCTGACAGAAGCAAAAGTGTTGACATATGAACACATGCTTGAAGAAAAGCTGATTAGCTCCCCTTTGTGTGTGCAGAGCAGTTAACAAACCCAGCAGATCTGTGGGGATGGCCTGCCTTCCTGGAATAATGGCATAAGGCTAATGAAGGGAAGGATCTCTTTAGATCATTCCAAAATAAATCCATACATAAAATAAATAAATAATTATAAAAAAAATCTATGCTTAAGAGGTAGCTAAATTTAAGTTATAAAAAGATGCAGGATATGAGACAGCAGAGGTTTTTGCTGTAAAAATAAGCACTGGTGTTAAGGAACTAGCTATAATGTGTGATAGTATAACACATAACAGAGCTCAAATTTAGATGCTAAGTTCAGGCTCAAGGCAAACTCAATGAGTTTGAATGCCTGTCCTTGATATTTCCCTCACTAAATACTTGGGGAACTGAACAACACCTGAAGTTGCTGTCTGATGAGCACTGTAAATTATTCTTTCTGCTATGTGAGGGAGTCACCTTCACTCTGTCAGGGAAAAGCAGGCTCAGGAGTAGCTCCACTGACAGAGGACACCAAGCAGAGCATCCAACAGCCCCAGAACAAGCTCTGCTTCCTTTTGCAGCTCTATTAAACACATCCCCAAAATCATTCCACCCCTTCACATGCTCTTGCTGAGCCTCACAGCCCAACACTGCCTTGTCCTGACTGCTCTGATGTACAGCACCTTCCAGGGCAGCCTGACAGCACTTTCTGACTTTGCTATCCTGGGACCTGCACAGAGCCATGGAATATCCTGAGATGGGTCCCGCAGGAATCATCGTGTCCAACCCCTGGCCCTGCACAGACACCCCAGCAATCCCACCCTGTGGGAGTTGCCTGAGAGTGTTGCCCAAACACTCCTGGAGCTCTGCAGCCTTGAGACGTGACTGTTCCCTGGGGAATATATCTGGTGCCCAACCACTCTCTGGGGGAAGAACCTTTTCTTGATATCCAGCCTTCACATTTCCCCAGTTCTTTCCCCAGTCCAGGTGCTGTTTACCACACGATGCCCCTTCCCTCCTCAGCTCTGCCGTGCTCTGCTCTCTGCAGCCCTGTGCTCCTTCCTGGGTCACTCACAGTCTGAACTCCCTGCACAACCCTTCAGTCCCTCCCTCGCAACTCCTTATAGCATTCCCAGCCGTGAGGGCACCGGGACGCTCGGCACAAGACCCAGAACTTCCCCATCCTCTGGGGTTGAGCTGGAACGGCACTGAAGGGCCTCTGGGAGAGACTTTTAAGGAAAAATCTGCCCTTTTTTGAGCTAAACGTGATGGTAAAGCAGATACAAAGCCAACACCGCCCAATGCCTGTGGCTGGGGTAGAGTTAATTTCCTTCCCAGTGGCGGGTACAGGGCTGTGTTTTGGATTTGTTCTGAACTCAGAGGTGAGAATACGGTGGTGTTTTTGTTATTGCTGAGCTTGCACAGAGCCAAGGCCTTTCCTGCCACTTATTTGCCGTGCTGGGGAGGGGGCTGGGGGTCCCTGAGAGGCTGGGAAGGGACAGAGCCAGGATATTCCAGACCATTTGACATCACACTCAGGATATAAATGGGGAGGAGGAGAAGGAAATGGGGGACTTTTGGGAGTGATGGCATTTGTCTTCCCATGTCACCACTCCATGGGATAGGGCCCTGTTCTCCTGGAGGTGCAGAACACCTGCCCACAGGAAGCAGTGAATTAATCCCCTGTTTTCCTTTGCTTGTGTGCACAGCTTTTGCTTTCCCGATTAAACCGTCTTTCTTCCATCCCACGAATTCTCCAGCTTCTACCCTTCTGATTCTCCCTGATCCCACTTGTGGGTGAGCAAGTGTGTGGCTACATGGTGCTGGGGTTTAAACACGACAATGATTTACTGTTGTTTAAATCAAAACGAATCACTTTTAATAAAACCCAGCCTTCTTCCCACCGCCTGATGCCTGCCCACCGCCCCCCACCCAAGATGGCTGCCGCGAGCCCCCCCTGGGCTGTGCTGAGGCGGCGCCAAGATGGCGGCGCCAAGATGGCGGCGCCCGGGGACTGCGGCTCCCGGCGGGCTGTGGGCGATCGTCCCGCCCAGGCCCGGCCCCGGGCACGGCCCGCACCACCCGCCTTCGCCAGCGGCGGCTGGTGCCCGCTGGAGCCGCAGCTCGGGTCTGCTTTTTTGCTTTTTTTTTTTTTTTTTTTTTTTTTGGGGGGGGGGGGGGGGGGCGGGAGTGGTGTTTTACCTTTTTGTTTGTTTGTTTTCATATAAAGACAATAGTCGGAATTTTTATCAGTTGTAAGTTCAGTGTTTGCTTGGAAAACAGCGCTGGCTCTTGCCACTTTGTGTGCGTCTGTGCCCCTCTGCACGCCTCACGTAATTAAATGTGCTTTTTCTGGGTACCTCCGCGGCAAGGTGGCCCCCGGGCACTTTTTTAGTCCAATTCCAATGATTTTTAAGCTGTTCTGTGATTTGAACAGTGGAAGGTAAAATCACATAAGTCCTCAGCTTGGAACGTGTTTGGGGCATAGGGGTGAAGCACTGTGTTATCAGCGTTTCCAAACATTCAGAGATGTCATTAAAACCCAATAAACCACGTTAATCACGATCACTTGCACCTCTCGTCCTCCTGCCCTGGGAGTTTGCTGGTCGAGGGCAAGTAGGTACTGCAGGGGTTTGGGGGTGAAACCCTAAGGACCACAGGGTGATCCCAGGACACACGTGGGGTCATGGCAGCCACGACCGTGCTGCAGCTGCCTCTTCAGCACAGCCGTGGTGATCCCCACCAGCTTTCTTTGGGACAGATTATTAAAGATACACCTTTAATAAATTTCCTCAGCTGGCTGCAGCCCAGTGGTCCAGCTCACACTGGTCCTGTCTGTTCAAACCAGCTGGCTGTGTTTTGTGGCTCCTTCGGGGCTTCCTTCCCTCAATCATGCCATCCTGCCTTCAGACCTGTTTCACCTCGTGGTCCTGCATGCTGCAAGGTTGGATGTGCCACAGGCTCTCTGTCTCAAGAGGAGCACGTTTTGGGGTGTAGTTTGAAGACACAAGGGGAGGCAACAGAGGGGGGACTGTGTTAGCCCTGTTTGACCCAACACATGTAGGAACTTGTGGGCTGGAGGCTGATGCGAGGCTGTGCACGCTGCTCCTGGGGACTACAGCTGCTTGTTCCCTTAGGTGTGCATTTTGAGCTGTTCCTGTGGCTGCTCTCACAGCTGCTTTATAATTTCTATGATTGAGAGAAGCACAAGTGGTTTTCCAGTCAGCTCACCAGCCCCCTTCCTGTCACAGGCTCGGGGAGGCTTGGAATCAGGGCTGGGGAAGCAAATACCGAACAAGATTCTTTTTCCTTTCTATTTCAACTGCGGGAAGATAATTTTTCTAATCAACTCCGTTGCATGACTCAGAGCCACATTTAGAAAGGAACATCAAGGAACATGTCACCCTCCATAGCCCTTCAATGAAGTGCATTCCCTTCTTCCCTTCCCTGCTTCAGGAACTGGAGAGAAAGACCTGAAGAATTCACTCAGTGATGATAATCCCGTCAGTCCCACAGCCTCTGGTTTTCATTAGCTTGGGAAACAGTGAACAACCAAGAGAGAAAGAAGAGCACTCTAAACCATTTCTCTTTTTTCGTTTGTTTCAGGCAGGCAAGAAGGTGCTTTACAGGCTGTAAGGGTTCCTTTATTTTTCCTTTTCTCTCTGAGGGATTGTTTGGGCTGAGCAAAGCTTGGCAAGGTTGGTGTGTAAATATGAGAGGATACCAGCAGGAAATGAAGTTGGATTGTTGGAGAGTGTGCTCATTCCTTTGGCAGCAGGCTGCATGGGAAGCTTGTCACAGCAGGCATCTGAACAGACTGGGAGTGGTCGGACCTGTGGCCTGAAGTCTGGCAGGTCTCAACATTTTCTATGCCGTCAATCCCTGCTCCTTTTTTGTGGCCCAGCAGTCCACTGAGACCCACAACATGGCCCATTTCACTAGCTGGGAAAAACAGACACTTTCTATCCCCCAGTTTCTCCTGCAGCTCCTGCTCTGCTCTAAACTTCGGTCATAAAAGATCTCCTTCCTCTTTCACACTGACTGAGCTCCTACTCCTCATATACAAAGCTGCATGTGTCAAGGCTAGAAGCAGTTCAAAGCAGAAGAAAGAAGCTGTTGACAATCCTTTACCAAAGTCCTTCATTTTACTAACGTAAGTATCTCCTAACAATCCACTCTCTTGTAAATTTTCTGTTGTAGAAACTATATGATATGGTGTATCAGTAGAAAAGGTGGCACTAGACTGAAGAGGAAACTTGTCTCTTCCGGGCATTTCCTTTCAAATGACAAGATCTGCAAACCCTCACACCTCAGTGATTTTTTTTGCTTTGTGGGCTCTCCCTGCAGGGCGCTCTCCTTCTTACCCTTCTCAGTGTGAAGGGTACGCCAGTACCAACTTGTAGTACTCTCTCTCTGATACGTTCTCATTAACTATCCATTACTGACCACGGATGATCACAAGATACTGGGCTAAGTGTGATGAAAGCGGTAGATCTGCTTTTCCTGTGCCTAGATCCAAGGGAAATTTACCTCTTTTCTTTAATAATCCCAGTTACCTGCATTTCCCAGCAGGATCTTTGGACACCTGAGATAATGAATTTTACACTCTTTTGAATAGGATGGCAGAATTCACTCGATGCCTGAAATACACACCTGCTTGGGAAGCCTGTCTCACTGCCAGCATCGGGTACAGCAGAAGAAAGCAAATCCCATCCTGAATGCATGTTAATGTTTCTGGCTAATACAGAATGGAGAGGATCCTAGAAAAGAAGGAATCGGCAGCCCCTACTGGAAGATTTTGACTGCCCTTCTTTTCTCTGGACTTCATCGGTGAGACCTTTCAGCTGCAGAGGCGGGATTTGCATTTAGAGCAAAGGACTATCCCTGCGGGCCATCTCCTCCTTTTTTTTACTCTTCCAGCCCATTGCTGGGCCACAGCCAATGCTTCAACCTCTCCCTTGCCATTAGATGGCAATGCAGGTCCATAGATTCTCTCTCTTCCTTGAGCCCCTGGGAAATGATGGTGCTGCAGCTGGAATGACTCATAGAGCCTCAAGTCTTCTATTTCCACCCATCTCACTTTTGAAGACTGAGGCACCTGAATTTGTTTCACCTGAACGAAATGGAGCTCTCTGCCTGGGATGGCAGCTCCTCTGAGTCCTCAGTAGCACAAGCATTTGCTCTCTCTCCATCCAAGCCCTCCTTTGTGCGCAGAGGTTTGAGGTTATTTCTTCCATCACTTAATTCATTTGTCTTTTGTATTGCTGTTTCCACCACCATTTTGTTGTCTTGCTTATTTCTCAGCTTATAGCCAACCCTCTCAGGCAAGTGAGTCATGGGCTGCCTCAGGCCAAACCCCGAGGATACAGACTTCTTCCAAGGGTCATGAATCTCCCATGTGGGAAGTTATAAAGAACTGCAGTGAGAAATAGCTACCACCACAAAATGCTTTCCTCCATATCCATTTTTCAGCTTTTCCATTGTCTGCACTTGACTGGTTCATTTAACATGTGCATTACCAGGGTTTTTTTCCTTCACATTGCCTTTTCCACCAGAAAATGTCACCAACTCACATCCAACTTTTGCTCAGAAAACTTGCAGGTTCATTTGTGTTCCAAAACCAGGCAGGTTTGCTCCTTCAAAACTGAATATAAATGCCTTTTTTTTTTTTTTTTTTTTCCCCTGGAGCCCCTTTGAAGTTCAATTCCATGCCAAACAGTCCACCAACTCACAGTAGTGCAGTATTTTTGCTGGGCAGCTGGCCAGGGCAGTTGTAAGGCTTTTTGGAATCTGATTTGGATACTTGCAGCAGGATCTGCTTTACTTGGTGACTTCAGCTGTGTTAGTGGCAGAAATCCTCATTTGTAGCAGAAAGAATGAAAGTACTGTCTTTTTAAAAAAAATCTATTATACTGCTGGAGCAGATGGAGAGCTCCTGCCTGTGGCTTAGAACAGGCCAGGAAGATGTTGACACCTTCCCCCATGCCAGGCAAGGATGGGAGGTTGGGTCACACCTTGACACTCGTACCTCCCATATACATTAAAGTAAGCACCTTCCAGCTTTTCTGGATTTAAAATGTCTAAACAAGGAGGATTTTGTCTTAATCCCCAGGAGAAGTGCTCCTCTATCACAGAAAGGCTCTTTTTTCCTGGTGCATAAGAAGTTAATAGTGTTCCTAAGCCCTCTTGCAGATGTGAGCAGTGTGCTGTAGATAAGTTATATCAGGAGAAGGCGGTATCACTTGGGCTTACATATTTTGTGCTTATCTGTTGCACTCTAAAAAGCTGTTGCATTTAATTACTCATTTCTCAAAGCATTTATTAATCATTTATTAGCTCTTTGTTCATTTGCTGTAGATGTAACTTACATATAAAGTGAGCCCAGTCATTTCATAACCAAGCACATCTCAGGAGGAGTAAAGCACTGAGTGATAGGAAAAGCCTTACTCATCTTGGCATGTGGTGGTACAGCTCTAGTTGGGGCCTCTGGTACTTTAGAAATATAAATACCAGTGACTTAGGCTGCCCCATCACCTGAGATATCTGGGGCACTGATGAATTAGGTGACAGCTGCATATTGGACTGGAGATTTATAACCTTGTTTTGTCACTGTGCAGCCTGCACAGCTGTTCACTCTCTATGAATGAGCCTTTCCCAGCCTCCTGCTCCCCAGCACCTAGTGTGGGTGTCAGAGTTCACAATGCTGCAGCCTTTCCTCTGCACCTTCAGTTAATGGAGCAGGAGAACAGTGTTTGGGTTGAGAATGTGCCCACCAGCTGAATTGAGTATTTAGGGGAGTCTGACAAAAAGCCCCTCTTTAGTACCCAGTGTTATAGAACTGCAAGTGTAAAGTCTGGTTGACCTGACCAGGGTAGTCACCTCTCATGCTTCATCCCTTGCTCTCTCTCTGCTCCCAAACAAAAAGTCACCCCAAAGAAACATCAGAGGGAAGTCCTTAATGTTCAGTACTACTGACCACAAGTCCTGGGATCAGAGAGCTTCAGGGAACAGCAAAGGGTCTGCCTTGGTAGAATGACAGCACTGGCTGAGTGGTTTCCTCAAAGACTTACAGGCTCTGCCAGGGGAATCAGGGTCAGATTTCTCCCAGATGTTTCAGTTTCCCTATGGTTGACACCAGCAGATAAAGAAACCTCTATTTCCTGGTAGCAAGAAACCTGTATTTCCATATCGAAACCTTTATTTTCTAATTGAGCAGCATCCCACTTCTCTGTTGCCCTTTTCAAGGAGAGCAGCACAGCAAACAGCAAAACAGCCACTGTCAAACAAACAACTGCACCAAAAACCCACCCACCTAAGAAATGAGTGTCTCTATTCTGTCATTATGAGAAGAAATGACAAGGTCCAAGATCATCTCAACCAGCTTGAGACATCTTAACAAAGCACCTGATTTAGGCAGGTGTTTCTCTTTTGCTGTAGTCAATGGAGTAAGGAAGCTCTGAGAGCAGAGGAGGAGACATTTTATAAATGCTGTTGCTTTATTTCTTCTGTCCATAAAAAAATCACAGCCCACCTGAGTTTTAAATTGCTTTTCAGCTTTCCTAATGAATGTCTCTGAATATTTGCATGTCTTTTGTTTGCCCTCTATATGGGGAAAAGCTTAAGTCAACAAATTTTTATTTGATTTGTAAATAATGCCAGAGTGACACTTTATTACAGATTCCCAGAACTCCCACTCCATGTCTTATCCTCCAGATATGATGTGCCAGCGACATCACCAGAGACAAGCTGTCAGGTGCAGGGTAGGGGACAGAAATTAAAATAATTTTGAGGAAAGACCATCTAGAACTTTACCCTGTACCTCTGTTTAGCCCACAAAGCGTCAGGAGCTGGTGAAATAATTGCTCTGGACAGATAATAAAACATCCTCCAGCAAAACTAAGGTATTTAATATACTGCTCAAGTCAATTTCCCTTATTTCTGCTGTCCTCTTGCTTTTAATAGTGGTTTAATGAAAAATTCAGAATTAATTGAAACTGGCATTAGACATTCACGTGTTCCAGTGAGGATTTCATTGCTTCAATATTTCATAAGCTGACTTCACTGCTATGCTTCTCCTTATCCTGCTTTCATAGGCTAGGATATCATCCCTTTTCATAAAATGAAGGGTCCCAATGTGGGAAGGTGGGAGTACACGAGGAAAGTTTGCAACCACATAGGCAAAGAAATAAAAATAATAGCTGTTTTCTTCCTGCCACCATCCCCCCATTCTGTATAATGATTTGCATCTGAGCCTTGATGGGAAAGAGCTGTCCTAAAAATAAACAGGATCTGTCTGAAAGGTGTCTGAGGGAGGTATTTGGCAACTGTCAGGCTGTCACGTATGCTTGAAGGATGGAGCTGATGGACTCACTGACACCAGACAGGCTCTGCTGAAATGAGAATGCCTTATGCTCCCCTTGGCACTCACTGGGTAAATTCTGTTGGCCAGAGCCATCAGACCACGGTGTGTCTGGGGCCTGTTCCAGGTCTGGCTGCCGTCAATGAGAGTCTGCCCTTGGATGGCTCTGGGAACTGGATCAGACCCTTGCTTTACCCCTGAGATTCTGGCTTTACACCCGGGATGAAGTTTGACTCCCTAAGTGAATGTCACCCCAATGGAGAAGGAGTCACCAGGCCCTGGGCTTGAGGGTTTTTGCAGGTCTCTGAAAATGAGACCCTTCGCTGAGGTACCTGGATATGGGGACCAGAGCCTGACCTTTTTCCTTTTCTTGGTTGTAACGGCTTTATCCCTCAGTTTCTCCATCTCTAATAGGGGTGGTGTTTTTCTGTCTTCAAGACTATTGGCATATTTGTAGATCCAGGCATTCTTAAAACCATGACTGTGCTAAAAGCAGTTCCTGTTTCCCACAAGGTGCTTAATGACCATGTGTTACACCATACTGCAGTCATAAGGTGAGTAAACAGAAACACGAAGGCATGACATGACTCATCTCAACTCAGTGGCAGAGCAAGGACCCAAGAATCCCAGACCCCACCAAAACAATCATACCCAAGCTGAAAAGAAAATGTTACAAGTGGAAGCCTCGGTTCTTCTCAATTGCACAGGGAAATCTCCACTGCCTGTGGTGTAACTGCAGATATTTGCTGCTGTTCTTGGCAGAGACATAATGTGCTGGGGAGGGAAAAGGGAGGTGTGGAAGAAAGGTGGAAACCTCCTTGTTCCCCATGGGAGAGTGGACACTTCTCTTATTCTCAATGGGAGCCGACTGCTGCCATATCTGAAAAACAGACTGTTTTGTTATCTTCTAGGCAAGAGCAGCTCCTTTTCAGTGAAGAGCAGACCCTGAACTCAACTGTCTTGCAGTACTTTGGTCTGAAAATACTGGTCTATGTTGAGAAGAATGGACGAGGGAATTAATGCCTGTAATATGGGCTGCAGAGAAGTTACCTATAAGGTAAGAGGGTGACTTGATCTCTTTGAGAAAAAGAGGAAAAAAGGCTTCCTTATCTTCATGGTGTTTGCTCTGAAGTATCATCTTGTGACTGCCAGTCTGCCTTGCAGGATTGGTCAGTTCCAGCCTGTGGCTGGTATCAGTTCCTTCCTTTCAGAGGTGGCATTGTATTTCCCAAAGTATGGCTGGTTCCTCTTGGCACTTGGAGGCCTCTGTGCCACCTCTTTGCCTGCTGTGCCTGCAGCCCCGTGGTGCTGATCCCACTCACGTGTTGAGCAGGATACGATCGGCCCTGCAATTAGACAGCAACCTGAAAGGAAGAGGAAATCAAGACGATGCACCAGCGAGGAGCACGTGTGAGTCAATATCAGGTATCTGAGGGTATGATGAGGAGTGAGTGAGTCCTACCCCTTCTAGAGGGTCCCACATCGTTTGTGAACAGTAACTGTGCAGATCTCCTGGGGGAATCTGCATTGCAATGATGAGGGGTGTTCACACAGCCAGGCTCTATCTCTTCAGAGTGCTCTGGCTCTCCTCTGTGAGGAATTTGTCACTATGCAGCTGTACTTTTCTTCATTAAAGCAGCCATGTTAAGTAGCTGTGAGGTCGCTAAATGCCTACTTTGCTAACTGATCTTCTCCCCAGCTGGCAGGTTTTTAGAGCAGGAGACATGAGGTTGCTAAACCCATTCATTTCTCACATGCACTCATGTTTCTAATGTCTGTGGAGATCCGGCTTTAAAAGTCCTCTGCGAGCTATTGGAATGAAGAGCACTTCATGAAGACATTGTAATTATTATGGGATTCAGGGGTGTGTGGAAATGATTCATGGAGATGTTTCCCAGCCAGCAGGCTCATGGAGCCAGGTGAGCTCTTCCCTGGAATGTGAAGCATGCAGCGTGGCAACTGGGAGAAACAGGTTTGGCCGGACATTTTAAGTTGTTCGCAGCAGACAGCCTCTTCAGAGCCACATCCCTGCTTTGCTGATCTCCCAGCTGGATGCTCCGCTCTGCCACACTGGCCCTGCTGAGCTGGAGAGGATGGACACGCTGCGCAGGAGCCTTTCTCGATGGAAGAGGTACCACATTAAGGTGCACCTGGCTGACGAGGACCTGATGATGCCCCTGACGGTCAGGCCCAGGGACACAGTGATGGACCTACGGGCTCTCTTGGTACGGGAGGGCATCACTTCCTGGAAGAAGACATTTTATTACAACTCCAGGCAGCTCGAGGAGCACGAGACTCTCAAAGAAGCCAATATCCAGAACGGTTCTGTCCTCCTTCTTGTCAGCAATAAAAGGTAGGCAAGGAGCTCATCTGCCATGGAGGCAGTGCAAAGGAAGGGGAGCGCTCTGGGTGTCTCAGCCCCTTGGGACACTTTCTTGTTGGGGTTTGAAGAATGCAGACCGGGAACTCAAATCCTGCCATTTCCAGCAGGATTGAGATTCCAGGCTCTTCATATCCAGACATGCTGTGCTGTGAAATAAGCAGGTCAGAGGAGGAAATCTGGTTGCTGCTGCCTGTCCTGTCTCTGGTCAGGTCTCGTTTTCCTGGATATGTGGCCACACACAGAGGGAGGACATGACAAGAAAAAGGGCAGGGAAGATTGTGCGACATAGGAGAGTGTTCTGGGAACCTCTCACTTGTCCTATTCTGTCATGCCTGTGTCTCCCCACTCCTTTGTAGGAAATACTTCCTGCAGGTTTTTGGGGGTGGCACAGTCTTACTGTGACAAAGAAGAGCTGTGAGCCGCCAGCTTACTGCAAAGCACGAGGAGTGCTGGACAGGGATGGCAAGAGGTTGCAGCTGCCCAAAATGTGTCTGAATCACAGCAGAAAGTGCAGTGAGACTAGAGACTCCCGGGACAGCCAGTGCATGGGAGATCAATCACGGCAAGCACTATGTTCCAGTGGGGATGAAAACTGAGATAATGGACCTGGGACTCACTGGCCCACAGAACAGTTTCGATTCAGTGTGGTGAATTTATGCCCACCTGCACTGTCTTTCCTAATGCCTGGTTGTTACTGCCAGCATGATTCATTCTGTGAAGCATTTTGGGGATACTGGGTAGAGGAGGTATGTCGCGGGTACGTTGTGTCTAATTCATCTTCCTAAATCCTGAGCCCTCTGAGTTTGTGTCTATGCTGATCAGCGTTTCCTCTGCAGAAAAACCTGCACTAAAGACTTCAGTTCCTGATTATATCCCACATACTGGAATGGTCCTATTTTCCAGTCCAGAGGCAGCTTGAAATCTCACACAAAGAAGATTTAATAAAGCATTTCCTTTCAGAGCTCAGCCAGACACAAGAGATTTCACATCACTCAACTAACTGCAAACCCCAAGTCACCCACGTCCCCTTTCTCCAACATCTCATTTCAGTTCTCTGATTAACTTGGCTCAGCTCCTCCTTTTCACCTTGTTTTTAATGGCAGAAGCACTTCTATTTGTTGTTGTTTCCAGTGTTTATTTTCCTAATTTTTACAGTCTGAGTTTTTGAGAGTAAAAAAGGATTTGGAGGGTCTGAGTTGATGGAGTGCACATACTGATGCTTGTTTGGTAGATGCCTGGTTTCCATAGTGTGCTGTGCACCTTCCCACATGCTGCAAAAGCAAGGTGTAACTGCAGCAATGCAAAACTCACCAGGAGATCCTGCCCTGGTGGGCGAGTGAGTTCAGAGGGCCCAGCTGAAGTCACTGGCCATTTTTGAAAATCTAGAGCCTCTTGCTCAAAGTCACAGTTCAATTTTTGTGAGTACATCCAAAAGGGAATGGGATTTCTAATACATTTTTCCTTGGATTTCCTGGAAACCTTTCTGGTTCCTAAACAAGCACCTTTGGCCAATCTCCTATTGCTTTTGCCAGGGCTGGGTGCAGTGTGGGGAGTGTCCTGTCTCTACCTGAAGTCACATCTCCTTGATTTTTTTGACAGAAAGGATTATTGTGCCAACCTCAGCCACTCCCAGAGGGTTTTCTGTGGCATGTAAATGCCCAGATATTGGCAACACATTTCTCTAACGGCTCATGGGGTGACTGAGCTATGGTAGGAGAGTTCCCTTAGATATTTCTGAGATGTGCTCGTGTGTGGCTAGGCAGTCACCGCCCTGCGTGGGACAGTCCTGGGCTGAGGGCAGGTTGTGACTCAGCACCTTGCCTGGTCTTCAGCACAGAGAGGTTTTAGAGGATTTTAGATGCCTGTCTCTCACTGCCACTGGGACTTGGGAAATACAGAGTGGGAGAAGGCTGTATTGTAACTGAGATTACAGTACCAATTTGAGTATTGAGATTACTCAAGTAGATCTTTAGGTATTACAAATCCATATTGCACCAACAGTGTCTTTGGAAATACACTGGTTTGTATCAGCTGGGCAACAGTGAATAACCACGGGGACTATAACAATAGTAGCCCATGCAGTGTTGGGACTGTCTAGGGGCCACAGGAGCAGAGGGGGTAGAGAAAACAGTGCTGCATTTGGACAGCAGTCCTGAGGATTTAAGAGTTGGTTTTAATGTTTCACCAACTCAGTGAAGTATGGACCCTCCCGATCAAAGGCAAGCATCTACTTCTTCAGTTCTCCCTGAAAATCTTGGTGTCTCCTACTTACTCTTTTGTACTGAGGTACCAGCCAAAGAGAGCAATATTAGCTCCAGAAGTGGAGTTGCTGTGATTGCCAAGGTCTGCAGCTCCGTGTCGTGCCTATAAATATTAATGGTTACTCTGCATGCTGTGTGTTCCTACAATGGGCTCACGGTACAGTTTGCTTTGAACCAGAGAAAACATGAAAATGACCCTATTTTTCATCCTCCCCTCCCCGCTTAATGCCTTTGTAGATAATTGGCATTTAGCAAAGGCCAAGTCAGCATTTCCACTTCTTGCTGGTATTTTCTGGGGTTTGTAACTTAGTCATAAAAATTCACTTAAGGCGGCAGCTTGGCAGGAAAGGGATCAGCATACCAGCTAATGCTGAAAATTTATTTAGATGTTAATGTTTAAAAGTTCGAGCAAGCCATTTTGGAAATCAGTCAACATGACCTCTCTCCCTGGGAAAGCGCATGGGCTGGCCAGAACTGTGAATATCACACCCACCTAGGATGCAATTCCCCTTTGTGCAGAGCCTGTTAATCACATTAGTGCTGTGCTGACTGAAATTGCAATCCTGTTGCAGTAGAGGCTGAGCAAAGAACTTGCTGAAAAACAGTTTCTGCCCTAGAGAGTGACATATTACAATAACATTGTTTACCAGTGGGTAAAACAAGCAAAGCAAGAGTTGAAATGGAAATGAAACAGAGAAATGCCCCAGCTCAGTGGCCGTGGGCCAGCATGTGGTGTTCAGGCCACTACTGCCCAGCAGGAGACCACCCACCAGTGGGTCTTGGCATGAGCAGAACAGCCACCCAGCACAGATGCAAAAGCATCCACGGGCATGCAATAGGCTGTCCCAAACGCCCAAGGCGTGATCAGTCCTGGCACTGTGGGCCACGCCACGGCAGAACCCGTTTGGCTCGCTCTGGAGGCAGCGCAGGGCCCCAGAGCCAGGGAGCTGCTCAGCTGGTCTGGCGGTGATGTGGGAGTTCCTGAAACTGGCACCACTCTTGCCGTATTTTGACTGCCACAGCGAGCTGCCCGGAAGCTCTTTGCTGGCTGCGTGCTGTGGAGCACTGATCAACAAGGCCACCCGTGGGGCAGTGAGCAGCAGTGCTGGATCGTGGGCATATGGAGTTAGCTGCTCCTCGCTGACGTTTCTTGGCTGCGTTTTGATGTTCAGTGGGAGATGGAGGAATATTGCCTTGAACTGGTGAATCCACTACTTAACCCATGGGCTATTTCAAACAGAGGATGTCACTGGGTGATCCACAGCGATACCCAGACATGCCCAGTTTGCCTGTCACTGCCCGTTCCTAGGGATGTGCAGTTCCAGCTGGATCTGTGTGTGGTAAAAGTACAAACACATTGACAGAGCCTTTGCTCTTGGTTCCTCTCCTGCACAGTCTCCTCCAGCAGTCACCCAGGCAAGGTCTGTGCTAATAAATCAAGCAGTGCCTGGACTTCTCTGTGTTACAGTGCTGGAGTATTGCCCTGTAATTTTTGTCTCAGTCCAGGCACATTTCAGGAGCCAGCATGGGCCAGGGACTGCTCCTTATGGGATGCCTGGATGTGCCCACGCAGGTTTGGAGAGTAAGGATTTAATAGGAAAACGTTGGCCATTCTGTGCCACCTGTCCTCTACATGTAGGAGAAAGTCCCAGGCACATTTGATTTACTGGCACAGACTTGGCCACAGGGCATGGGTCCCCTCAGCCTTTTGGAAGCTGAGGTTCATTGAGGCCAGGCAGCTTTTGTCATCATATATGCCTTGCCTGGAGAATGGAGTTCAGGAAGTCATTGGTGAATAGGTTAAATAAAGTAGATGCCAGCACTGAGTTCAGCAGAAGTCTATTATCTGGAATCTATTGGTGTTGATTTTCTGGCCTGGAGCCACCTGAAAGCATCTATCTCAGGACATTAGCTCAGTTACCATAACAACTCATCTAGGAACAACTCCAGGAGCAGACCAAGGTCCCACGTGGTATCGTAGCCACTCTTAGGTCAAAATAAGCATGTCCAGGTTTCTCCCTCTCCTGCAATGCAGCCTCAATGTCCCTTGTGAGTGCCAGTCCTTATAGAAGCTTTGACTTTCTTGGGAACCTGTTTTATTCTTCAGAGGCTGTTCAGTGTAGTTTTCCAAAGGTCCATCCGCTCAAGAATGGTTATTTTACCTCCTGCCATAATAACAAACCCATCCATCCTCAGGGAGCCTGTTGCATTCCCTTACTGACATTCAGTTTACAGTCTGATTTTTTGGAATCGTAAACGAAAACTATGACTGAGCCACTTGCACAAGGTCCAGTTTAGCTGATGCTAAACTCCTGCCTACGTTTGACTCCATGATGGCATAAGGACCAATGACAGACACTCAGCAGTGGCTCTCTCTACACTTACATCACTATTCTATCACCCCTGCTCACTGTCCCCAGAGCTGCCTGGGAAGCACAGAAGGTGATGTTGGACCTCTAGAAACCAGAAAAAAGTAATGGGATCTACACATTTTGACCCTGAAAGCTCAGACCTGAAATAAGTTCTTTACTCTGAGTTTCAGTGTGGTTTTGTGAGGCCTGCTCTTTGCACTGACCCTCCCGCTCCTGGGGTTGCTCAGCAATTACTCCTCAGCATGGAGGGGAGACTTTTCACCCCCATCCAATTTCTACAGCCTTGCCCTGTTAAGCTGAGGCCTAGCAGCAGGCTCCAAGGCATCTCGCAGTAGAATAACGATCCTTTAAATAGCACTGGGAGTCTCTCTTCTCAGGGAGAACTAATTAAGTTCTTCAGTACATGCTTAGACATATGCTGACCTGGTATGGCCTTAACAGGCCCGCTTCCACCTACCGGATAAATAATACTGGCTTAAAAATATCCTCCTAGAGATGTGTTACTGAGGCAACAGCCAGGTGGGGGGCTGACTACATCGCAGTGGCTGAAGGTAGTATTTATGTGTATTACTCATGGGCCAAGCTCTCTGCTGGTGTACTCAGTTAAGTGATTTTTAAGTTCCGAAAGCACTGGTGCAGTTACCTCTGCTGACACCTCACAGCGTACAGGCCAAACAGTGACACCTGTATTTAGCTCATTTACTTACTGCTCAGCCCAAGAAGCTCATTTAACAAAAACACAGGGTTGCATCAATAGAGAACGTGGTCCATATGATCTGAATTCCTCCCTGTGCAGTTGCATGGGATTGCAGTAGATGAAATGGAGATAATATGTCTCCCGGGGGTCTGTCTTGGCTCTAGGCAAGAATTAATGAATGGGAAGTACATCCTAAACTAGGTTTCTTTCTGGTGTGATATGGCCCAGCTTCTTGGACTTCTCTGTAGTTGTGCTGATTTATATCAGGTGAAGATTTTGCCCAGTTATCCCAGAGAGGGATAAATCCCCTCTCCTGTGTCATGGTGTTTTGTGGGACAGATGTGCTGCAGGGGGGGCTCACAGCAAACCCTTGGCTATCAAAGTCCACTGAAATTTCAAGTGAAGACGGAAGTGCTGAAATATGAATCCTGTCCTGGGTTTTACAGAAAACCCAATCCGTGACTGATATCAGCCTCACTAGACTGATCCTTTTGTAGAACACAACAAAACTTCCCACCCCACAGACTTTGAAATTCTCTAAGACCTGGTGAAATATTTGCAGCACAGGCTCAGTTTCTTGTCATAAATTGCAAACATAATTGCAAACAGCAATTCACAGGACTCAAAAGACTCAGCCCTGCTCTTACTGGCTCACCTGGATAGGGTGGCTGCCTGGTAGAGCTGCTGTGGGCCATGAGAACCTTAGTTGCAGTCCAAGGTGGGATGATGAGCTCTCCAAGCAAATTCCAGCCCTGAAGAGGTACCCCTACAAACTTGGCAGAGCTTTAGGCACTGTTCTGGAGACCCCAGGGGGTAGCCCTGGGTGATTCCTAAGGGTTTTCAGAAGAGTAACTTAGAAAATAATTCTACTTTTGCTAAGTTTAGGCCTTCTATGGAGGGTCTGTACCCCTGTCAGAAAATGTTGATGGACCCACAACCCCAGAAAGCCACCATGTAGTGCTGATGCCCGTGGGTGAATGTGTTGAGAGCAATTCAAGCTCTGTCTTACTGCAAACAGTCTCAAAGTGCTCCTAAAGCTACAGACTGCCCTTGTTCTAAGATGAAAAATGGATTTCCAGGAGCAGGCACTAAAGAGGAAGAGCCTTGCTTATGAGAAAAAGGCTTCCAGACAGTTGTGGATTATCTGAAGGAGGATGAAGGCATCTTCTGTGGAAGGATAAACAGGTTTGAAACCCTGCAAGTGGCTTATCCTGAGTTGTATAGTGTGACCAAAGAACAAAACCAGTCAGAGGATGAGGTTTGCATTCTCCACATGTCAGGGTCAGTGCCTGCTTGGTCAAATGCTATTTTTGATTGCATCTCTATAGTGCTCCAATTATTTGCCTCTTTCTTATTCAGATAATGTCAAAGAGCACAGCCAAAGCCATGAGAGATGCGGAGTGTGACAAGGGCTGAAGGGAAGCAGATGGAAGAGAGCTTGCCCATGGAAAGGCAGCCTGGCCACCGGTGTTGGTAAGTCCCTCCCTGCACGCCAGCTCAAGGACTGTTCAGAAAGCAACTCCAAGTGTTTTCAGCCTGGTGCCCATGAATAATTAAGCCAAACAAAACAACGAATAGTGTTTCCTCTTCAGCATGCCATGTGGTCCCAGCTGCCAATGGAGGAGCGTGGTAAGACTGACTCAGCTCCTGGGAGTAATGAACCAGTGAAACACCAGGACAGGGGATTTCTGCCTGGGCGATGGAGCGAGAAGGAGCTGAGGTGGACTTTGCTTAGGGCCCTAGATGGGGACATGGGACATCTGAGCCTCCTTCTGACTCGTTTTCAGGATTCTGCAGTATGTTGCTGGTCTTGGCTTTTGTTTTCCTACACATAAGTGCAAGACAGTTATTTTTCCCTTTCACCCTGTCCATCCAGCTGTAAATGACTCAGGTTAGGGACTGTCTGGGCTCCAGAACACTTTCTATACAGTGGAGCCCCATTTCCAGGTTACAGGCTCTGTACAGCAAATAAGTGATAAGTGCACTAGAGACAGTCCTGGAGCTTGGCAGCTTCTGTATATCCGAAAGACTGGGACTGGTTGGTCTCTGTGACAGCAACCACCTCACCTGATCTCAGGGACCCATAGTTACACCAAAACTGCCTCATTTTTGAGCCAGGGTTTATAAGGCAATGAGCCTCCTTGTGTTCTTCTTCCATCTGGGCTGGTCCCCCACTTTGCCCTGCTCCAATAACTTCTGAACCAGCTGACCTGATTCAACCCAATTTGATGGAAAGAGAGAGGTGTCACAGACCCAATATCTCTGCAAGTTTCATGAACAAACAGCAGCTCGATAGAAGAGAGACGTTTAAGTTAATATCCTACTGAAGGAAAGGTAATTACACCTCTTTGTCCCTGTCTCTTTTGGAATGCAGCAGCCAGGTGACCAGCTGGCATTTAGATATGACTGGTCAATCAGTTCCTGCCCAGCTTCAAGCCAGGCCCTGCACTTGCTACCCCTTCCCTGTGACGCAAGAAGCTGCTGTAACAGCCAAGGATTTTGCTGGGAAGGTCTGGAGGGCATCAGGTGCCCTGAGGATATTGCAGTAAGCTGGGAGCACCAAGAAAGGAAGAAATAAAAAGCAGTTGTAATACACAAATCAGAGAAGGAACGGGTTTCACCAGTTCCTTACTCACAGAACGACTTGATTTTTAGGTTCAAACTTCTTTTCAAGAGAAAAAATGGATGTTTCACTAATCTCTACGGTACTTTCCCCAGAAAATTCCAATGACTGGCAACTGTCTTACCAAACACCCCAAGTCTGCATTTTCTGTTTTTTTGGCCATGAGAAAACAGTTGATTCTTTTTTTCCAACACAAGCATTTGACAAAATGTCATGGAAAATAGAATTTTTCATTTTCTTTTTCCCAAAGAACAAAAATATTCCCCCAAGTACATACTTGGACTTTGCACAGAAAGAGATTCCAAGACAAAAATGTGAACATAGTCACAGCTGAACATCCTTCAGTCCAAGCAACTGGGATGGACAAAGAGTGGGATGGGACTAAGTGTGGGAAGAAGGAATGTGACTTTTCCAAGGTCAACCAACAAGGCAGGTGCTTGTGGAGAGCTGGTGCTGTTGGGTCAGCAGTTCTGCCACTTGACCGTGTGGCGCCTCTGCGTGTCTGTCTATCCTGAAATAATGAATTTCTTGGACCAGAGCCAGTACTTTCCTGAGTGCTTGGAAAGTGCCTCACACAGCCTTGGGTGTAGTCATAAATAATAATTAAAATGATAATAATAATATTAAAGTGGATGTGTGCCACTGGAGATGGGACACACTGAGCAACAGAGTCCTAAATCTATGGCCCTTGTCTAGTAAAAGGTACGGTTTGCTTCACAGAGCCTGGGAGACAGGATTTGCTTCCCTGAACTTGATAATCACAGTCTTTTGCTCTGCAAAAGGCAAACTGACCTGAGCTGAATTAGGTCCAGTATCTACTCTAACACCTCCTGCCTGTAGCTTGGAGCTCTGGTCAACTCTGGAAGGCTTTTTGTGGCTCAGGGGGATATCTGGAAAGACTAAATTAACCGTGATGGTGCGGGGAGCTGCCTGGACTAATGTTTTTTTCAGAGATAGGCTTTGATTGACATGTCAAATCTGGCTGACAATCTTTTATTCTAAGCGCAGTTGCTGCCTCTCTTCAGAGCAGGAAGAGCTGGTTTGGTTGCTGTCCTTCAAATGATGCATCTTATCACATGGGAAAAAGTAGGATAAAACCCACAAACCACCTAGAAAGAGCCACAGGACCAGCATTAAAGAGGTAAAACTAACTGGATCTATTTGAGATATTTCTGCTTTTTTCCTCTATGCCACAATCCAATGCAAGACACTTGAGAACAGGGGCTGTGCTCTGAGGAACAAGAGCTGTCTGGTTTTTTTCTTTGTTTGCTTTTTTATTATATTGTTGTTTCCTGCAAGAGATTTGTTTAATGCTTTGCTAATAGAACTGTGCAACTCTCTAGTGATGAGAGAATCATGGAATACCCTGAGTTGGAAGGGACTCCTTCAGTTCAGCTCCTGGCCCTGCACAGACACCCCAACAATCCCAGCCTGTGCATCCCTGAGAGCATTGTCCAAATGCTCCCAGATCTCTGGCAGCCTTGGGGCCATGACCATTCCCCGGAGAGCCTGTTCAGTGCCCCGCCATCCTCTGGGGGAAGAACCTTTCCCCAACATCCAATCTAAACCCCCCTGACACAGCTCCAGCTGTTCCCTACCATTTCCAGTCCAGTACTGGGAAGACAGAGGGATAACCTCTTTTACTCACTTGTTTTACACTGCCTCTTCTACTCATCCTCCCCGCGCTGCCTATTACTCCTAGTTACAGGTATCCTTAGTGCTTGCTAAATGGTGGGATCACACCACTCAGCTGCTCTCAGAATAGGTGGAAGCCACTTTTTATAGTGTAATTTAGACATTTGGGGTTTACCTGAGTCTGGCCAAGAAGGTCAGATCACCAAATGGGCAGAGGGATGCTCCGAATCCCCTTCTGGACATGCCTTGGTGGAAAAATAAGTCTTTTATTTGAGATGTCCTGTCTCTCCTTGCTTTTCTAGGTCCTTCAAAACCATCCAGGCTCTTCAGGGTTTTGCCTTTCTGCAAAAGGCAAACTGACCTGAGCTGGATTAGGTCCAGTATCTACTCTAACACCTCCTGCCTGTAGCTGGCAGCTCTGGTCAGCTCTGGCAGGCTTTTTGTGGCCCAGGGGGATATCTGGAAAGACTAAATTAACTATGGTGGTGTGGGGAGTTGCCTGGATGCCAGAAAAGATGCTGACAGTAAGAACTACTGTGAAATGGATGTTTCCCTTGTTCTCTGTAAACACAGGTGTGGACAAGAGCAAGGACCAGCATTGGAAGGTGTATTAGGTCCTGAGTGTATTGCAAGATGGAGAAGTTTGCAACTCCACAATGCTGCTCTGTGGATGGGGCTGCTTCTTGTTGGGACTGTTACCTTTGGGATCCTGCTATTGACGGAGCATCGCAGACGGGATTATCCAAAGCACTGCTGTTTACCTCCACCTTGGAGCTGCAGCCAGGCCTTTCCAGTAGCTCCTTCTCTTGAGCTTCACGAGCAGAAGACAAGCCTGGGCAGGTCATCTCCACCAGCTGCTGTGTTCTAGTCAGGCAGCTCAGGCTGGGGTACGTTCCAGTGGCTCTTCTGTGCTTCTCCTGTACCTGAGACACGCATGCATCAAATGTTTCAGTTTACAGGGTCATCAGCCTGGCAGCTTTCCTCAGCACTAAATTTACTTTTTAAAGAAGTTACACCAGTGTTGTATCCAGAGGGAATGGAGGAACAGATGCAGCTTGTGAAGTCTGGCTTTAATTCACCTGCCTCGTTTAATTTCCTGCCCTGCCTACTAATCAATGAGTCTGCACTAGCAGCTCTGGGAATACCAAGGTTTTTCCGTATCTGGGAGAATTCAACGCAGTGGCTGAGCTCCTGAGGTCTCAAGCAGGCCATGTCACATCTCCTTTGAGGCTGTTTCATTATGGATTTCCCTCCTCCAGAAGCACTTGCAAACACTCTCCAGCCCATGGCAGCTGCACCTCATTTCCTTGCAGGGCCCGCTGGCACAGGGCAGCTGTGTCACATTATCCCCTCTTAGCCTATGTGGCATTTCCTCCTGGAAGTGCTCTCCTTGAAGATTTTCAGCTCCAGGCCTTGCTTTTCAGGGCCACACGCTTCTTTCTGGGGCTCTGTGCCCATCTGCCATGCTATGTCAGACACGCTGCTGGGGCCATTTGGGTCTTGTCACCTCCCAGGGCTTCCAGTGGGACCAGCAGAGCCTGGCAGGGGCTCCTTTCTCCCTCACAGGGCCCTGAGTGTGTCACTTCCAAGTGTCCCTTCTTCAAGGACAGTAGCACCATCTCAGCTCAATGGTGCTGTCAGGCACTGCCTCAGACATTCAGGGCTGTCAGGAAGCACCAGTGAAAGGGTTTCTGGCACTTTTGCTTTGTTTAAGCAGAATTCCACTGTCCTGGGTTTTTTTGGACTCCTGTTAATTCCAGGCAGTGCTGCTCTGTTGCTTAATCAGCCGGTGTCAAAGCCCTGGGAGACAGGAAGGCTGCCTTTGCCTGGTAGTACCTATTTTGTGACACTGCTGCTTTACCTCACTTATTATGATCTGTACCAGATTGCTCTTTGCCTGCTAAAATGGACAATTAGGATCCAGTTGTAATGCAAATCACACGGTGGAATAAAAACAGTGGGGAACAAAATCCCAAATAAGTAGTCATGTCAGCCTTTGTTATGGCATGATAGCTTCAACTCTGCTCCTGCTCTGTGAAGGATCAGGAGGAGAGAGCCTGTTGTGCCTTTGTGTTTTATAGGCACAAGCTCGATGTAAGGCTGCCTTTAGGCACTGGCGGACCTGATAATGTGTGTGTGCAAACCTAACAGACAGATTCCGCCTACGCTGGAAATTTGATGATTGTCTTGTTTTTTCAAGGCTCTGTTTTATATACCACAGGCCAAACCCATGGGGTAATTGCCGTCTCTGCGCAGGGCTGAGATCACGTGGTGAGAGAGAAGCATAGAGATGCTGAAATTTCAATCTACCACATAATGTGCCCCTAATCCTGATGGCCTCGTAATTGTGATGCTGTCACTGGTGTCATTGCGGTTGTTCTTGTCACTGTTTTCCCATGTTTAGTGCTAAATGTTGTAAATGAAGAGAAATATTTAAATTTGTAAAGGAATCTAAATTTACTGTGGAATTAAACACACAGGAGCCTGAAAAGTCAAATGGAAGAGGTATGTCTTCATTTCAAATGGCAAGTCATAGTGATGTAAAGCGATATTTTGTTGATACAGCTGCTTTTACTGCAGATCTGCTTTGCATTTCCCCAGGCCATGGGTAACAAAGAATGAGACTGAATGTCTTCTCATCTTTGAGGACTGAGTGTTAGGAATATCCGTGTTCATGAAGTGTTAGAGCTGGCAATCAGGAGGTCAGTGTTGTAAGGGATACCTGAACTTGTGTACTACTTGTGAGATCCAGAGTGAGAACAATGCCTATCCATATCTCATGGAAATCGTGGCTTCCAGAGGACAGCAAGGAACAAGTGTGAGAGGTGGTGAAGCCAGATGGATGAGCTCAGTTCAAAGTCCTCCTAGAAGCTATGGCAACATAACTTGTATATCTACTCAGAAAAGCCTTTGCAACTACCGTAAATGACTTTAAATGGCCTTATTTTCCTGCTAGCAGTGAAATAAGCAGCTTCAATGGGGAGGAGTAAATCCACTTGATTACACATGTTGCTGGGAATAACACTCTTATTGGTTATTACTAATAACCCAATTTATTACTGGTAGCGCGGCTGCTGAAACAGGCAGCCTTATCTGCCAGGGGATAACTGTACTGCTCCTAAATTTCCAATTACAATGGAACAAGGGGAGTCAGAAGGGCCTCAAGGAAGGAAACTCAGTAGGAAGCAAAGTCAACATGGAGCACTTTGGTTATAAACAATGTGTGATAAATGAAATGTATCGGGGACAATCTATCTTTGGAGGAGGATTTCTGCCAGGCAAGGCTGAGCTCTTTCCATCCTGATGCTTTCCTAAGGCCAGCCATGGTGTTTGTGTGTCAGGTCATGGAGGTGTTGGCTTGCTGGCTAATCTTCTGGAGGAAAGAGGGGCTTCTAGACCTTCGATGTGCAAAGTGGCTCAAGCTCAGGGCTTCAGTCCAGGATTTGGATGAAATTTCTCCATTGAAACCAATGGCAAAGTACCTGATCACCACAGCAGGAGTGTTCTCACACAGCAACGCCCTGGGAAATTCTCTCTTGGAATAGATCAGATTCTCCTCTTATTTATGCAATTATAAATTCAGTGTAGCTTCATTTGAAACAACTGTTTTCATCCAATGCAAATAAGATCAAGATCTGGCCCAGGCTGCTTTTGTACACAACGGGAACTGACTGAATTACGGAAAACAGGAAACAAATCTAATGTAAATCTGAATGGAAATATCATGCTCTCTGTTACATCAGAATAAATTGGAAGGAAGTCTGTTGATGCTAGTGGAATTCATCTGGATTTACACCAGACTGTGGCTCAGCATTTGTCAGTTGGCTGCACACCGACATCAAAACTCAAACCATGCCACCTCATCTGAATAGCTTTGAACATTTCTCCCTTTTCCTTTATATTTAAGCAGTTGCCTCTGCATTCCGATGGCTGATTAGCCTTTTCAAACAAATAAACCCCTACAAACAGGCATCAACAAATAAGCCTTGCTCTCACTACCATTTGCAGAATCTTGATGATGAATATGAAGCACTGAGCTTGGGTTTAGAGTCACTTAAACTTGCCCCTGCTCTTCTGTGTTCCCACTTTAGAACAGCAGGATTGAGCTCATGAGGGGACAGATCTTGACAAAATCACTCTGATTTCCCCAAAGGAGGGAAATCCCAAAGGCAAATTCATCGCCTGCCCACCAGCACTGGGAAGGGCCAGCAGTTTCCTAGGATGCACAGGATTTACCCTTCAGTATATCAGCAAAATACTGTCGTTCTTTCACTCTTGCTGTCTTCAGGCAGATGGTCAGAATGGAGCCCAAACCCTCCCTAATGGATCTAATGGGGAATCTGATGCATTTAATAGGGAATCATGTCATGCTCTGTTTCCACAGGCAAGTTCCTGTGCAGGGGAGCATGGGAACCGGTAGGTGCTTTTCATGGGAAAGCAAGAGGGTTAATTAATGCCTGAGCAACAAATTTGACTCCCTGAGTGAAAGTCACTGGAAAAACACAATGTCTGAGCAGGAGCATAGCCACATCAGCCCTTCCCTTGAATCTTGTATACCCCAGCTTCTTACTTAATTCAGTTTTTAATCTGTGCTCATGTTTCTCTTCAGATAATTAGTAAAATGCATCTTAATTAAAACAAGAGGAGGAGAAGAAGACACATAAACAAATGAAAGCCCTAAGTCAATGGGATTCAGGGAGGGGCAAATCCAGTATTCAAATACAAATCTTGAGGCAAACATGATAGTAACAGTTATGGAGTTATCAAAGGTAAAGACTTTTCTGAAAGTTGGATAACTGTTTGCCGGTACACCCTTCGGAAAAAAAGGGACTGGCTAGAGCCTGATGTCTGAGTACCACAGAGCCTGACCTGAAATCAGTCTCCTGGGGAAAAGAGCTGGGGGAGCTGTGTGGTCAGCAGTCTTTGTTTTTCTATTTCTCTGTCACTGATTTTCCATGTCATCCTCACAAAATTAACTGGGCAAGATTTTCACAAGTGGCCCCTGTCTGTGGTTGCTATAATGTGTAGATGTTCAACCTGAGATGTACCTGATCACCCTTTGCTGCACCATTAGCAACAGAGCACATGTGGATCTCAGCCACAGGATCTGAATGTGCCAGGCACTACCTCTCAGAGTCCTTATGTTCCCATCTGTAAATTGATATAATAAATACTTTCCTGATTTTATAAAGCTATTAAAGCTATTAAATGAAACAGAGGCTTTGAAAGACCTGTGATTACTATGGCTTACTTTTGCTTGGGCTTATTTCTAAGCCTGTGCTCAAGGCCAGGTTGGATGGGGCCCTGAGCAGCCTGGTCTAGTGAGTGACATTCCTGCCCATGGCAGGTGGTTGGAACTGAATGATCTTTAACGTCTCTTCAAACCCAAACCATTCAGTGACTCTATGATTCCTGCAGGTGAGCTCTGCCTAATCTGTGAGAGCTTTCTCACTACTGCAGACCCTGTGTTGAATGCAATGTTTTTGCTATCTTGTTTCTGTCCTTCACAGTATCACCTGAAATAAATGCCCACAGCTAGGATGCACCTGACTGTGGTGTTGTTGATACACAAACAGAAGCTCCAGCTTACTCATTATCACAGCCTCTCTAACTCTGTTTGCCATGTACCCCAGGCTTATTCCATCCATGCCAGTGAAGTTGGCATGTGCGAACTTGGAAGCAAAGAGAGAGCATTAATGAGAAGGAGCTGAGTCTCAGCCCAGTCCCAGCTCTCTGAAGGACTGCACCAAATGCAGTCATAGAATCACAGAATCATGGAATGTCCTGAGCTGGGAGGGACACACAGGGGTCACTGAGTCCAGCCCCTGGCCCTGCACAGACATCCCAACAACCCCACCCTGGGCATCCCTGGCAGCGCTGTCCAAACGCTCCTGCAGCTCTGGCAGCCTCGGGGCCGGGCCCATTCCCTGGGGAGCCTGGGCAGTGCCCAGCAGCCGCGGGGGGAAGAACCTTTCCCTGAGATCCATCCCAACCCCCTGACACAGCTCCAGCCTTTCCCTCAGTCCTGTTCCTGGTCCCAGAGCAGAGCTCAGCATCTGCCCCTCTGTCTCCACCTGGAAGGAAGGTGCAGCCCCCCAAGGAGTCTCCCGTCAGTCTTCTCTGCTCCAGAGGGCTTGCACAGGGCTGCAAATATCCGTAATCCTAGGGAACCAGCTAAAGTCAATTTTCCAGCCTCCTTGAAGAGTCTCAGCTGCATCACTAGTCTTTACTCACTGCCTGTAAATGATCCACGTGCACATGGGAATAAAGCTGGTATTGAAGTGGATGTAATGGGGCCACCAAATAGAGTCAAGAGAGAGTCACAATTGCAGAGACATTTTCTGCTCCAGCAATACAAGAAGATGGGGGGCAGCTATTTGCGTTTATAGGAGTAAAACTCTTTAGGCAAGGACCTTAAAAGTGGGAATAATTATAATTTACTGTCGGCACCATGCAGTGGGGGATCAGGCCCAAGCTTGTAGCTACAAGCTTTAGCTATAAATGCTGTGGACTGACTGTGCTGTGCAGAGTTTTACTGAGTCACATTGGTTTCAGAACTGCTTACCCCAGGGAATGGCACTGTTTTATTCCAGTATGGATGTGAGACCCTACACTTGATTCTGATCTTATATTCTGAAAAATCGAGTGATTTTTGGTGGGTATATGCCTGACTTACTTACGTATGTATGTAACGTGCTTTCAAGAGTTGATACAACTTTGATAGGATTCTTATTTATTCTTCTAATTAAACCCTATTACATTGGGCAGAATCCTGTCCATTTCCTCACAGAGACTCTGTGAACACTGAGCTGGGTCTTATGGCAGAAATCAGGTTTGCCTGTGATGGCAATAGAACAGGTTAGCCTGTAAGCCCAGAGTAAACTTACACTCCGTTTGTTAGAAAGAAATGCATTAACGGATTCTGTGACTGATCTCCTGAAATGTCATTTGAATAGTTTTGACTGTGCATTTGTTTTGTTCCTGGGAAATTTCACAGTACAAAAAGACTTTTATTTTCCCTTCTTCATTTGCCAAGAATCTCTTTGAAAGTTGTTTGTAATATAGACTGAGGTTTGGGCCAGATCTTTAGCTCGCATAAGCAGATGCATCTCTATTGACTTCTGTAAAAAGATTCTGATATACCTGAGCTGAGGATCAAAGACAAGAAAATGAAAGCAAGAAACTGCGAGGAATGAAGCTTTTTGACCAGGGGAGTAGTTACTGCAGGAAGTACGTTATTTCCTAAAAAAAAAAAAAAAAAAAATAAAAAATTTGACTTTTCTAAAATCACAAGCTTATTCTTTGGGATATGAATGTCTAGATCAAGTCTTCCTGGCCCAGTGCCGTTCTTCCATCACTCCCTTTTTATGCTGTTAATTTGAGGCCTTTCCCACTCCTGCTCTGCCTCCCAGGGCATGCGCAGGAAATGCTGGGTGGTTTGAATTAAAATATTCCACAGTGAAAAAAGGAAAAAAAAATTAAATATAAAGTCTTTGCTGATAGTGAAGTGGAGAATGTGGTGCCATGGAAGAGTCTGGATTATTTTAGATGATTTTAGTGCTTCTGAAAGCAAATGCTCAAAAGCCAAATGCTGAGAATGAAACAGATAGTGTTTGTGGGTTGATCTGTACAGATGTGCTCGGATGAAGAAGAGACAGGGACCCAAGGTAGATGTGGGAGTGAGGAGAACCACCCATAGACTAATGAGGCACTAACATGGAGAATAAAAGGAGAAAAAAAGCAAAAATGAGTTAACTGAAGCCTTGGTCTAGCCGTGAGCTCATTACCAAGTGCTCAGAGAGGTGTTCGGACTCCGGACATAAAGTCATGAGGTGAGGCTGTATGACAATGAAGGGCAGAGAAAGCACAGCTCGGGGTTAAGCCAGGGTTTAAGCTCCTGATACATTTGGCTAGATCTGCTCAGTTCTGGCTGCTTACAACTTCCTCTGAAGCTTTTAGTACAGTAAAAGGATGCTGGAAGAGAGGAGTCTCCTGCTGCCAAGCCACCACCACCACTGGGGAGGTGACTCTTTTGTAGTTTAATAGTGGGTTGTCAGTTTTCAGGCCTGTCAGTGCAGTGCCTTTCTCCCACAGCCAGGAGCTCATTTCAGCAAGGAGTTATTCCTGGTGTATATGAAAGAGGACAGAGCTGCTTTTTCTCTTAAAAGGAGAGAAGAAATACTCTTCCTGGCAGAATCCCAGCGAAGGCACTGGACTATCAAACGCTGGGAAAATTCCCTAAAAACATTAGTTGTGATAATGCCAAAAGCAACACAAGGTACACTGAGAGGTGACGTAGGAAGGGTGTCCTTGGCAAGGTGTAGGGCCAGGCCATCAAACAGCTGCAGGTGCTTGAGGAAGGAACACGAGATCAGGAGATGCTGGGAAGTGGCCTTTCCTATTCCAGCTTCTGGAAGCTCATGCCCTTCCCAGCAATTCTTCTCTTTCCTGTTGCTCTTGACTGAATTATTGTTTCTATTTTCTGTCACTTTGATCAAGGGGAAAGGAGAGGAAGCAGGTCTACAAAGCAATTTCCAATGTGCTTCCCTGTCTGTCTGTCTGCTCCCTACAAATAGTTGTTTTTCTTAGGGATAAAGGCAGAAGATAATTCCTTTAAGTGGCAGTTAAGCTCCAGGTAGCTGCAGAAAGCTGCAGCTTTCTCCAGTTCCTGCAGAGACACAGCTTGAGTCGCAGGTTTCCCTACTTCCCTGAACCATGAGATTTTTTTCCTGGCTTTGTTTTGTGTTTGGTGGTGATTATACTTCTCCAGGGTAGACCAAAGTGATTGGAGCAGCAGGGAAAATGACAAACTGAGGATGCTCCATAAACTGGTTGTGCCCTTCTTCTGAAATGCTCTAATTTCATAGAGTAGGGAACAGTTTCGTCTCAATGCTGATTTGAACTCCTCACGTTATACCTGCAAAACCTCTGTTTCCGAGCAAGCAGTGAGCCCAGTCCAATTTCCTTTTACCCCTGCTGTGCTGGCAAGCCTTAGGAAGAGACTTTTGATCGTGTTGGATGGAATACTGAGGGCTGGTGGAGCAATACTTGTGTTCTAAGACTCCAAGTGAGCCTCATCAACAGATTTGCGTGATGGCTTTGGCTCATTAGCTAGTGAGGTTAATGAGAGCACCTGTATGAGCCATCTGATAGGAAGGGGCTGTATCTAGCCGTGGTGATTGCTCAAGATGACACAGCAAGTCACTGGCAGAGCTGGCAGCCAGCAGAGCATAGCAGGGCAGGGTTCCATCTCCAGGTCTGAAGCCATCTCATCCACCCTTTGGAGCAAGTGATGGACATGGACATGGGCACGAGCTTGAGGAGATGGGTCACATTCAGCCTGGTGCTGGGCTTGTGCAGGGGGTTGGAAATGTTCTCCACTATCAGTGAGGCTTGTGAACCTTGAGAGCTTCAGAGCCAACCCACACCTCCACCTGCAAAGAAATGTGAGCCACTAACTCTGAGAACCTTGATTTCTCGGACAGGCTTATTATCAATGCATCAAATAGTGGAATGTTACCATTTCTACCTGGTTTTACTGATTTATCACCCCTGAATTATGCACCATCAGTGACAGTAATGTTCTCTGATGTGGACAGGTGGATGGAATTACATGTCTCTCTGTTTGGTGTGCTAACAGAATCAGAATTAATATTTTGTCTTGCCTGGCTTATCTTAGCTAGACAGTAGCTATTATTTCACCTACTCTGTTTCTCTTCCCCCTCTCTGTTACAACTGAAATAATTTGAATTTGAGCTATACTTGAAGCAGGACTCACCTCAAAGCAGATTTCCAATTCCTTGACCGCAGTCCGATCCCAACGCTATCAATCTCCACTGAGTCTGGGCACAGTCAGTCATGTAATTGGATGGATCAAGCAGGGAGAACACATTTGGTGGGTGACTGCAGACACTTGCATGCAAACACATTTGACTTTGACATGCTAGTCAGCATGGGGAAGAGTAAGTGAGAACCCGCTCCACAGCAGCCAGCACAACACCCTCTGCTGTGCCCCACGCCCCAGGACACGAATCCCTCGTGGGGATCGTGGAGACACCCCTGAAATGTGTGTGCACACACAGAGGGTCTCGTGCAGTCCTGCTGCATGGCTTGGAGTGTGTCTGGGCACACCTGTGGGTGAAAGCAAAGAGGATTTGATTACTCACAATGTGCTTTTTCTCTGCCCTTTCTTTTTCTGTGCTGTTCCCACTCGTGCTGAATTACAGTCATCATGACCAGTCCCTGCCTCCCAGTGTGGGATGCTATGTTGGGTTAGATTCCATACATATTGCATTGTTTGCCTTCTTTATCTCCCTTTCTCCTCCCTGCTCATGGTTGGTTGTTTTCTCTTCATGTGTGGCATCAAAAGGCTGTTTGAAGAGAAACTACCCAATCCAAATGAAAGGGAATATTGCTTTTGGAAGATCCAGCTGAAGCCTGAGCAGAACTGACAGGAAATTATGAATTAGGTGAGGATTTTTATCACTTCTTTTCTTTCTCTTTACTTTTTCTTTTCTTTTTTCCCCCACTCCCTGTGTATTTTCTTAACCCTAATTAAAATGTGCTGGGCGGAAAAGTGCAACGAAGGGCTGGACTCATTACTTTTGTTTATGGCAAAATCCAAGTGGAACAGAACTCTAAATGGGCTCTGGTTGAGTCCCATCTCCCTCCATAAAGAGTGTAATAAATATCAGCCACATTGATTTTCCTTCCCCTGAACCCTTTCCTATTTGCTCTGGTCTAAGTGCACTGTGTTTTCCTCTGAGGTTCTTTTGCTCTAACTGTTCTATTATCTGTTGTTGTTGTTAATTTGTGTTGAGTGTGTAATTGAGAACCTAAGAGGGAGGTTAAGAGAAACCCCCTCAGGAAGACATCTGACCTACATGAAGAAAGAGAAAAAATAAATAACCCAAGCCATTGAGGCCAACAGTTCCATTTACCTGGTTGAGCCATTTCCTTCAGCAAGGACTTTTATCCACTCCAGGCTTAGCTCTTTTTCTGTAATTAGTTCTGTGTACGTGTTTTTAACTTCTACTTGATTTTTGCATTGATTTCTTTGCCTTGGGGGGACATTTACCTCTTCATTCCTTGCATCTGATTTTCCTGCTACCTGCAGTTATCTGCTGAACTGGTGTTACAGGCAGAGGTAGGATGTGGCCCCTTTTCTCTTCCCTTTTCCTGCTGTGACTTAACCTGGCCCCAGTGACACAGGCACGTGTTGGGGGTGATGTGGAAGATGTCTCAAAGCACAAATGGCAGCTACTTAATTCCCCTTGGGTTTCCCAGGGAATGAGGCGTGAGCACAACTGAAAGCTTCCCAAGAGACTGAGAAACCATGTTCACCCAACTTCAGACATTGCTTTCCATCCTTCTCCAGCCTCCTGATCTGGGCAGTCTCTGTCCTGAGCACTTGAACTTCCTGTCCCCCTTGTTCGGCCACTGCCTCAGGGATGTATTGCAAATACATGGAATCCATTATTGCCTGCTTGCTGTACCAGTTCCCAAATCTCAGCAGATAAAGAGTTCTTAGTGTTTTCTTAATGTCTCTTTGAGGTTTATTAAAGGCCTAGGAGGCATGAGGGGGAAATGAGAATGTGACTCAGAAATCCCTGTTCTCAGCCACATGCTTCCTTCACAATCTCATTTGTAACCAGACTATTAAAAGTGAATTATCTGAGCCAAGTGGCAACACTGAAAAAGAAGGGCTGGGGGGAGGGAAGCAACACTTCCCTCTGGTCCCTCTAGATGTGAGCAGCTTAATTCAGCCACTTTTGTCTGCCCCTTTCTGCCCATATTGGATTTTTGCCGTTATTACAGGAGGATTGTTGGCATTGACAGTTGCAGACATGGCTGGCTTGTTTTTCCCTCCAGACTTGATGAAAAAGTGTCCCTCTTGGCTGCAACGTGGGGATGTTTTCACACACTTGACATGGAGCCGGGAAGAGGAGAGGGAAGTGCCTGTATGGTGCCAGCTCTGCTGTCCCTGGAGAACCCCTTGACAGAGAGGCCCCGAGCTGACAGCTCGACTTGCCATCATGTTTCCATGGCATCACGCCTGCTTCCAGGGATGCCTAATAAACTGGAGCAAATTGGGATGAGGGATTATCAAGCGTTAAGTGGTGCTGCTGAGCCAAACCTCCCACTCCATTCATTATGAGGAATTTCTGTTTTCTCACGGGGACCGCCGTGATCCAAATGGAGCAGGGTGAGGAGGTGGCAGCTGCTGTGTCTGGGCCTGTGTGAAGCAGTTGAGGCTCCTCCAGATCCTGGCTTGTCTCTCAGTGAAGGTCAGCTCCTGCTTCTAGTGAAGCAATTTCCCATCTCTCAGTAGGGCTGAATCAAGCCTTCAAGGAATTAGATTCTGTTTCAGTTCACAGCTCAACCTCTCAAAAATTCCCTTTCCATCTCTCCTATTCTGTTCAGGAATTGCTCTGAGTGTATCTATTGACTTTCCATGGAAAGTGGACATGGCCAAGTAAAAAACCTTGCTGAAGATTTTACAGGAGTAATATTGACCTTCCCATAGATGCTGAAGAGGATAGAAAGTCCTGATTCTCTGTAAAACTAAACTAAAATTGTATTTGATGAGTTCTATAAAATGCTTATAGATTTTTATATTTTTCCTACTTTGACTGAAACATCTTTCTTTTTTTCACAAAGGCCAGATGCAGAATATTTACAGAGAAGGGGGGAAACCTTTTTCTTTGAAAAATATTTGTACTGGCAAATCACTGCAAATTGGTGAACTCCCAGATGCACCTAAATAAATAATAGCAGAACTCTGGCTGCATTTGCAAAAAGCCCCCAAACTTTGGACTTACGGGCTTGTTTCAGGTATAACTGGGATATAAATTAGGCTTACTGAGTATTTACAGATTTTATGTGGTTTCCAATGGAAGCAGTACCTTTGCAATCTTTTGGGAAGTAAATCCAAGTCACACCCACTCCAAAACCAGCTCAACTCCTGTTTTTCTTGGCAAGACTCTGGTTGCTGCAGTTGTGCCCTGCTGTGGCCACAGGCTCACAGATCCTCCCAGGGATGTCACAGATTTTCCTGTGGTGACATCAGTTCCTTCCTTGGGTGAAAAGGTGAGTTTCTGCACACTGGGAGACAACAAATAGTTCAGGGTTAGATTGGATTTAGAGGAGTATGAGCCCCCAGGGGATATTCATTGGCCAAACTTCACCTGGTCCTGGGCTGGGCAGAGAAAGAGCCGTCCTGTTTCTGGTGCCCAGAGGGATCCCATGGCCTCTTATGCACTTACGAAAAGGTGCAGAAAAATGGTAATTCTTCCTAAGAGTGGCTCAAATCTCCTGTTCTTGCTGCTCCTTGTCTCCTGTGGCTCATATCCTGACAAGAACTTATCAGCAGTGCTTCCTCCGAACCCCGTGGCCATCGATCAAACCTCTTCCCTCTCTAGCGCAGGAGCATCTCCAGCAATCACAGAACATCTTAAAACAAGAACCAAGTCTTTATTTGCTTTTTGGCTCTCATCTTCATATTTTCCAGGTTTTGTGCTGTGGACAGAGTACAGAAATATCCCTGTCATTTTTGAAGAAAACTGAGATAATCTGTGCACAGGAGACAGAGCACTGCTAAAGATTTCCAAAGAATTTAAAGAGCTCCCACCCAAGATACTGTGGCCACAAGCAAACCTGTTGTCTGACATAGCCTAAACCCACCGATTATTACGATGTACTTAAATAACCATTAATTAAAAATGTATCAGCTCTTTCTGTGTGTAAGCTTCACAAAGCACATGATCCCTGCTTTCCTCTGAAACCTCCTTCTTCCCACTGAGTCTTTTATTTCCCTATCAGCTCTGTAAGTCTTCTTTCTCTCTCTTTTCTCAGCCTCTGATGGCTTTGCTCAGTTCATCCTCTGTCATTTGTGCCTGGATCTGGAAACATTTCTCAGGATGTTTGACTCATCCATCATTTAGATAATCACAAGGAAAAAAACCCCAGTTTCCAGCTATGAACATCCACAAAAAGCACAAAGGAAAAAAAAAAAACCACCAAACCCTCACCTTGAACTTCCCTTCCTGCTTTTCTTTTCATTTAGTTTGAGAATCTGACTTGACAGTCTTTGCTCTGGCAAAAGTCCCACTGAAGTTATTAAGGGCAAGAGCTTGTCAGGATTAAGAGGAAGGATTTGAAATATCTGTGAGTGATAGCAATATCCCCAGTTCTATTAGGCCAGATAAGTATTCACAAAGGACATTAACCCTGGAGCCTTGAGCCAGCTGCTGACTGCCCTGGGGCGAAAGGAGATGAGGTTTCCAAAGGGGAAAACTGCTTCACAGCTGCTGTAATAAGGTTTTGCATCCCTTCCCTTGCAGAGCTGAACTCAGATCAGTTCCTCTCGAAGTATCCATTTGACTATCAGATACAGGGCCCTGGGAGAAGTGAATGGGCAGTGAGGAGCCTAAACGGGAATTAAGACTTTCAAGTTGGTGCTGGCACTGAGCCTGGGTGTGCTGGTGTCCATCAGAGGTGATGAGGCAGCAGTGCAGCCCCGACAGGCAGCTTTGAGGGCTGGGTTTGGAAAGGCTACCTGAACTGCACTGCAGCCTGTGGGTGCAGGTGTTTGGGAACGGGAGGGAGCAGAGGCACCACAGGTGGCTGTAAACTGGGGCAATGTTTGATATCTTCCAGTAGCTTAACACCCCTTTCTACGGATGGAAACTTCTGCTGCTTCTCTGTTCCCATTTCCCAGGGAGTGATTGTTACACAGATCAAATGCTCATTTGGCCATTTGAAGAGCAAATATGGCTTCGAAGGCAAAGAATCACAGAATGGTTGGAGTCAGAAGGGACCTTAAAACTCATCCCTTTCCACCTCCTGCCATGGGCAGACACCTTCCACTGGACCAGGTTGCTCCAAGCCCCATCCAACCCAGCCTTGGATGCTTCCAGGGATGGGGCAGCCACAGCTTCTCTGGGCAACCTGTGCCAGGCCCTCACCACCCTCACAGCCAAGAATTTCTTCCTAATATCTAATCTAACCCTGTTCTCTGGCAGTTTAAAGCCATTAGGACAAAGGGACAAAGGTGAGTGGATCAGGAAAGGAGACATCAGGATGGGGTCAGTTAAAAAAGCTTTTCTTACACCTTTTGATGCTTTCTTGAGCCTGCAATACCAGATGGATTCAGGGATTACGTGTGTTCCCAGCTGGGCACAGTGGAGGACAGTTTACACAAGCAAGCAACCTCTGCCCTGTGCAGTGAATTGAAGAGCTGATCCCACTTTTGCCACCTTCTCTGCTGTAATTCCTGCCCTGACACACATGACATCTATATGTGCACATGGTTCTCCACCCCTCTAGTCGGGGGAGATCACATTAATGCCAATGTTAAAACCAAATAAACACTGAAATAAATTTAAAACAAAAATAGCATTTCCAAGGCTGTTCCATCCCCACCACCCACCACCATTTATAACTAATTGGGGCTTTGTTATATTCCCTCACCCAGTGACAGATAAATACTAAACTCCACTGGTTAACAATAATCACCCTAATTATGCCAAGATGACATTTACAATACAGGCAATTGCTAATCCATTACCTCACTCTGCTGAATACTAGAACACTCAAATTAAAAGTTATTCACCCACAAAGAACAATGTTTTAGTAGCTGACACAGCTTAGTAAAGGAATTTATTAAGGTAATTTGCAGTTTTCCCATAAATAAAACATTCTGGTGTTCCCCTGTCCTTCCCTCTCCCTTCCCCAAAGTAATCTTTTGTGATAAATATCTTTTTTTTTCTCTCTTGTAGCACACTTAAAAAAATAATAATTGAAACTGTCAGGCAGACTTACATATTTAAATTTGCTCACCTGAAAGACAGCAGAGAGCTGCTCATCCATCTCTTCACGTTCTTTTTGGAGAACGGGGGTGATAGTTTGGGGTTTGTGATGTTGTAGGAGGTCACTGTGATAAAACCTTCACCAGTGTGGAGTTTCAGTGAGACCTAATGATGGCTCTGAATGTGTCAGGGAGTTGTGCAGTGTGTTCTGGTTGACAGTCTGCTGTGCCAAACCAGGACTCTCTGGCCCTCATCAGGGAGATGCTGAGGAGGAAGAAAAAGGGCTGTGAGTCTCCTCAGGCACAGGCTGGAACTCACAGGGCTAAGTGCTGCAGCTTTGCTTATGTGCCATCCCAAACCAAAGCCAGTCAAGAAGCCAAAGGAAGCTGCCAGCCCTGCAGCAAGCAGCATCAGCGTGGGGAGAAGGGAGGCACCTGCAGCTTTATACCAGTACCTGGAGGCCTTTTTCCTTCAGTGATCTCTTCCTGACTTGTCTCCCATCATTAAAACACAAAAAAGGAAAATCCCCCTCAGTTTGATTACCTGGGAAGGGAGGAAATCCTGCTGACAAATATGAATAGAGGGAGTAAAGGGTGAAACAGACACAAAAAATCAAAGCTGGGTTTCATTGCACCCCGTGAGCAGCTCCTTGCACTTGGTGCTGGCAAAGCCCCTGCCAGTAGCACATCCAGCTAAAGGATGGAGTGGGAAGGCATTTTTGGGGATTTGGTTTTTGCTGTTATCACAGCAGCTCTGCCCAAAGCTATTTGCAATAAATCAGTGAGTCACAGCCAGCCAAGAGTGCCTGACCACATCCCTACTATGTGCTGACATGCAGCAGCCAAGCCAGCATCCCTCTGGTGCCAGCGCCAGCCGAAGGGACCCATGGGGGTCCCAGGCCCACCTGGAGTGAGCAGCTTGCGGGAGAAGCCGGGTGTTGAGGGCAGGATCTGCCAGATTCATCCCTGCCTGCACAGGAGGCGGCCAGAGGACTTGGAGCAGAGCTGCCATACATCTGTGGCTCCTCACAGATCCTCTCTTTGTGCCCGGGCACTCCATCCCAATGTAAAAAAAGACATGAGCCATTTGCCTGGAATGTTAAAGCTTCAGCAGCTGGGCTGGAGCAGTAGCTCAGGGTGGAGAGCAGATGTCCAGAGACCTGGTCAAATGGCACCCGTGCCCGTGCAGCTGAGCACAGACCCTTGGGCTCTCCCGCGTCTCAGATTTACTCATTGTCATTGTGGCAAACGGGCTGTGACTCTGCAGTGTTCTGCCCCATCCCTGCACAGCACAGTGTATAGGACCATTGTCTGACCAGCATTTTGGACACAAGAGAGAGCCTTGCTTTGATCTGTGCTATCCCACGGTCATCCTGCCCCTGGCTGCAGCAGTGGGGGAACCTGCCAGAGAGGAAAAGCCCTGGCACTCTGCTCTTTGGACCAGGAGTGCTTGGAGCATTTGAGAGCAGCTCTGGAGCAGCAGCTAGACAGCCTTGCAGCCCACATGCTCTGCAAACAGCCGCTCTGCCTCAGCTCCTCTCGGCATGGCGCTTGCCCAAGGGCTCCGTGGCTGCTTCTGTGCGACAGGACGGATCGCAGGATCACAGCTCTCCTAAACAAAGATCTGCAAGCCCTGTAATCACCAGTGCTCCTTCTTCTCCCCAGCTCAATTAAGAGAGTGTTTTCCTGCTCGCCCCTCTGCTGTTATTTGCTACGTCTCATGCTCCTGTGGAGTTTTTCCTGCTCTTCCTTCTGCTTAGTGGACTGGGCTCCACTCCAGCCCTGAGCTCCCGGCCCTGTGCAGACACCCAGGGCAGGAATGAGACAACTTCCAGAACTGCTCCTGGGAAAATGTGAGGTTTTTTTCAAGGAAAGGCCTCACTGTAAAGGAAATCGAGTGAGGAAAAGGGGTGCCATGAAAGGCAAGGCTTTAAAACACACACTGAACTTCACGTGGGGGTGCTCCTATTTGGATATAAAGTGGTGTTAATTTGAATGAACTTTATTCCTTCCCGAGGAGAGTAAGTGCAGCCTGATTAAAGCCACTTGAATTCTGAATCAGAGAGTCTGCCTGGGGAGTTAATGGCCAGTAACAGGCAGCAAACAAAGCCGGGTAGTGCTTGTCACAGCAGGGTTCCAACTTCAGCACATAACTTCTTATGACCTGAGAACTATATTTCATCTCAACATATAAACTGACAACCCCAATTTGTACAGGCATATCAAGACAGTAGTATATGCCATTCTACTTGCTCCCGTTCAAGGGCATACAGGAGTACACAAGTGTGGGGCAATCACAGATCAGAGGAGATTAATTTCTACCCTTGGAGGGATGCAGCGACACCATCGCCTCAGCCCTGCTGCTCACCCAACCCTGAACCACGTCATACTGCAACTATTAAAGTCCATGCAGAAGTTTGCTGAGCTCACTCATGCCAGTTAATGACTGCTGTCTCAATTATTACTGTAATTGCCCATCCACTTTCTTTTTATTTTCCAACTTGTTGCCATTAATCTGGTTTTTCATTTTCCCTTCTACCAAATTCCTGCCCAATTGAACCCAGTAACTCTGACTCATCTATTTCTCTTCTGACGGAAGCTCAGCCACTACTTCAGTGGCTGTTCAGCTCTGCTTCTCATCATCCTGGCTGTGCAAGATCCCCAGTTTAGGCCTTTGGATCCGAATGCAGTCATGGATGCTTCAGCACTGGAACTGAAGGTACAATTTTACACAAACTGGAGCAGAGGGAGGCAATGCACTAACTGGAGAGAGCTGAAGAGTTTGTCCTAGAATCCAGCATCTATTTATAAGGAAAGGAGAAGACTCCACAAGCTTGGAATATTTACTTACTTTCTCTGACTGCAAATCTGAATTTGGGTGGTGAGATGCACCCACGACTCTGGGTGTTTCACCCCCACTCACCCTCTGCCATTAGCAATGCAGAAAATTCACCATCCCACCAAACTTGGGAAAATTGTAATTGCGTCTTCTGGTTGGGGAACTGTGAGGAGCAACAGGGGATTTCTTGCTCTCTGTTCTTAAAGTAATGGAAAGATGGATCTCCCTTGTTCCTCACCAACCACAATTATTTCCTGTCTTTTCCATTTCTGAGCTACATATTTCTTCCATGCCAAGCTCCCACATCCATCGGACAATGCCTGGTCCTTACACTGAGAGTGCACAGAAGTGATGGAAAATAAAGAAGGAATGAAAGAAAGAGGGAGGGAGAGAGGGAGGGAAGGGGACTAACATTAAAATCAACAATTTCTCTTCCTCTCATTTTAGGTCAGAAAAAGTCTTCCCAACTTTATGAAAGGCATATTGAAAAAAAATCAGTAAATTCATGAACATGCAGTTATTACTTAGGAGACAAATTGCATTTCTTCCAAAATGTTCCAAAATGCATTCATTTTCAGAGTACATTACTTTCATAATACTGTGTGGAACATTAAATGAGAATTTCCCTGACTTGGCTACAGAACACATTTTTGTATTTCAGTGTCTGACACAGAGCCCAGGGTAACTAATGAAAATCTTTTCGAAAAGTGACAATCTTGTCTAGCAGCCTTGCCTGTTGAAGAGATTGCAACATAAAACAGATGAGTGCCCTGCTTGACAGCTAATTGTGTCGGGCTTAATTACAACAAGCAGAATTTAATCGGCTGTGCAGTGCAGTTTTTTAGGATGGGGGAACCATCTGGAATATACCTTGTTCCTGGGCTGATGGAGGGGCGGGCATCGCTGGATTTCAAAGACACTGGAGCAACTGTGTACAAATTTAAATGCAGAAGTGGTTCCTTCCTTAGTGTATTTCATTTGAGCTGTTTGATGAATTTTAGAGATATTTATGCAAACCTGCATGCTATTGCTTCATGAAGACAAGGTTTTGGAAACCTTCCCAGTTTCAATTTGATGAGGCTCGTTCCCCTCTGTGGCCCCATGCTGTGGCCAGAGCTCGACATAGAGCTGTCAGGCTTCACATGTTGAGTCACTCCTGGTCCTTCACCTCTCAGCTCCTTCTGACTCCCACCTCTACCTGCCCCGTGATCCTCTGGATGGCTCTGTCAGGTGTGGCCAGTCCAGGTGTGGGACAGAGCTCTGGCACAGCCAGGGGAAAGTGCTGCAAACCCCGCTTTCTCAGGGACAGCTTGGTGTCACTGGCCTGTCTGCTCTGCAGCCTGACACGAGGGTCCTGCACACAGCAGCACCAGGAGCTGCAGAGCTCTGTTTATATTCGCATGGAAGTATTTGAAAGGGAAGGACCATAAGTCTCAGAATCATGGAATCATGGAATATTCTGAGTTGGAAAGGACCCACAGAGATCATTGAGTCCAACTCCTGCCCTGCACAGACACCCCAACAATCCCAGCCTGTGCATCCCTGAGAGCATTGTCCAAATGCTCCTGGATCTCTGGCAGCCTTGGAGCTGTGCCCATTCCCCGGGGAACCTGGGCAGTGCCCAGCACCCTCTGGGGGAAGAACCTTTCCCCAACATCCAATCTAAACACCCCTGGCACAGCTCCAGCCATTCCCTAACATTTCCCTAACGTTGCCAGTCCCAGTACTGGGAAGACAGATGGACAACCTCTTTTACTCATTCATTTTACACTGTCTCTTCTACCTGTCCTCCCACTCAGTAGGTATCCATGGCTGTTGCCATGCTGAACGAGGCCTCTCCAGAGGGAGCTCCATCAGGAGCACGCAGGATCCAACACGCCACAGCACATCCTCTCCCAAGCCTGTTTAACCCACTGCCCTCCTCAGCATCCCTTGCTGGGTCCGTGCCTTTGTGCTGCCCACCTGCTTCTCCACTCCAGCTGCTTCTTTTGCCGTGGCTCTGTGGGAAGTTCCTTCACCTCATGCAGGGTTTTCTCAGTGTAATTGACTTGAGGTGTCTTCCTCCTTTTTTCTCTTGCCCTGTCCATTTTACCCAGTCTTCTGCAGTTTGATCTTGGAGAGGCTGCTGTGATTTCCCTGCTGGGCTGACACTGCTCCCACAGCTCCCATCTCCTCCAGTGCCAGTGGAGTCATGGACAATCACAGTGTGGTGTCAGAGAGGTGTTTGTGCCTCCCTGCCCTGATGCTGCCTTTTGGCTCAGCGGCATGGCCAGGAAATGGCTCCTCGGCAGAGAACACAAAGGAGACTCCAGGACACCTTGAGCAGCGTGGGAGTTCTGCGAGTTGTGGGACCAATTCAGGTGAGTCCCCTTCATTTTTAGTCCACCCAAAGCCAAGCATAGAGATGAAAAGTGAGGTGCTAGGACAGGCCCACAGTCATGGAAGCAGGGAAACTTCTCTAAAGGTGACGTGTGCCATGGAATGGAGAACCCAGCTGAGAGTGACCTGTGCAGCCTCATTCCGGGCGAGGACTGAGTCCAGCAACCCCATTCTGGTGGTCTGAGTAACCAACAACAGCAAAGCTCTGGGCTTTGGGCTTGGCAGTGTCTCCTCCACACACTCATGGCAGATCCAGATGGGCTTCAGGCTGATTTTTATGCCTGGGTTTTTTGAGAGAGTCCTTAGGAAGGTGGAGGGAGCGTACTGCTGAGCCTGAGAAGTTACACAGTAGCTCCAAGCTCCTGTCATTTTCCCACACCCACCCCAGCAAGTCTGCACCTTTCTCCCAAGGCTGCTTTGGGTTTACATGGAAGGAAACCGAGAGCAGAATTTAGCCCAGGCTCTCCATTCCTTGGCCTTATATGGGATGTCCAGAAACAGAGCAACTGCGCAGTGATTTCTCCCCTTCCAGTGCTGCTCTGGATGTGCTGATGTGATTCCGGCTCTGTCCAATGCATCCCAGATGGGGAGGGTTTGCATGTGATGACAGCCTTTACAGCCTGTCTGTGAACAGGCAGCACAGCCCAGGGCTGCAGGCAGCACCTGCAACATTTGGGTTCATTCCAGACTTCTCACATGACCTTGAGCAAATTGCTTGACCTTTTATTTTTTGCCCCTTAGTTCAAACGAGAGGAATGAGACCATATGTAGGAAAGAGCTCTGGGATCTCTAGAGAAGCAGTTCCTGCATCCCACACTCATTGCAAAACCTTCCTTCTGTTTCTTTTCCACTCTTCTCTGTAATTTTCAAGCCAATAATCATTAGCCATCTCCTAACGAGTTCCCTACCCTGGTAATTAGTATCTTTTATGCCCATTTTACAACTGCAAAAACCAAGAGGCAAGGTCAGCCACTGGCAGACTGGAAGTTAGAGGCAGGAGGAGTGTGAGAACAGCCCATTTTCTGTACCAGCATCCCTGCTTTGACCACTAGACCTTGCTACACTCAGAAACCATATCAGAGAAAGCCAGACGACGAGCATTGTCCACAGTGCTAATCTTCAGAGGACCATATTAGTGCAATTTGATGTCAAGACACCTTATCTATCACCAAGCAAAGAGTAAGATTAAAGGACTGGAGTTACAAGTGCCTTTTTGTTTGCACTAACTGGCTGAGTGTCTGTCTGGAAAACAGAGGCTTTCAATCTAAATTGCTGTCACGTTTTCCATACAGGAGTAGATTGGTCTCAGCACCCTTATTAAAAATACTACTGGCACTCTACAGCAGCTGCTCCAAATGCTGCAGCTTTCAGTAACGAGTTGCGAAGTGGATGTTGAACACCGCGTACTGATCGCTGCTTTCCTGGTGTAAATCTGAAGCAGCTTTCCCGACGTCAGTGGAATAACTCCTGGATTTACACCAGAACCCTGCGCCGGGGACCTGCTTGTGCTTCCCACCCTCTTTGCACCAACTCAGCTGCAGTGTCCTCTGCTCTCCCAGAGCTGCTGTGGACTTGGATACAGCTGCACGGATTTGCACTGGGTGATGCTGCCTCTAGTTTGTCACACTAAAAGCAATATCCCCACTGGTGTAAGAACAGTCAGAATCAGTCCTTTCCACTGTATTGTATCTTGGTGAGGTGTTACTCCCCAGCATCCACTAAATTACTGGGAAGAAAAATAAGGAAGGTTGAAAAAGAGTAGATTAATTTAAAAAAAAAAAAAAAAAAAAAGAGAAAGAGAGAGAGAAGAGGGCAAAAAAGGAAAGAGGATGGGGCAGGAGAAATGCAAAAAGGAAAGACAAGGAGGAGCACAGGGCAGAGTGTTATCAAAGGCTTTCGTTGTGTGCTAACGATGCTTTAATCCCCTAATGACATGGAGGCGCACGAACATGAATATGGAAGGCAGGTACACCCAGGATCAAACACGCTCAGGGGTTTTTTGTGTTTTCACCTGAAATGCATCCAAAGCACACTGTCAAACAGCATTTGCTGCACTTGTCTCTTGCTGCTGCTACTCTGCCTGGCAGCTCCACTGACACTGCTCCAGCAACAGGGCAAGGGAGAGAAAAGGGACTGCAAACTTCCTTGGGGAAGAGGATAAAAACCGTAACGCAGCTCAGCATCCTCCCGAGACTGCCGGGCTCTGCTGCTGGCACCAACAGCCCCGCAGATGGCAGTGGCAGGTTAAAATCCAGCTCAGCTCAGAGCTGCGCTGCGACTGCAGCCTGCAGATCTCAGCACATGCAGCTCTTCCCATACCCACCAAACCAACAACTTTTACCTGGCCCATGCTGGTTATCATCCTTCTTCAAGGGAAAGGCTTCCTTTCAGTTTTCTCTTCCTCCCTGGACTGTAGAGGAGCTGAGGCCGTTCTCAGAATAGTGCTGGGAGAAGCAGGGTGGCGACGGAAGATGGGGACACAGGACAGTGACAAGTGGAAAACTGGAGACACAAAGGCAAAACTGTGGCAGCAGGGAGGAGCAGTGTGAGGTAGAGAGGGGGGAAGATGGATAACGAAGCTGCACAGGTTTCTCAGAGAAGCTGTGGCTGCTCCATCTCTGGAAGTGTCCAGGGCCAGGTTGGATGGGGCTTGGAGCACCCTGGTCTAGTGGAAGGTGTCCCTGCCATGGCAGAAGTTGGGGCCACTTTAAGATCCCACCAAGCCAAACTATTCTGTGATTCTACACCTTTTCCTTGGCACTCCTGCAAGCTCTGGGGTGAACCCCAGGTTCCCTGTCCCCGGGAGCAGTGTGGATGAGAGATGTTTGCTCATTACCATGTATTTATTTGCATAGTGCCATGAGAGCACAGGGGACTTCATAAGAGCAAGAAAATGGAGACCTTGCCTTTAAGCACTTTGCAACTCAGCAAGGAGAGAGAAGATTAATATGAGCTGGTGCTTTGGAGGGCAGAAGGGAGACAAAGTGCAGGAAGGGGACTTATATCATCAAGGTGTGGAACCAGGAGGTGAGCACAGGGAACTTAGTGGGGCAGGAACTACATATCCTGGTGTTAAGCAGCTGAATGTTGCATTGCAATATCCTTTCCACCTGCTCTTTCCATCACAAAAAAAGAATATTCCTGAATCTAACTCCTGCACGTTCAGTGGGAGGGGCAGAAATACATTCTTTTATTTGAATAATTTAATTATGAGCTCACCAAGACACTGAGAAGTGGTTTATCCTCTCCAGAGCTCTTAGTTCACAGCAAAAGAAAAGGGATTCTGTGGCACCGTGGGTTTCCTTGCCCTATACCCTCCAGGACAAGTGGTGACACCAAGTAATTCAAGAGCTGAGTGCAGATCCCTGCCCTAAGTTCAAGCCATCAAACATATTTCCTCCCAAATGAAACCTCTGGGTATTAAATATCTGAGTTCCTCTCTGGAACTGATTCTAAGGCACCCCAGTCTTTAAACACCTAAATTTCTCTGTTGCTTTTGTTCTGCCTCTCACCAATCCATGCTCTCTGCCCATGAAGGGTTTACATCCCAGTGATAAGACAAGAGCCAATAGTTTGATGCCAACAGATGGAAGCAATAAGCAAGTTCAAGATGTGTAGGGATGTGTATACCAAGGGATATAGCTCACAGCAAGCTGCAGCTCTCCCCCAGCTGCTTGTGCTGGACTCCAGAATCCAGAATAGAAAACTTCTCCAGTTTGTTATGAAGCTGCCACCAAGGACACAACACCCAGAAATGCTCCAGCCTCACCTGGAGCCAAGGGCACATTTCACTGCTGGCTCTCTGCAAGAGCAGCAGAGATATACAGAGCCCAATCCCTTCCCTATCCCGTGTCTTGTGCCCGTGGTCAGTTTTCCCCCACTGCATGTTACAGCTTCTTTTGTGACTGCTTGGACAAGAACAACCTACTGCCTTCCTCACAAAGCCAGTTAACCAGGAGATGTAAACTCTGCCTGACTTTAATCAGGTGGATTGCCTCGATGTCCTCATGGGCTCCCTGTGGAGGGGAAGTGGCTTCCAAGTGGGCATGCCTGGATTCCTCCCGTTCCCATCTACAGTATCAGGACACGAGCTGTTGTCCAGCAGCTCAGCCATTTCCTCACAGAGCAGCTCTTTGACCTTTGGGTGTGCTCTGCATACACAACACCCTAGGTTTAAATGAGGTAAGAGCCTGAGGATGTAAAGTGTGAGCTGACTCCAGGCTGCCCGAGCTGGGAAGGGAGCAAGCAGTTATTAACGTTAATCCATCACCCGTTGCTTTATTGTCAAAGTTGAGCAAAATTACTCCAGTGAGTTGGCTGCTACAGGAGAGCCAAGCAAGTGCTGGGGAATCCTGAGCACTGGTGGTACCTTCAGCACTCCCCCTGCTCCCAGCCTTGAAGCAGCAGATCAAGATGGCACCTCTGAAAGGCCTCCTTACTCACGCTTTTTTGTCACGTACTTCTCTCTCATCCTCTCCCTCTTGCCAACGAACGATGGATCTGTCGTCTTCATGTTTCCAGGGTAACGAAAAGAAGTTTCCCTCCAGCCCAGAGGCAGAACAAACCCATTCTGCTGGAAAATTCAAAGTGAGGATTAAAATTTGTAAAACAGCACACAACCTAGTGCAGCATCTCCCATTCCTGCCAAGTTTTCCAAACCACTGTGGATAAATGGCAGTGCTCGTGCCACCTGCATGGGATAATCTGGAGGATTCCTTGGGGCAGTGGAGGGACAGTGCTTGTCTGCATGGGTAGAGAGTTTTGTTTGTGGAGTCTTATAGCCACCAGTGGGTCTCACGGCTCCCTCAAAATCAGCCGCTGTTTCTTTCACTGGATGCAGACACGGCCTGGAGAGTGGCTTTATTTTTCACAGTGATCCTGGATCTCCCAGTTGACCTGCTTGATCCTGTCCTGTCTAATCTAGCAACATTAAGGACAGCAAGGCAGAATTAGCAGAACAACTTATGCCCAAGTAGGAGTTTACGTGGTCTTTAAGCAGGAGTTGGTCTGGGTTGATCGGTTCCCCGAGAACCCCGAGCAACAAAGGCAATGATGTCCCAAGGCACCAGCTGAAGAGACGATGGCCTGCAGCAGATGACTTCACAAGACTTAAGAGGTAACAATTTATGCATTTAATATTTCAGGCCATCAAACATATTTCCTCCCAAATGAAACCTCTGGGTATTAAGTATCTGAGTTCCTCTCTGGAACTGATTCTAAGGCACCCCAGTCTTTAAACACCTAAATTTCTCCGTCGCTTTTGTTCTGCCTCTCACCAATCCATGCTCTCTGCCCGTGAAGGGTTTACATCCCAGTGATAAGACAAGAGCCAATAGTTTGATGCCAACAGATGGAAGCAATAAGCAAGAACAGTGACTGTAACAGAAATAATAAACAACCACACGTAGAACATTTTCTCCTACGCTAGCCAAGGAAAGTCCATTAATTCTCATCTGGAAATCCCTGTAACATTTGCAGCGAGGATCTGCCATGGCTGTTCATGCTGCTGCCCCGCAGCACTCATTTGCCTTGGTAATGTGAGCCATCACCCAGTAAATTCTGCACTTTTCTCCTACTAGCTCCTTTCCCAGTACGCAGGGAAGAAGAATATGCTGCCTGGTAAGATCTGAGCAAGATATGGCTGAGGGCTAGGTAGGATGGGATGGAAGGAGCCTCCTACCTTGCAGAGGCATCTTACCCTGTGAACTGAGCTGGTCAAACACAGAGGGGAGGTGTCATGTTTACAACACATTTACGAGGAATCACATTTGAGATGATCCCAAAGCATAATTATTAAAAATTATTAGTAAGTGTTCAATTGATAGCTTGTGAATATGTTGGTAAGTTCATTAAAATGATCCATGAACACATGAATATTCCAGAGCAGGCAGGAGTCTGGGAAGTGACTGCTGGAAAGTGTATTAACAAGGTGATTCCATGGTTTATGTGTGGCGTCTGCAAGCAAGCGCTCAGCTCACTCCTGCCAGATGAACAGTTCCTGGCCCACTTGAAGGGTCTCATTGCCACCTCCTCTCTGCAAATCTCTCTTTAATATAAAGAAAAGGATAGTGTTTTCCAGTAATAGCATGAACCAAAGCAAGTGAGTTAATTGCCTAAGAAGATTTAAGTGCATTTCCATCCACTGGAATTATTGCTTCTAGAAAAACAAACATTAAAAATCTCCAGCCACAGTAAGCAAGATACCCAAAGGGTCAACTCCAACAACTGCTGGTGTGTAGAAGATACATAAAACCCCAAGCACTGAGTGATCTTGTCTCTCTGGACTCGTTCCCTCTTTTTTAGCTCCAGAAAACTAAAGCTGAACTCACAGGTGGTTGCTCATTGCACCCCAACTCTAGAAAACCCCTTGCTGACTGCTACACTCACCTTTCCTTCCTCTGTGTTCTTTATCCATCTCAGAACAGACAGGCAGGCTGGGGTGAAGACAGGGTTCTGGAAAAATTCAAATGCCGGTGGATTTTGAATCCTGGAGGAAGCATGTTTTGATTTTTGGCATTGTTGCACAAGCCGCTTTTGGCTGTGAGACTGAACAGGAAAGCCAGAGTAGCAGAAGAGCTGTTCTATCTAATCTCATCTTCTTCAACTAATAATCTCCCTAGCTGTTCATGCTTTTAGATCCGTTCTATATTCTAACTAATCTATTTTACTGATGCCTCATCCATTCTGGATCTCTCCTCATCTGTTCTAATGATTTATAATCCATGTTGGATTCTGAGAACAAGTTTTAAAGACTCTTGCAAGGAGACTAAGCTTTGCTGTAAGTTTCAGTCTGGGTTAGGTGCCTAAATACAAGCCAAAAACATTGCAGCTACTCCAAAAGTGCTTGGGAAATTTCACTTTTTGATTACTGCACTCCAAACCTGAGTCCATTCTTGCTAGGTTTAGGTAACTTTTCGTCCACGTGTCACCTGATAGCCTTGCCTGGAGTGGCAGCAGCAGGGAACCAGGACACAGCATCGTTACCAGTGTAGGAGAGATGAAATACAGTATTTATGGCACTTGCAAATACTATAGTTGTGACTTTTTCATCCTTCCACAGTATAAATAAAAGAGGGAAGCACAAATATGTCTCTCTTTGCAGGTGCTAAAAGCATGACCCTGCCCAAGAGGTATTTCCAAACTGCCCATGAGTGGAAGAGAGCAACCCACAGTCTTCTCCACATCATGTGCTGCTGACTATTGTCGGTGCCTCACCCAGGGCTTTCAAGAGTCACCGTGGAGTGAAGGATAAGAAAAAGACACACAGCCTGTACCCAAGACAGCTCCAATTATTTGGGGCAGTAAGCTACCTGGTCTAGTGGAAGGTGTCCCTGCCTATGGCAGGGGGCTCGGAAAAAGATAAGCTTTAAGATCCCTTCAAACACAAACCAGCCTGTGATTCTATGATTCTTTCTAACAACCAAGTCTTGAAAAATTCCACTCACATTACCCAGGACAGTGAGCTGGTGATGTTCTGCTCCTGTGAGCGCCCCAAGATGCCTGGACGTGATGTGGGGTCTCCCCCAGCTGTGTGACAGGTCTGGGGATGCCCAAGCCACCTGCTCAGTGCCAGACTCATGTCCCACCCAGAATGGCAGGAGCACCCACTGACCATCTCAGAGGACTCCATGGCTTTCAGCAGGGCTGGAAGCACAGCTTCCCAAACCACAGCCGGTCTCCTTAATGCAGCTTTATAGCTGCTATCCGAAACTGGCTGTGATCATAACCTCCCAGTACCTGACTTAATGGCCCTGCCCAGTAAAACTCTATTTTTCACAGTGATTCTGGATCTCCCAGTTGACCTGCTTGATCCTGTTCCTCTCTACCCTGTTTGCACTGACCCTTTGATCTGGCAGCATTAAAGACGGCAAGACAGAATTAGCAGAACAAATTGGGCCCAAGAAAGAGTTTAAGTAGTCTTGAAGCAGAATGTGGTCTGAGTCAATCAGTTACCGATGCTCTCACATCACCAACACACCCAGCAGCTTAATTCTCACTTTTACTATGTGCCACCTTTCATGTGTTTTGAATATGAAAAGCATCTCAGCACTAAACACTTCTCCTCTTTATGTGACACATCTCATCCTGCAAAGAGTGCTTTGGTTCATGTTTTGTGCAGCCATGGGGGAAAAAAGTCAGTCTCATTGTCAAATAAATAAAACTGGTGATTAACTTGGGAAAAACCTCTAGTGAGGTCATAAGGGGTGAAATGCCACCGCTTTAACTGGTGACCTTTTCTCATCTTCGAAACAACATTTACTAGATACAGACATATACCACTGGTTGCTTATAAAGTGATCGAGGATTTTTGCTGACAGAGAGATCTGAGTTTCTGACTTTTGCTACTGCTCACAACCTTGTTCCAACAGTGACTTGCAGATAATGACTCACAGCCTTGTAAGGAGTTTCACTGAAAGTTTCTGAGCATGGACAAGTCTCTTCTGAAGCCAGAGAACAGGACAGGAGGTTGGAAACGTTTTATTTTCTAGCATCGATCAGCAAGAAAGAAGGGTTTGCGGCTTGGTAAACAAGCAGTATAAAACCCAAGGCCAAACCTGCTTTGCCCCAAGAAAAGGAAGAGAGGCAGCAGGTGAAATATTGCTGAGGAGCAGCTCCAGACAGTGAGGACCAAATGGCCCAACACCTCTTCCCACGCCAGCTCCAGCCCCAGCCCCAGCATGTGTCCAGCCTCACTGGGCACTGCAACCACGGATTGTGGCCTGCTTGCTCTGAGGGATGGGCAGACACATCGGCCTAACTGGTGAGTCAGTGCCAGCACTAAGAACCACCAAGCCCAAACAACAGACTTGCCTCAACAGCTCTGAACATCTTCCTCTAAGAGCTACCGCTCCTAAACTTGTACTCCTTTCCTGGGGACTGATCTTCCCCTCCCTTACCTTCCCCAGTCCTGAGCGTCAGCTCCCTGGGTTGCTGCAGTGGGGTGACTGTGATGGTCTCGTACCTGTCCCCTCATGCACCCACACCCACTCTCAGCAGCTCTTTGCCTCTCACCTTGGTCACACTGTAAATGAGAAGGAGGTTGATGCATTAGTCATCAGTGAAACAGCAACTTCTTTCTCCTTGACATTCAGGTGGTAGAAAAGCTCTTTGTAGGGTCAAGTACAGTGGCTTTTAAATAATGCATCATATTTGTTAGTGTGTTGGCATTTAAATGCTGTCTGAGAGGAAGAAAGCAACTGGGGTTCCAGTGCTCTGTGTTCTTTCTAATGGGGCCATTGGAAGCCCTTATGCAGACACAACACTCACACACTCACCCGGCCCTCCACTCACCTGCTTCCTCTCCACATTCCACCTCCCACATGTGTTCTGGCTCCTCATGCATGGTCAGGGACATGCTTCCACCCTCACTTGCACATCCCATCCTTCTCCACATCCCCATAACCTCACTCAGAGCTCGTGCTGCTGGGCTGGCAGGAAGATAAATACACCTGGTCCTAAAATGTACCTGTGTCCCTCCTGGCACACAGCATGAACCCAATGCCTGTGATTACCTGGGTGTCTCTCATTGCTCTGGAGATGGGGAGGAAGAGATGGGTTTATGCACCACATCTAGGCTATGACATAGGCTCTTTCGGAGGAACAGCCCAAAGCTGCCTCCGGAGCCTGCTGTGTTAGACAGACCTTCTTCCCAACTCCACAGCCATGGCCATGTTCCCTACTAGAGCAAGAGAATTCAGAGGGTTTTGTGGTCCATCCTCCTCCATCATTGTGTTGAGGATGAGAAGAGAGGGGCAGCAGCGAGAATTCCCCTTTCTAACACTCAGCTGAACATTTTGGAGGACCTGGGTTGAATTTTAAGGCTTGTGATGTGTTGTTGCCAAGAGCTGTCACTTCTACTTGGATCAGTCATCTTGAGCAGTGTGTTAGCAGGTGGTGTCACACCTCTGCCTGGGATCACTGAGTAGAGATGGGGAAAGGAGCTGGAAACACTTGTGACCCTCTGCCAGTGCCTCTCCCGCTGCTGTTTGTCACTGTGGAGCATTATAGAAGTCACTCTCCACTGCCATGTTTTAAAGCTGCTGGCAGGCAAAGGCGAGATGGGATGGAGTAACACCCACCACCCTGCTCTGGGGCCAGTGTGTCTGCTGCCTTCCTGGGGTCCAGCAGCCTGGGGATACTGTACCAGGACTGTGACCTTGCCCATTTTCCCAGCACTTTCTGAGGTCCATGGTCAAATGCCTTTGATATTGCTGCAAAATGTGTCTGTGGGAGGTCTGTGCTCTTTGAGAGCAGGTGGGTTTTCCCAAGGGTGTGCGGTCACATGTGACAGCAGAGAGAGAGCCTGGGCATCACGTCTCCTGCTCGATTCTGCCGACCAGCAGTTTATCCCTTACCAGCCCAGGAAGAGAGTCCTTGCTCCCCCAGACTAAACCTCTTTCCACCCTTGAGATCACTCTCAGCTTTTTCAGCCCTGTTTGCATTGACCCAACCCTTCACTTAAGTGCAGCGACATCAAAGGACTGAATAGCACAACTCAGAGGAGCAGGGAGAAAAGCAAAATGCCAAAAAACAAGAGGAAAAAACATGGAGATGATTTTTCATCGTCCTGACACAACTGGACTGAAAACCATGTGGCACCTTCAGGCAGCCCAGTGCCCCTTGGGCTGTGCCATCTCCCTTCCAATGGAGAGAAACACCACTGATCCTGTGATGCGCCTCTGGAATTAGAGTGTGCAGCAATAAAGAGAGGCTGTATTTTGAGGAAACTGCTGGTCTGCAACACATACCTTTGCCTGCAATACCATCCTCAGCGTGCTTGGAAGGGCCTTGTCATATACAACAGATAACCATGCAAACATCAGAGGATCTGCTCCAGATTTACACCATGGCAAGAAGAGAATTTTTGCCCAAATAATTTGTGAGGGGGTTTTCTTTTCTTTCCTTTCCCCCCTCCCCCATGCCCCCCCTGCAATCAATTAACCTTGGTGGTTTACAGCAAATTGCCTTCCAGCAAAAATCAGGCCTCACTGTGATAGCAGTCCTAATTGCCATGTCAGATATTTCCTAGCCCTATTCATTCCCCAGCACCATCAGCTATTTTATAAATTAATAAAGCCTGGACACATACCGTATTTAAGGATGAAAGCACAGAGAGAGAGAGTGTGATGGAGCATTAAAGAGAGAGGACATCTGAAGGCTCCTGACAGGACCCCAAGACTGATCTCCTTCCCTGCTTTCCAAAAACAACAACAAAATACGGGACTGGAGGTATTTCTAAATGCAGCTCCCTAAAAACTCATCCATCTGCCTAAAAACGCATCCATTCAGAATTGCAGTGTATTTTTAGACTGTAAAAGAGAGCAGATATAAATATGTCTTCATTCCTGCTGCAATGCCATTGGCTTAATCAATTACATCACTGAGAGGTTTGATTCATGATATCCAAACAGAGATTCTATTACAGAGTGATCATGCAGAGCATATACATGTGTGTGTCTGGCAGATATATCTGGTTTTATATATTTGTACATGGTATATATATTTATGTACAGGCATGGACACATGTACCATTCCCTTTTCTATTCAGAAAACCCCAAAAAGCTGCTTGAATCATTTTCACAAATAAGACAAACCCCATATTTTGCTGGCAAAACGATTACGGCTGTCAGGTCTGATGGACGCAGTGCCTGCCATGAATTATTCATAGAGGCTAATTATAAGCTGGCAGATTTCTGGCACAAATGTGCTGGAGATCCCAGTTATCTGTGAGTGATCTGCTCCTCCCAAGTTCCTGAGGCACCAGAGGAGAGGGACAAATGGGTCCAAACTGACTCACTCCATATGCGATGAGTTAGGTGGGGACTCAGCTCCTCTCCTTGGAAGCTCTGTGAGGTCCAGCATGACTCCAAAAGTGACCCCCTAAGCACAAAGGTTGTGTGCTTCAAACTGCCATTCCAGTCTCTAAGGATTTGGTGAGGGTAATTGCTGTGTGAAACGGCTGTGCTGCTGCTCCAGGAATCTACTGCCATATGTCCAGCTGTGAGACACAGATGATGTCCAAGGAAAGGCACAAAATGGTGATAATGGTTCAAAGGCAGAGCCTCTTCTAATCAGCACTACTTCCTTCATCCCTTGTGCCTTTCCCTTTTATCATTTCCAATAGAAGAAATAATGTGTCTCCTCCCTCTTCCTCAGCTGATTCCAACACAGCCCTGGCAGCTGGTGGTGAAGAGTCTCTAACGGAAAGCAGTGAAAAGTGGATTTTTCAGACCGGCAGTGGATGAGCTTGGAGGGTTTGAGAGGCCCTGACCCAGCCCTGGCTAATCCACTGCTGTTTGGGAAGTCTCTGAGGCACATTCCAAGCCTCTGCCAAAGCCCCCACAAACCACAGCTCTCCTGCAAACCCTGCGCTGGACCAGTCCTGAGGTGTGAGGGTGAAGAAGAAGAGGGCTGCAGGGATGGGTGATGCAGTGCCCAGTCACTCTGGCCTGACTGAGAAGCAGAGGCACTGCACCAGTCTGGACCGAGCAGTGTGGCCAGAGTGGATGTGGCAGACAGACAGGTGCCTGCTTCCAGGCAGCGTCTCAGGTGTCCCTCCCTCCCTCCCTCCCGGCTCTCCTCAGCACTTTCCCGAAAGCCCGCTGTGAGTCTGTAGCTCTGCTTTAAAGTTCCTTGCTTTCTTTGAGGCTTTGGGCACTGTCCAGGGCTTTTGTTCACCCATCAGTCACTGGAGAACAAAGCTTCAGAGGCACAACCAAAGGTCAGAAGAAGTTCTCTGTTCAAAGTCTTCTCCTCAGCAGGAGTTAAATACAGCATCAAACTCCACTGGAAAGATGATGCCTCTCCAAAGCTCTGTTTCCATGGCCGGAGCTCACCTCTGAGCAAACCAGAGGCCAAAACCCCCAAGCTTTGACTGAAGGTTTAAGAAAAAGTACCAGGTTCTGCCCCACACCAGGAAACCTGGGCTAAGCACAGCAGAAAACAAAGATCAGAAAATCCATGACCACAAATTTCATGTCTGAGAGAAAGAGGCAAGGCAGTTTTCTGGAGGCTTCTCCAACCCATTAGTCTTCTGCCCAGTAATATAAGGCTTAATTCTGTTAGCAGTGAACACCTTAATGGGGAAATTCAGGGCTTCTTGGTTCAAACAGTCCAACTAGTTTCCAACCTCAGTGGATATTTCATTACTGCCCAATGGGGCCAGTTACTAACTGTGTCTTTAGGACACACCTAAAGAAAATGAACCCCATGTATGAGCCCTTCCTTGCCCTGGCTCCCTGGCAGCCAAAGTTCCCACTGAAATCAATACTTCTCTGGGGGACTGTCAGTATCTGAAACACAGCTTTGATTTCCCACTGGCTGTGGGGTCACACACAGCTATTCTGGCTCTGTGTGCAGCCACCAGCCCTGTGCACCAAGAGCAGATCCCCAAATCCCGAGTGGGCTGAGAACACCTGAGGCAGAGTAAATAATCTCACCACACATCTGTCCATGTCCTTGCTCCTTTCAAAATAAAAGGGCAGGTTATGAGCAAGAGAATGAATGTCCCTAATAAAGCCAGGGCTGGTAAATAACATTATGCCTTCATTTGCTCTGAACCATTCATATTCTTCCAAGCAGAAAGGTAGCAGGACTGTGCAGATCGTCAGCTGTTGGGAGCCTTCAAACTTTGTTTCTTCTCTCAATGCATGCTATAAAAATTACCCCTCAGAGACTTTTCTTCCTCTTTCCTTTTCCTCTTGACATACTGTAGATAGAAACTCTCTCCCTGCAAGGAAATTTCTTCTTCCATGCATTCCAAGCTCAGTGACATTCTTCACAGTGCCCCAGAGCACTGGGCCTCTGTGTGCATCTGTCTCCTTGGTGTGAACTTAAAGATCAGGAGTCATTCATTTACAAAAATAGCGAGGACACTTTTTTCTTCTTGCCCAAGTCTCTTCCTAAATCTAAAGAAAGAAGGAGCTTCCCAGATGCTGAGGAAGCAGCAGGCCCGCCTGGGTACAGTGGGCACGTCAGGATAATTGGGATGCAGAGAAGACAGACCCAGCTGATGATGTGCATAAACCTCCCTTGTCTGTATGCTGCCTTCCCCACCCTACGCTTCCTCTGCAGTTTTAATGTTTTGTTTCAACCTTTGGATTGTATTAAAATATTAATGCTAATGTTTTATTATAATTTTATATTCCACAGTTAATATTTTAATACAATAAAAGCCCAAATGAAATCTTTCAATGTTATTGGGCGAAATGATTATGCACAAGTGAAACAAAACAATCCACTAGCGCCAGGAAAATGTTTACTTGGAGTTTTTTTTTCCTGAGTGTTAACCAAATGCCTTTCTTTTGTTCTGATGGAAGGACAGCCCTCCCTGCTTTCAAAATATTAGGGATTCAATTAAATTGCGTATTCAAGTGCCTCAAATTGAATCAAACACCCCTAACGTGGCTCAAGATTTACCTCTTGTTATGAGATACGATGCAGCTCTGAGGTCTGAGAAGAAAGGGTCTGTCCCAGAAAGGGACTAAGTGATGAGGTGAGACATGAGGATGCTCAGCCCTGCAGCCTCCTGCCATGTGCCCTCCTGGCACACTGTCCCGTGCTGCTGAGTTTGCTTTTCTGCTCCACAAAGGGCCACAGTGACACAGTGAAGACCGCCTTGCTCTGCTACAACAGTGAAGGTGAGCAGGTGAACCCCTGGGAAATGTGAACCTCAGCTGTTCTGTGCCGAGACCCCTCTGGTCTCAACACTTTGGGTGCCACATGCCTGTGATACCCCCCCATTTTATGGCACAAGACAACTGTTAACACTTCCAAACAATTTTTCAATTTAAGGCAGATTAAGAGCAAAACTCTAGTGGGACTAATAGTGTGTAATCTTCTTTCCATTCCTACTCCTGCATTACGAAGAAGAGTTCTCTGCAATGGCGTATTTCACACTCCGATGCTGATATTTCAATTTCCTGCTTAAGTTACAATAAAAACTGCCCACCCTGCTGATGCTCCCAGGAAGAATAACTTATGTTGATTGACATTCTTTAATTCCCCTTGGATGCAGCTAATGATTAAGAGATGCCAGGAAATTTGAAAGCATGTCCTACCTGTGGACTCCTCTAAGCTCCTTTGGAAGGCTTTGAAAAGCTTCCAATTTCAAGCACAAACTACAGCTGGTCTTTAAGCACCTTCCTTGTCTTCCCTTTATTCCTCCTCTGTTTTTTGTCCACCCCACAGGAAGACAGAATTAAATTCCTGATCTCAATCAAAGCAAAAGGAATGGAATTCATGGCAACAGGGCAATGATGGGAGGACACTCACCATCCCAAAGCTCAGGGCAGGGCAACTGGTTGCAGGACACACTGCCTGCATTCCCAAACAGACCTTTAGGACAGCCAACAGTTTGATGAAGCTGAAAAACCCATGACTGGTGTTTGAATAGATTATGAGGTCCACGGGGATAGGTTTCAAGACCCTGATGGGCAACGGCATCTTTGTGTATTGGACAAGTGACACAAGTCAGGTGTTGGCAGAAGGGAGCAGAAGCACCGAGCCTCAGGTGGCAGCAGTTCAAAGATATGTCCTGGAGTCGTCCCCATTCCCCCTTTCGGCCAGACAACCTCAGCTACTGGGGGAAACTGCTGCAGAGGAAACGCTACAGAATCAGGCATCTGTCTGTGAAATCAGGCTACAATCAGGCTGAAACTTGCTCCAAAGCCAGTCCCTGAACAGACACTCTCAAGTCAGCTTTGCTGGGATCCTCATGTTGATCAGACCTGAGAAAACACGACCGTCTTTCCCTCCCTGCACCGCCCCCCCAGCTTCCCCAGCACCCTGTCTGCCTCCACACACCTTTGCCCCTGCAATGAAGGAAACATTTATATTATGTCCTTTTGCCAAGATAATGAAGGTTTTCCTTGTATTTGGCAAAGCACCTTTCTTCCTATCTTCTGTGGTAAAGGAAATGTCTCTCCATGAGGATTTGCCTGTATGTCAAGGATTTACTATTCCAATCGAAATTCAGCCCTACAGGCCACTAATCCAGCATATCTACAGCAGAATAATCCATCCGGTACAACCACATGAGGGAATTTCCCTGGGTGGACAAAATAGTGTAGGCCCTTTGCAGACTGTGAAGCGAAGAAGAAAAGGGAATTGGTCACTGGAGCTCCCCAGATTTAATTAGATTCCCTCAGGAGCTGCTACGGGGCTGCTGAACCTCAGAGAGTTAAAAAACAACCCCAAGCAAGGGAAGACTGAACATCGTTTCAAAATGCTGAGGAATCTTCTCATCAAAATAATGTCAGAGCCTGTCACGGCGGAGGGAAAACAAACGTGCGGAACACGATGGTTCTGCATGAAATGTAAAATGCTGTTTAGTTAAAACAAAGCTCTTTCAAAGCACTCAATGGGGAAGCAGAGGGAGGGAAGAGTAAAGGCAAAAAGCACTTCGTTTTGTAAGTTTAAAAGATATTTAAACAGAGAAACCTGTTGAGTCATGCAGAGCCCTGCCTGTGCTTCCAGCATGCACTGCTTGACACAGCAAGTAGCAATTACTGTCACTCAAGGAGATGGGAGCCCCTTCCCCTAGAGTTCATTGGGCTCCTGCCCACTTCAGAACACCCCCTTCCTCTGCTGTAGTCACCACGGGATGATGGGAGTGGAGGGAAGAAACCTCTTTTAAATAACCAGAAGAAAGCAAGAGGAGGCAGTGCCAATTGGAACCTTGAGGAACAGTTGCCAAGAGGTGTTGGATCCCTGCAAATTTAGTTCCTGCACAAAGATATTTCACTCCTTCCCAGGGCCTTGTTTCCCATGACAGGAAGCAAAATGCTGTTTACAGGGATGCACTGACATTGCTGCAGAAAGCCAAGGTTTGGAGCATGGATTTCAGTGTGCCGATGTACTGCCGTACCCCCGACACAACACTGCTCTGGCTATGCTCCCTCCTCTCCAGAAATCTTTTGGTAGAACTGGCTCTGAGGCCCAAGAGGATTCCACAGGATGAGATGCAGGCAATGGGATTGCAGTCAGTAGAAAGGGTGTTGCAAACTTTGGGGCTCCATCTACTCCTCCATTTTGTTGCTGTGAAGGAGAACTGGAGTCTTGCATGTGCCTGTTACCCTACCTATAGAGACAAATGAATTTAATCTCCCCCTTCCCTGCCCATCTATGAAACAGATCCTTTTAACATGTACTAGTTAATAATAACAGCCCCAAAGGATACCACTCAGACGACAATGACAGAAATCACAGGAAAGGAAAGAAAAAAGATCCATTCAGAATTGTGGAAGATCAGCATACCTGAGGAAAGAGACTTTCATGGACGTGTCTTTAATCTTTCCTGCTTTCAGCCCTTAATAGTAGAACCTGATTCGAAGACTTGGTGATTGATTTCCAGCCCAGACGCAAAGTGACAGACTCATTTTCAAGTATTGCACAGCTATAATTCCGTGTTTTATTTCTTATTATTGTAACCTGCTGATGGAGTGGGGCTGTATTCAAGGTAGCGGGTAACAATTCTGGCTCGAGGCATTATTTAGAGTTGGGTGTTTAATGCCAGAGCCTCATGCCTCTTGATATTTATGAAGAAGATGTGCCTGTAGCTCCAGTGCTCATATCTTATTTGTTTGTTGTTCAAACACAGGATCAGGAAATTGGATGCTGTTTCTGGCGAGTGATATCATCTCAACGGTTAAGGGAAGGCCACTGGTCTTTACACGTTTCTCCAGCACAGCAATGAGGAGAGCTGCCTCCAATCCAAGGTGAATGAGTCACCTTGGAAAGTGCTTTGTCTCTGTAAACAGAGCTCTGTAAAAGGCTCTGCTCCATAAACCCACAGGAGAGAACAGCCTCTCAGCTAGGGCTGAGCAGCACCCCCAAGGTTGTGGGGCTTAGTCCCGCTGCCTATCACTGAAATTTCTCTTCTGATTTGCCAGAGTTTTCCCCATTTCTTGCCATAATTTCTCCCTCTTCTAAATAAAGATCAAATCAAGAAATCTTGCCTTGGAGAACAGCACATGGCATTCTTCTCACTGAGAATAAGGTTCTTGGAAGAAAAACCTTCCAGCCAGATTCAGTGAGAGCATTCATCCCACTGGAGACCAGTATGGAAAATCCTGCTGGTGTTGTGAGAGCTTTTGTGGGATTAGGGCATGTTTATGTAGCCAGAGCAAAGGGTCATGCTGGGTCCCCTCTTTCCTAGGCCCGAAGAGTGTCTTAGCCCTGATCTGGCAGCTTGGAAGCTGCCCCCGGTTTAAACCTCAGCGAACTCCCCTTGCCTTGCAGCACAGCTGTGCAAAGGAGATGGTGCACAACTTGCTGCACTCCATGAACTTCCCTGTGAGCTCCTAAATAACTCTGGCAGCTTGGAAAAGCTCATGCAGCCTGAGAAACTGAGCCTGCTGCAGCAGCAAAAGCCAAGGAAGGGACTTCATGCTCAAGCTCTAAAGTTTAACCTCTGCCATGCTTCCGTGCAGCACCGATGAGTGGCATTTGTGCTCACAACAGAAAACTGTAAGCAGTGATTTCTGGATGCTGCCTAGATACTCCTGAGATAGGCAGAAAACAGGATTTCTTCACAGGCTGAGAGTTTATGCTGAGATGTTGAATGTCTCTATGAAGTCCTTGGTATTGCTATTCCAGTTTCTTCTTAATTGTGCAGAAGACGAAACACTGCCTTCTCTCAAAAGGCTACAAGCTCTGTAGGACTCTGCAGAGAACAAACAGATATCAGCCCAGTGCATGAAGTGAAGGCAATTTGAAGGTGATCCAGTTTTACCTCTTTCTTAAAAACCTCTCATTTTCTAGGTTTTCTCACTACACCTTAATCAGCAGGGCACGTTTGTTCAAAAAACGAGTTGCTGTAGCACTTTCTGATACCGTTAGTGGGCATAGTGAGATTAGGTCAAAGCTTGGACTTGACGGTCTTGGAGGTCTCTTCCAACCTTAATGATTCTATGATTCTGAGTGTCTGTCCTGCCAGCAGTCCACATGGAATGTGATACAAAGACCCTGAGCCCTGTCTCTGTGCCAGCTGTTGATTCAATGGACATGCAGAGCGTGGGACCACAGCCCGGTGGTGTGCCAGGCACCCTGGTGTGACCCATGGCACCCACAGTGAGTGACAGGCAATCACTCTGCACCTGCCAGTTTGCCAATCCAAAAATGAGAGGGGACAGATTAAATATATATCCCACCCAAGCTGTTACCAGTTGTATTTTGCCAGGGTGTTATTCATGAAAACAATCTCTGGTGCCAGCTCTGGTTCCCAACCAGGGCTGCAAACTAATGAAATTGCCTTTTATACTGAGCATGCGAACAAACCTCCTCTGCCTGCAGGAGTGGGCCATACTCCTCCCTGGCAGCCTTCTGGGGGTGGTGGCAGTCAGGTCCTTATGGACTTGTCAGCAAATGGGACACTGAAATGAGGGCAGAGCTAAAATTGCTGGAGAAGCTCTGAAACATTCCCAAAGAGGAGACTGCAACAGGGAGGGTGGTGAGGGAGCTAGCATCCCCCTGGATGTCCTGCAGCCATTCAGCTGGCCTGGAGGGGTGGAAGGACAGGGGAGAAGCAGGGAATTAGCTGAGGGCTTAGAAGAGGCGTTTTTAGGAAAAAGACAGCTGTCCTTGGAGACCTATGCCATTGCTCAAAGGGATTCTGTTCTGGTTTATTGTCAGAGGGTTTTCTCCAGCTCTCAGCCTCACTCCTCAGCAGCACCACATGATGCAGAGACATCTTACATTAACACAAGTGTTGAGTAGGTATAGGGTAAAGCTCTACTACCTCCTGTGATATCCTTTCCTACTAGCATGTACAGCAAGCAGGGAGCTCTCCAGAAGGCACATGGAATCAGATTTAACAAACCCAACAGTTCACAGAAGTCACAGTTGTATGCAGTGGCCTCCTCCCCTGGGAGCAGCAGACAGAGATTTAACAAGGGGAGAGGAGAGGGCGACTGGGCCACCCGGGGCTGGTGCTCTCTGGTGTCACTGCTGCGGAGTTACTCACGGGGTGGAGCACTGGCTGCCCAGCTGCCTGTGGCTGCAGCTGGCCCTGCTTGCAGAGCCCATCTGCCACCTTTCCAACCTGCTCAACACCCCTGGATGTACCAGCCATATCCCTGATCCCTCATGGCTGTCCCCAGCATGAAGAAAATGCAGGCACCTACATAAAGCAGAGATCTTCCTGGAACAGAGAGGAAAATCTCCCCATGGCACACCCATGAGACCCAAGGCAACTCAGTCCTGTTGTAGGTCGCTATCCACAAGCTGCTTAAAAGCAGCGTGCTAAGGCTAATTTTTTGTTCTGTGGTGGATTGAAACTGCAACTTGCCTATGCTTCAGTTTCCCACTGTAGAAAAAGGGAATGACAGTCCTGAGTGCAGGGAGGACAGGTTTGTTAAATCGAAAATGTATTCATCTGCCTCAGTGGTGGGACTGACAGAGGGGCAGAACAGCAGAAGGGAAGCAGGGGCTGATGCTGTTGTGCCTGGGATGCAGCTAATCATCAGTCAGGCACTGCATCCTACCCCAGCCCGACCATCTCGGAGCCACATGCACTTAAGCTCAATGTTTCTTCCAGTCAGTTTCCCTCTCTTCCCTTCCCAAAGCTGCTGGCAGCCTTTTATTTCCCACCAAACGTGGCCCTCTTGTGTTCACAAGTGAAATACAGAGAAATCAGTAACACTCTCATGAATATGAGAGGATTATCAGGAAAGTGGCTTTCTCACACATTAAACTCTGTTTAGATGGCTCATGGAGCCACAAGCAGCATCCTACAGGTTTCTGCCCAAATCCCACAAGAGCGAGCTGAACATCAACTCAAGCGTCACAAAGATTTCTACCTTCTCTCTCACTCCCACCTCCCTCCAGTTTGGAAACAAAAATTCCTTAGAGGTTTGCAGATCTAAATATGCAGTGCTTGGAAGAAATAAACCCCAAGTGCTGTTATCTGAAGGGTGGAGAGGAAGACCAGCAGGAAAGAATGCAGATCAGTGTGGGGTGGGTGCGTACACATGTAAGTGTGGCCACACACACAGGGAGGCTGCAACACAGCTCAGACGTTCTGAAATGAAATGAGCAGTCGTTTATATCAGGGTTTCCATAGAGACCAAGTTTTGAAAGACTTAAGGTGGAATGATTATGTATGTTCTGAAGGGCTTGAGATAAAAATAACCTTGCTAAGTATTTCATGGACTAATTAGATGATGATCCTTGACTTCGAGCTCTCCTTGGTGATTGCAGCCACTGGGCCCCTGGGCTTGCCCACATGTTCCCTGCTAGTGTGCAATGGAGAATGCAGCACCTCAAGCAACAGCAGGGATCCCTGTTGCCTGTTTCCCTGGAAGGCTGTTATGCTTTTCAAAGGCTTGTCTCTCACTACCACTCTGCCAGCTCAAGCAGAAACAACGTCTGCTCCAACCCTTCTGCTGACAGACCTGCTGTCACCAACACCTAGGAGACACCCCTGGGGTCACGCAGTGGCTTTTGACATCAACAGCAATGAGCACTGATGGATTTCCCCCTGCCATGGCAAGGAAAGTCTGCCCCAGAAGTGACAAATTCACTGAAATAGCCCAAAAGCATCTCTTTGATGGCAGCCCTCCAGCCTCAGGCAAGGGCATCCAACCTCCTGGGATTTACAGGAACTCCAGGGAGCCCCAGGGAGCATCACATCCAGGGCAGGGGGAGGGATGGTGGAGACATGGTTAGTTTGCTCCTTAACTGTATGAAACGCCCTGACATTGCTGTGTCTGACACTGCTTCCACACCCAGGTACAAACAAGCAAACAAAATACAAAAGGGAAGACCCTCAGCCAAAGAAATGGGAAGTTCTCTGACAGCATCTCCCACCCGCTGTTTTGATGGAACAATTGCTCAGTCTTGGCCAAACCTTTAATCCCTCAGAGACCGGCTAGGGTTTTTTCCCCACTTACTTAAAAAAAAATGTACTTTGGGTTGCAGGTCAGCAAGAACTGCTCATGCACTTAGGTCAAAATGGCAATGTGGGAAAATTCCTCTTTTGAAGCAGCAAAATCTTCTCAATACTTTGCTTTGAAAAAAAGGGCATTTTGTGCGGAACTGCAATAACAGGGTAAATGCATCCAAGAAAGCAACAGAATCTTTTGTTTTGATGGGGAACAAGCACAACTTTTGGAGGCCAATTATTTTTACTTGGGCAAGGGATAATGGAAAAAAACTTTGTTTCAGGTGGTCTCCCCCCATACCCATCACTCTCCAGTTTCCTCCAGTCAAAGCCATGAAACAAATTAGAGATTTCTCACTCAGCTGCGGTCCTTAGCCAGAAGAGCAATTTCCATGCTGCCCTCAGCCCAGCTGTCTCACAGTCTGGCTATCTAACAAGCCACACTGACTCTCAGTATATTTTTCCTAAAGCAAATTCCTAATGATGGTTATGAAAACCTCCTTATGGTTTCCCAGCTGATGCAAAAGCAACATACAGTCAGAGGCCCTGATTCACACATGAACATTCCTAAAAGCAGCTTCTGATTTTTGGGGCTGTGTGTGGGTCACAGAATCATAGAATGTCCTGAGCTGGGAGGGACACACAGGGGTCATTGAGTCCAGCTCCCAGCCCTGCACAGACACCCCAACAACCCCAGCCTGGGCATCCCTGGCAGCGCTGTCCAAACGCTCCTGCAGCTCTGGCAGCCTCGGGGCCGGGCCCATTCCCTGGGGAGCCTGGGCAGTGCCCAGCAGCCTCGGGGGGAAGAACCTTTCCCTGAGCTCCATGCCCAGCCCTGACCCAGCTCCAGCCGTTCCCTGGGCTCCTGTCCCTGTCCCAGAGCAGAGCTCAGCCCCTGCCCCTCCGCCTCCCCTCGGGAGGAGCTGCAGCCCCCAGGAGCCTCCCCTCAGTCTCCTCTGCTGCAGCTGAACGAGCCAAGTGCCCTCAGCCGCTCCTCAGACCCTTCCCCAGCTCCGTGTCCCTCCTTTGGACACTCTCCAACAGCTTTGGACCCTTCTGATCTTGTGGTGCCCAAAGTGCCCCCAGCACTGGAGGTGAGGCCGCCCCAGTGCAGAGCAGGGCGGGACAATCTCTCCCTCGCTTGTGACCTCAGGTGCTCTTTAGGGACTAAGAATGCAACACCTTCACCACCAAATCCTGCTTCACACCTGACCAAGCTTACACGCGCTCACCAAGCAAATGTTGACAACTTTTGTGTCACCAGCTCTGCCTCGTTTGCTTTCTGATGGCTCTCACCCAAAGACTGAGGGAGGGAAAATAAAATCTCTTTTGTCTTCCACTTCTGAAGCCTGGCAGAAAGTGGCAAGTGATAGTAGAGCTGAAGGGATCCAGATCTGCTGTAGTTTAGAAAAAGAGTAACAAAGACCGTTTTTGATTCACAGGATTGCTCCTCCAGGAGCTCTTCAGGCACGATGAAGATTTCTGTCCCTGCATCCAGTAAGTAATTAGGGGGACCTTTTCCCCCTTGCACAGAATAGTCCCCTGCAACCTCTCCTCTCTCTGCTGAAAGACTGCAGCGTCTCCTTCAGAAGTGTCTTTAACAGAGGCAGTTCCTGGCCATGGCAATGTCAGCTTGATGTAGCACCGCTGATTTCTGAGTGTGGCTTGTGCTTTCCTCAGGTTCAAATGGCAAGAGACTCCAGCATCTATTTCTGCTTCCCATGGTACCCCCTATAAAGATCAATCCTGCCTGAGCACAGCAGAGAACTGCTTGAATTAATTGAGGCAGACAGCATGTTCCTCTCTGTAAACAGTGCCACAGCTCTGGCATCTGCAAAGGTTCCATGTGACGCAGGAAACCTGAGTCAGGCCCACAAAGACATGATCAGTGAGGGCAGGGATCAGGAGCAGGACATGTCTGCAGACAGCACATCCCCGGAGTGTCCTGTGCTGTTCTCATGCCAGCACGAGAAGGAGGGAATGTGATACGGTTTGACATGAGCAGCAACAATGCAACTTTCCTCCTTCCTAAATCAGCAAGTTTGCAACTCATCACCTGGTCTCAACAGAGCCAGCAAATTGCCAAATAGATTTAATGTCAGCCTGGTCTCCTGTCAAACCAGGTTTAAGTGATCAGTGTGTGTGCACACTCGTGTGTGCATTTATATCCTTTCCCTTTTTCCTTATCCCCCATACTTTTGAACTCACTGGCCAATTCAACTGTAATCTGATAGAGGCAGAGGTTTCAAAAAGGCTACATCCCAAGAGAAATGGCAAAAATACATATTTGATCAGGGTTGGCAGACACTGTAATGAAGAGAATATCTGAAATGTTATCTCAAACCTTACTGCACACCACCCCAGAAGGGACTGAGCCAGAGAGATCCTAGCAGTAGCCTTTCCCTGAGCCACAGGTGGACAGGATGCTTCAAGTTTTGCTTGGATTTCCCTCTCAAGTTGCCTCTCTCCCAGCACCCAGAGTGTCTCCAGAGCTGCCAGGGAAAACTGCTCATCAGGTGAGGTGATTGTGGTCCCCCTGGTCCCAAAAAGCCATCTTTAACCTTGAAAGAAACACAGATTTTGCCACTGTCTCCTTCGAAGAACCAGTGCCTCCTAACATGAATGTGCCCATTTATTAACACACATAAATTTGGCTTGACTTTTATCAATACCTGAGCCTCAAATCATAAATCTGCAGTAAAACTATTACTGAGTTTCTAGTTGCTCTCAGCCTCACCTCATCATCATCTTTGGCTTCCTATGGTGCCCCTGGCCCATGGGCAGAGGCAGCCCCCCTGTGCCAGGCACTGTAGAGACACAACCATCACAGGCTGCCTTGACTCGCTCAACGTCAACTCTGACAAGAACTTCAGCAGGAATTTTCCTGGCCCTCCCCACTGTGCCAGGACTTGGCCTTTCCCCAGCAATTATCTCCTGCCCAGGGAAAAGCAGCTCAGTGTTCAGCTGTCAATGCAGTGAAGGTGCCTTGAACCCCCTGTTTTCCTTCCCACTCCAGGAAGATCAGTACCAGCTGCTGCAGATTCTACCAGGGCTCCAGGGCAAAGAGAACAACAAAAATCCTCTGCTGGAGGTCACCAGCCACAAAGTACCACAAAAGAGAGCAGGCAGAGCACACCAAAGATTAATGGCACTTCAAGGTTTAGAGCTGTCGGTGCTGGGAGGGTCTGTGGAGACAGCCAATAAAGGCTAATATGATTTTACATACAAATGAATCATTTCAAGGAACGAAATGCCCTGAACAAGCCTGTACGTGGCCACGCTTCTGAGGAGCAGGGGCAGGTATTCCCCCCTGATCTGCGGAGAGCATAATTAAAGAAGAGAAATCCTGGATTTTGCAGGCTGAACCTGTGGGTTCAGCAGTCTTTTGCTCAGGCAATAAGGCCACTGTCAAGAACGTGACTGGGGCAGCCTGGCCCCGGGCGCTGTGCAAGGCTGGGTACCCTGGGCTCTCACCCTTGCTCTGACACTGGAGGCTGTGTGGCCTTGGAGAATTTATGCTTCCTCTCAGCACCCCTCTTAAAACAAGGATCCTGACACTGTCTTCCTTTGTAAAACACCCTCAGAGCTCACAAAGAGGAGCACTGCAGCACAGAGAGTTATTGCTCCATCTGATCCTTTTCTTGCCCTCCTCAAGTGAATATCTGAGCATCTCCCAGACCTGCACTCAGCAATATGACTCACATCTGTCATATGCAACTCCTCTATGATCCCCAAAGGGAAAATAAGGTATGTGGTGGCGTGTTTTGTCTTGGCAGGGTTGTTTCATGTCTGGGCTCTGTTTCTAGGAGAAGGGCTCCCTGTGTGTATTGGTTTTTTTAGCCACCTACAGTGTCTGTCTGTGTGCAAGGGGAGGGAGAGAAGCTGCTTGGAAACTAGGCAACAGGCAGCCATTTACAGTGTGGGGCCATCCAGACCTGGCATTTAGAAGCAGAATATGCTTGGAGGAGGAAGTTTTCTGATGTCAAGGGCACCAGGCTTGGGAAAGCTTGGTTAGGGCTGAGCCTTGGTCCAGTAAAATCCACTGGGACTCTTTATTTTCCCACCTTATGTCTTAACTCCTGTCCCCCTCCTGACATTTGGGAGAGAGAGGGAATTAAAAATCATTGAAAGCTTTCCTTTCCTCTGCTCCCACTGCCCTCTTTCCCCTGGGAAACAGTGGTGTTCTGGTAGGTGAGGACAGGTAACAACCCAGGGAGTCACCTCCTGCTGAAGGTTTCATCTGTGGTGCACTGGGCTGGAGATCATACGTGATTCCTGCTGCTCACACAGCAGGAGCCGTGCTGAGCATCAGGGACTTTGATCTCTATGAAGCTCCAAGGTAGGAGAAGGTGGGCATGGCCTTCCCCCTCACCACCTCATGCATCTGCTTTCTTTCAGATCCAGCTGTGGGAGGAAGCTCAGAGGTGGATTTGAAGGTGTCTGGAGCGTGGTCAGCCCTGTGCCTCCCATGGTCTCTGTTAGCAGAGGTGCAGAGAAAAGGAGAACATGGAACATTCTCCTCAAAAAATCTCTGGGACTTCTAAATAGTTTTTCCAAAGAAATAATTTCTTTATTTTCTTTGCAAAAAGGTCCCATGAAAGGACAAGTTTTTTATTTCAAGAACATTTTACTTTAGGATCTTTCTGAAAGCCCCAAACAAAAGTTGAGGGGGTACTCTGGACACTACTTTTCAATCCTTTGAAATGAGAATTTCCACCGTCCTTCATTCCCCTTGTCATAAAAGATCTATTTCATGGTCCATTTGGAAAGTACTGCTTTTCCGTTCTGTTCTTTTTTCTTTCAGACTCAGAACAAACCCCACCTTTCCACAACCTCAGGATTCCCTCTTCTGTGCTGAGACCTCCTTGTCTCCCTGTGAGGCACCTTCTTGCCAGCATCAGGCATGGATGGAGCCTGCAGTGCAACAGTTAACGTGGTAATTCTCCAAGGATTTTGTTTAGAGTTTTATAGCATTACACACCAGCCTTATTGGATTTAAATGGCTTAAATTAACTGGGTTATTTAATGGATTGTCCAGATTAGGGAGGAATCTGCAAAGGCTGTTACTTCAAGAAGAGCAGCTGCATGGGGAGAAAAGATCTCCAAGTAACATTAATATCCTGGAGGCTCCCAAGTCCTGACAGGCCACTCCTGTCCTTTATTGACATTCTCTCATACGCATTTAGCCAGGTTTGTGTTTAGTTTAATAATCTCCTGAAAGTTTAATTGTTGCTTTATTCATCCATGACCTTTCCTTCTCATCTGGAGACATATTATTGCTAATCTACAAATTTCAAGAACCAGATTTATTTGCAAAACCAATTATTCTGCTATGCAAATCTCTTCTCTTCCTGCAGCCTGCCTGAGCAGGGCTTTTTTACAGCCACCATAATTTATAGACACTATTCAAATATTTAAATGTAAAATTTATCTATATTTCTTTTCAAGCATGCCCAGGTTCTATGTGGTGCAAAGTTAATTAAAATCTTTAGAATCAAAAGCAGGTCTCCTGACCTTGATCCATACCTGACAGACTTTAGCCTCCAAAGTCCTCACTTAACCACAGGGGACCAGGAACTACCAGCAAAGTGGAAATCACTTCACAGTCAGGAAAGTTCTAATGGAGAAACACATCCTCTCCATTAGTGTCAGACATGACAACACCAGTGCAGACCCAAAGATACACACAGCTCTCCTGAGCAGGCTGCAGAGGCCTGACCTGAAGGAGAGGCAGAAAAATCTTCAGAACAGGAGTCTTTGCTAAAGATCTTTACCCCAAAACATTCTCAGTGGCACCTTCCCCATGTGATGCCTCCCCTCAGCCTCAGGATTTCTAATCCTGCTGGCACAGTGTGGGACACAGGACACTTAACAGAATAACGCAATGGCCTGGGTTGGAAGGGACTTTAAATATCATCTTGTTCCACCCCTTGCCATGGGCAGGGACACCTTCCACTAGACCAGGTTGCTCAGAGTCACATCCAACTTCGCCTTGAACATTTCCAGGGATGGGGATGTGGTGGGGCTTCTCTGGGCCCCTGCAGATCCAGGGACTTGATCTCTCTTCCCAAATAATCAGTGACTACAATACTTAACATTAGTCATTAATTTCAAAGTATTGAAAAGTAGTGTCCAGAACACTCAACTTTTGTTTGGGACTTTCAGAAAGATCCTAAAGTAAAATGTTCTTGAAATAAAATCTTGTCCTTTCATGGGACCTTTTTGCAAAGAAAATAAAGAAATTATTTCTTTGGAAAAACAATTTAGAAATCCCAGAGATTTTTTGAGGAGAATGTTCCATGTTCTCCTTTTCTCCTCCATTCTGCTAACAGAGAATCAACTTCAGCTGTCCCCTGCCTCAATTTCCCCGCCTTTATCACTGACAGGAGCACTGCCTGTTTCTCTTCGCTCAGGATTTGAAGTGTGGAGTGTCACCTCCTATAATCCTCCTGCCCGAAGTCACAGTCATTGTCATATGGCTATGGAGCATCACTACCACAGCTACAGGCAACCAAGAAATCAACATTTTAGCCTTATGTCAGTGAATGGCATTATCAGGGAAGCTCACACAATTAAACCGTAATTCAGTGGAGCGATGTCAAGGACTTTACTGATGAGCAAATTAAGGAAGCGTTAGCCACAGGATTCGAGGCAGAGGCAATGTGGATGCCAGCCAGAGAGCAGAGACCTTGTGCTTGTGCTCCCAGCACCTACCCTGGAGCTGTGCTGGCTCACCCAACATCCACCTCCTGGATGCAGGGGGCTCTGGAGCTGCCAGGGCATCCAGAGCTGACAGCTCAGCTTCACCAGGTGGCTGCAGAGAATCCTGCATCCACTGGTGCTCTTCTGGATAACTCTGAAGAGAAGGAAGCAGAAATTAAAAGGGGGAGATTTTGAGTCAGAGGCACTGTAAATAATGCAGGGTTATATTTGCTGAGAAAGGCAGTTGTTATTCTTGCCCCAACATGTGAAATGTTTGCAGTCCTAGGTCTGGAAAAAACAGCATGGGCTACAGATGAATCCCATGGGGACAGCAAAGCACCCCAGATTGCCAGGAGAGGCCATGGCTCCCTCAGCTATGAATCCGCTCAGACCTGACTGAGAAACAGCAGCTCCTGAGCGTTTTGCTCCAAGTAGATAAGACAGAAATAGTTCCGTATCTCACCAATAAATCACCACTATCAGGCTGATGGACAGGGAACAACTCCAGCAGCCTTTCACTGAAACAGAATTACTTGTGCACATAAAAACAAGATTGGGGATATTTGTTGTTGGAACACCCACCTCCTTGTCCCACGTGCTGAAGCAGGGAAGGAAGGAGGATGAAGATAGTTTGTTCCTTGGAATGTAATGGATTCCTTGGAATGTAGTAGAGCTCTGCTCTAGACATGCAACCACAGATGGATCTTAGACAGTTGTGTCTGGAGCAGCCCCTTTTCCCTGGGTACCTGCAGACCTCAGGGGTGGGAACCGGTCATCTTCATGCAGCCAAACCCACTGCAGCCAAGAGAGCCACTGGCTTCAGTAAGCACTGGCTGAAGCTTTCTATATTTCAGATATGAGTGGCTTTAAGCTGTTTTTCACAGTCTGCGGATTGTTTCTCTTGCTCAAATAATTTAGCTTTAACCTGAGGCTGTGGGCTCAATCCTTGCTGTCAAAACCCAGTGTGTAGCTTTGCATGCAGCTCCTGAGGGTATGGGGGGATACAACATGAATCTCCCCGGCTCCTTCAAAGTCTTGCAGAGCTGCTTTATGTGTGTAGAAATCGACATAAATAAAAATAAATCTGACAGGCTTTAGTCCATGTTTCTCCAGTATATCCTTGTCTGCACTGGATTTACCCGAGTTGGTTTATGTCTAACAGCATCAATAGGGGGATGTTTACGGTGAGACAGGCTCCAGTAAATACTAGCAGGGACAAGGGCACAAATACTTCCAAGCAAAGTAACAGTTTATAATGTGCAGCCTATGGACATGGGAGTCACCAGCAATCCCAGGATGGGTGTTCCACTGGCCCCAGCTCCTTTCTGTGGCTGTGCACACGTGATCTGCTTGGGGTACCCCAACCCCACATGCACAGCAAACCAGGCAGCTTTAACTACCCTGTAAATGGAAGTTTCAATGCAAATTGCTCTGTTTTCACTACTAGTTTCACTTGAGTTATGAATTACTTTTTGTTCTTCTAAGTAGAGGCAAACAAGACTCACAAAACCCTGCAACAGTGTCCAACTTGGAGCTGGAAACATTAGAGTTTCTAGTGAGAAAAGAGGCCACATTCCCCCCCTGCTGCCTGCGCCGTGGCCTGGGCATAAATGAAATGCGGATTACACCACTCTTACCAATGCAAATGATTACAGAGGACCTGCAATCCAAGGTGAAGCTGAGCTTTTAGTAGGTTTATTTTAAGCTCAGACACCATTAAATATACCAAAAACATTAAAGAAACTTTCCCTCTGTGACATTTGGATGAAAATGTGACTGATTCTAAATTATTCTAGGATTTTCTGGTGCCTTGCAGCTGGACTCTGGTACCTGTTCTGGGCTGGCCACAGTCACCCTGTGCTGGGACAAATGTCTCCATGAAGGTTTGCCGTAACTGGCCATCCTCATTTTGCCAGAGTTGTTTGATATTTTTAGCTTTTTGTCACTAACTCACTCTCATCTTGTCTCACAAAGCTGCTATTGAGGCAGAACTCCACTGAAATCCAACTTCTAATCTAAGTGCACGTCTAATCCATTGACACTGAACCCTCTGGAAAGCAGTGGGTAGCATCCCTTTGCTCTAATGTGTATTCAGGCAATGAGAGAACTGAGCTGTGGCTTTGGTTGATGGAACCTTCAGTGGCAAATTCAGCCAATTGCATCCACACTCTTCTCTTCATCCCTGTCCTCTCATTATCCTGCACTGTGCTGACCCTCCCAGGCATGTGGACAGGCTGAGAAAAGGGCTGGGAAAGTGGATCGCCTGAAAAGAAAAGCTTTTTTTGCTGGGTTGGTGTTCAGCCAGATCAGATCCAGAAGCCGCTTTGCACGCACAGAGCCCTGTCAGAGCAGTGCTCAGTGTGCCCGTGGGGATGAGATGGATCAGCGAGGACCAGGGATACCCTCAGTCTCTTCTTATCATCATGGGTTTTCGTGCATGATGCCACATGCTCTAGACCTGTCTCTCCAAAATAGGTGTCACTCTCAGCACTTCCCAAAGCCACAATGAGCAGCAGCAGCCTCTGAAATGACATCAGCGCACAGCTCCTCTGCCAGAAATCTGGGACACAAGATCATCTGTCTCCAGATTACACTCATCTTTTCCACTTCTTCAAATGATATGAATCTTATAATTTGTCACATAGCTGGTGGTTTCCAAATATCATTTACCCAATGGAAGCTGAGGGGGGAAAGCTATTCTTCCGGTCAACTTGTGAGTCATTTGGCTTGCCAGTTGACCAAGTCTCGCTCACTTGGAGACAATGCATCAGAGCTATGAAACCTCAACTAGAAATGTAACTCACCAAATTTAGTGAGTAGCCTGTCATCACTGAGAGCAATGATCCTTAACCCCTTATCTAGCTCCAGGGAATCATTATCTGCAGTTGTTAATTTAAGCTTGTTTTTAAGTAATAAAAAAGCATTTCTTTCTGCTAAAAATGTCTGATTCTACTACTGCTTCATTATTCAGTTTCATACTAAGAGTTTTTTTTTTTTAATTGATTTCTGTCTAAATTGACATTCAAATAAATACCCAACATACTATCCAGTTAACACAGTTACTGGCCAAATTCCCAAACATTTTTGCTAGCCGGGCAAGGGCTGCAGAAGCCTCTGAAAATAATGAAGCCGAGTTTAATCCACCCTTGTTGAGCTGTGCACATATGAACTGTCATCCCAGCCCTTGCAGAGGGTACCATGCAGGGATTTCCAGGCTGCACAGGACACAGGTACGACTCTGGGATGGAGCGTGGCATTGGCCACACCTCATCTGTACTCACCTTCCCCCTTTCAGCACAGTCTCTCAAGCATAATCCTTCAAATTTTCTTTGGGTTGCACCATTCTCTGTACTTTTATGTACAAAAATAAAAACGATCAGGTGCAATGGTGCAGTGCCTTGCAGGTTTCAGCTCCTATTCAGGAATCCATTCCTCACTGAGCTGCAGTGAAGGTTGAGGGCAGATCCTCACACTAATATCAGCCAGGAAGGGGCCTCAAAAGTGCAACTCAGGTCATAGATAACAGTAATATTCTCTCACAGCTGCGGCTCCAGTAGGATGAGAAGAGTTGGGCCTAAGGCTGGACATCAGTCACTAATATATAGAGCGGAAAAAGAAACATCCCAGAAAACAACAAAAGCAAGTTGACCAGGTTGGGAATATAATCACCCCCAAACTTCTAAGGCTGGCAAAATGACCACAAACCCTCGAGCAATCCATCTGTCAGCTGGGAAGATGTGGTTTGGATAGTGAAGGGAGTCACACTAGTGGACAGCTCTATGGGAACCAATTTACTTGAAGAAGGAAGAAACTTTAATCAGTCAGGGTTCAAAAGGCCTGTAACTCATGTCAGAGCAGAGCAAAACTGATTGTACACTCATCACAGGTGAACAAAAGATCAGAGAAGACAAAACAATTACAACCAGATAATGAACTGGATAGTCAGCAGCACAGACAGAGCCTCTAAAGAGTGAATCCAAGGTAACCGTGCCCATAACAGCAAGAAGAGCAGGAGGAAGGAGAACCAGCAGGACTGGCCTCATCTCCTGTGTGCTGGAGTCCCCAGTCCACTCCACTTGCGGTAGCCCGGAACTACCCCTGACGATGCTGTGGTTTGGGAGTCAGTGCTTTTCCAATCCTCCTCCTTTGTGGCTTGTGTTGCAACCACCAAAATGTGAAGGAAACCTTGAACCCATTTCCAATTCCTCAGTTCCAAACCACCAGCTGTTTCAGGATAGCTGCTTCTGCCCTTCCTGCTCTGCTGGAGACCTGACACTTGTTTCGTGGGGTATGAATGATTGTTCTCCAAAGCATCAGCTCTGAAGAAATGATTGCCCCAGGGATCCCTGAGCTGTAGTCATGGGGAGAGGCAGATTAGAGGAATCAGTCTCATTTTCCACTGGAACAGCTGGGAATGTGCACGCACTGTGGGTGACTGTCTCAGATGAGACAGGTTATAGCAGCTGATAGAAAGGAATGTCTCAAACTACTCCATCGCCTGCGACTGCCCAACTGCTCCGTGTGCCGAGACACAGACACCCAGCAGGATGTTTGCTCTGCTCTTCCAGCCCCCTGTGGAGCAGGGAAAAGGAAAAGGGGAATCTAAAATCCACCTCTACCAGTGGGGCTGATGATGCCCCACACAAGGAGGATGATCTCCAACCCCACATGGTACTTGGGATCCTGGGGCCAGAGGCTGCAGGGGCTGTGCAAGTCTCAATGGCCCAGGCTGAGCAGGAGGGTGTGGGTTGCTCACACTCACACCCAGCACCATCTCCACAGGGTTGAGGAGATCCAGTCACCAACTGCCCCTCTGTTGCTCTGCTGTGCCCCATCACAGGTGGGAGGACTCAGGGGAGTTCCAGGGGCCTGTGAGAGAAGAGTCTTGAAGAGAGCAGGAGATAATTATCTCGGAAGAAACCCTAACGGCTTCTTAGAGAACAATATCTATCTTTCCATCTCTCCTGATGATCCCTTATCATTACCCAATCCTCCTGGGCTTCACAGACATTAGCTAATCATGTGATAAGAGACTAAGAGAAAAGCCAAGGCACGTTCTCAGCCATTAATGGCAATTCCCCCAAAAGCCTGGGTGTGTGACAAAGAGACCCTGAGATGCCTGACAGGCATTGCTCCCTTTGAAAGATGAAGGCAGAAACCTGATTATTCCCAACTGACCTGCTGGGTACTTAGTCATGGTTGTTGGAGTTGTTTTAAGATGAGAAAAATATTATCATTAGGAGGAGCTGTGCTAGACAGTAGAGCAGTGATAGCTGGAGCTTTGATTATGTCCACGGAGAGGTAAACGTGCCAGAGGGTAACGCAGCATTCTGGGAACATTTCCTGCATGCAAAGCAGAACCATCTCTAATGGGATGGTCAGGCTTTTACTCCAGATTGGGATAAACCACACTGAAACTGGTAGTTTTTAACTGTTACTCCTCAATAAGAGAGCTGCAGTTAAGTGCATGCACTCACTGAAAATAGGAAGGAAATGCAGAGCTGCTCTGAGCGGAATACTTTGGAGAGAAGAATTTCTGGCTTAATTTGGAGAGGGAGTGATAAAAGGAGTAGCAAAGGAAAGCCAAACACAACCATGCGTGTCTTGTGGGGAGGCAGACACACGGAACATGTTTCGGAGTTGTGTTTATGTATGAAAAGTTTGGAGCTGTTGCTTTATGCTGTGGAGTTTCTCCCCGATCTAAAAACCAGACCTTTGTACATTCATGTAAGGAAAGTTGCCTCAAGGGTCCTTGACCTCATCATTAGCTTGCTCCTAACAAGAGCAGTCTACAAAATCTCCAACTCAGTCTACAATATCTCCTATTGTAGTCAAAAAGCCAGAGCACTGAGCAGCAAAATGTAGAATTCCACACCCTGGGACATCACCTGAGTCATTTTGTGGAGGATGGTGACCAGGTTTCACGGCATGGCTCTCTGTCTTGGGAACCACCTTTGGGAAACTGCTCTACATCCAGAACTTCTTGCTCTACACCAGCATAAATCCAGGATCCCCACAACAGCTGCATTTTCCAACGCTTCCAGTGCTGTGCGCTCTTTCCTGCCCACAAACAGCAAGTTCCATTAGCCCAAACTGCTTTTGCTTTCAAAAAGACTCATACCAAGGAAGAAAGAACAAAAATAACATCTCTTGCCCAGGACAACACAATGTGTGTATTTTCTGGCTCACTTTGTGCAATGGCAACAGTTTTTGAAGACAAAAATATCCCAGAGATGGTCTCTGGTGCATAGAGCAACATTTGATACAAGGACCACAAACAAACTGATGTCTTTGCTGCAGGAGCTGAGGGCACTAGGGAGAGCAACTTTGAGACACATCCTTTTCCACCAATGGCAAAAATAGCACAGAGAACCTCTCTCCTCGAGTACATTTCATTCTGCATTAAACGTTATGGTTTCCGAGAGCTGCTCCCGTGCAAAACCAACACTGTTACTTATGAAACAATGCGTCAAACCCACAGATGGGAATTGGCTCTCCTGGCAGCACAGCCAAAAAAAGTCCCTACTTTCTGTCTTCTCCCTCCTGTAACAAATGGCCTCTTTCCCCAGTCATCCACGTAACTGTCTTGGGGTGACCTTATGATGTGTATCCCATATCGCTGCCTATGCCCAGAAATTAATTCCTGTGCCTTTCTATGCCTCTAAACTGAGCCTGAGAGAGGGAAGGAAAAACTGAGCAAAACTTTTTCAAGGCAGTTTGCAGCTTGTTCAAGGTCACACACAGATAGCAATTGGTTTTCCCCACTGCGGCAGGGGAGGGAGGAAGCACCCGGCTTGTGGCTCCCAGGTCAGTTTTTGGCCAGTTTCAGCTTCTTTTTCTCCGGAGAGAGACTGAGAGTTGAATTTTTTTTCCTTCCCTGGAATTTCGGACTTTTCCCCTTTTCTACTGGACTGCTTCAATATCAGAGCACATTGGGAGGACTTTCAACCGAGCACAGAGGGCCTGGCCCTGGGCCAAGCCCCAGCTCCGAGGAGACCAAAGGGAGGACTCTGACACTCTCCCAGGCTTTTTCTCCACAGTGAGAGATTTTTATTATTTAGCATTATTTTCCTTTTCCTGTGTGTTTGTTAAATAAATAGTTTTTATCTCTTTCACTTTCCTTTGAGGAAAATTTATTTTTTCCCGAACCTGGTGGGGGAGAGGTGGTTGTGCCTTCTCTCAGAGGATATATTTCTAAATTTGGCCAAACCGGCACAGTAACATTTAATGATTAATGTCTTATGTGGCACGACACAGAGTCGTTTGCTTCCTTTTAAGAAAGCTTAAAGCTCTTTGGAGCTTCAGAATTATCTGTCTACAGAGAAAACACATTACAGAAGTTCAGCCAGTTTCTTTAAAGAACAGGCTGAATGGAGAGTTACCATGGATGATCTTAATGGACTTTGCTTAGTTTCTGGTTGGCTTTCATCTAGTTTATTGTCTCTTCTTTAAATTTGCAAATGACTTGGACTGTAAGCAGAGCTTTGGACTGAATTTGGACAATCTGCATGCAGCAAGGAGGGCTGTGCTGTCTAATGGACACGGAACAGGCCTGGGATTCAGGAAGCCCGAAATGCAGCAGAGATGTCCCACTCCTAAATCTACTGCCTGACACTTCTCTAGTTGTCTTACATCCATAAAATGAGAGTAACGATACAGTTCCCAGAACCCCACATACCAAATTGCTTGGGATAAGTAGCACCAACCTTTTGCCCTAATCAAGTCCAGGAATCCACTTGCTCTCAGGTCCCTCAAACTACTATTCACCCCCACAACACAGGACATCTGTACTCTGGGAGTTTGTATTTCTCACCTTTGCTGACAAGGAAAATCTAAACAAGTATTTTAGGTTAAAATTCTTAACTTCCAGCTCACTTCTGATCACTGCCAATAGCACAGGTTGAACGCCTCTAGGAGCCCCAGGCAGAAGCCACTTCTGGGAAATATTAAGGATTATTCTGATTATTCCATCAGAATGACAGGATGGGCAGACTGACAAAGTCAGGCCACACATTGCCTGTTACAGTTGCTCTGTGGAGACCTGTAGTGAAGCACAGCAAATGTACCAGCAAATTCCTTGGAGACTTCTGAATGTTAAACAAGAAAGAAAAATAATGGAGGAGGCTGCCAGACTCTGGCTGGTTTTAAATGAAACACTCTGATTGCTTCAAAACATTTTTCTGGTTGGGGCTGGTATTTTCCCTTCCATGGGATGTTTTGAAATTTATACCTTTGTTTTGAAAGAGACCATAGCTCTTCCCCTTGGGATTTCCCACAGAGCAGAGGCTCCCGCAGCAGTCCAAGGCCTTGTGCCAGCCCTGTGTGAGCCAGGAGCTCTCCTGGGTGAGGGAAGCTGGCAGGGGACCTTTTCCAATCCTTTCAAGACCTTTGTAGGTTGTCAGAGTGAGGCAGAGGGGATTTGGTGTAATGGAAACCCTGTCCCCAGAGAGGAAATGTGAACAGAATCCTGCCCTGTCTTCATGCCCTGGGCTTTTTGGGGGGAAAGGTGACTTATTCTGTTTGCTCAGTTGCAGTTACAGAAACAGCTCAGTGAAAGAATAAAATAAAAACAAAGACACTTCCCCTCAGAGCTCCATCTTTGTCTTGTGAGTCTTATTTGCTGACACAGAGAACTTGTGCTGATATGAAATGTAGCTCCTGGAGGGGTGGAATGGCTCTGCCCTGGGTTACATGGGGACAGAGTCCCTGGTCTGTACAGCACACCAGAAGCTGCCTGGTCTGACCCTCACTTCCCCAGCATTGTGTCTCAATCTAATCCCACTGATTTCAGAGAGGTTTTTCCTCATCAGGGTCATCAGAGCCTGGCCCTTCTCCCACAGCTTTGTCACTTCCTAGAGCAGAAGCAGGATCAGGCTCTGAACAAGAGCAGAATTAGACCTTCTGAGGCTCTGTCTAAGTGAAGGCTGCAGGATTTGCCCTCTTTGCCACCAGTGGTGTAGCTTCTTTGGTTTTTTTCCTCACTGCCTCTTGCCATCTGGGAAAATACCACTTTGCTGAGTCAATGATAGTATGGTTTAATGTAATAAACATGAATCTGTCAGACTCAAGTGCCCTAAAATATTCCAGGCTGCAAATGCAGGACCAACAGTGAGCTTGTTGATACAGCCTCAAGCCAGAACTAATCAGACATAGACACCATTCGCCTTCAATAGAATTATATTCAAGAGGGCTGCTTCCTGCTTGCAGGGAAAGATGGGAAGCAAAACAGAGTGATGTGGCACACTGAAAGGAAAGAGTTCTCTCCCGTCAGGCAAAACATCACAGAGTTTCAATGTCTTGCAGGGAAAGAGGCTCCCTATTTGACTAGAGATCCTGCTGACTCAGCTCGTGGCTGAAGATCTTCCCGGGAAGCAAAAACATACAAATGAATAAAGTAGACCTTGTTGGTGTGCAGGGTTGTAAATAACAGGTAATGAAAGCAGAATCAGCAGCCAACAGGCTGGAGCTGTAAAACTACACGTGTTGGTGCTGCATCAGGACAGGAAAACAGTCCTTTACTTCCTTGATCTGGCACAGAGATAACATTAATTTGCCTTTCAAGTGGCCCCTCTGATGCCCAGGAAGGCCAATGTCACTTGGTTCTGGACTCTCTGCTGGGAGACTCAGAAAAGAGCTGGCAGGAATTCAGGGCAGCGGCTTTCCAACCTCTGTTACCCTGGGTGTAAATCCAACCCAGCTCTACTGACAGGAGAGAGGTGAGTTACACTGGTGAAAATGACAGCAAAACTCATTGGAATTAGCCCTCTGAGATAGTTTGGTCTGATTATCAGGGATGGATAACCAGAAGCACGCGAGCCTGTAGCCTCCCCACCCCCCCGCTCCAAGAACTACCCCCGAGTCGAGCAGAACTCTAACTTTAGCTCACAATTTCCACAACATTATTATTCCCCAGTTCTACTTTGCTGTGCACCTTCCAGGATCCCTTTCCTCCCACTCCAAGCAACACACACATTATGGCACTTTTCCTTTGAGGACTGTAGGTTCTGGGAGTATTAAACTCCAAGACCTGTTCTTACAAGATCAGCAGCTTTGCTTTGCAAGCTCAAGGACTTCAGAAAACTTGGAGGGGATCCAGGTTCAAGGGAACTTAACATAGATGTGACAAGGGCTCCCTGGTGCTAGAGTAATAAATAATAATTAATAACAATTAATCACTTAACGACGAGGTTCCCTGATCAATCATGATCACAGCTTCCATGGCTGATACCACCATGCTTTGAGACAGATATGACAGGCTTGACCTTTTCTCCTCACCGGCTTTATGGTGTTATAATTTTGTTAAGGCAAACCCTCAGCTTGTGTAAATCAGCACAGCTAGAGTGACTTCTGATTTACGCCAGTACAGGAAGGGAATCACATCCCCTACATATTTTACCAGCCTAACAACCTAACACATAGCAAGGCAGAGTCAGAGTAGGACTCTTTTCCTTAAACTGCTGTCTCTCACCTGCAGAGAGGAAAATAAAATCAGCTTTCAGGCTTCTAGGTATGATTGCTTCGGGGTCAGGAAGGGGAAACTCATTCGGTCTCTCCTCCCATGCAGTTGGTATTCTCCTCCTTCAACATCTCACATGGCAGCTGAATTAGTACTACACTGCCTAATTACATTTGATCACCTCCGGAACATCAGATTTCAGGCAGTGAAAGAAGGGCCGTGTATTTGTAGCTGCATCCCAAATCCCATTCGACTTTATATGGGAAAAAGAATAGAAGAGAAATACTCCTTCCATCCCCTGAAAAGCTTTTAATATTCTTTTCTTCCTCCTCCTGTGGCTCTTTTCACTTTTCCAGAGGCTGCAGCAAACTGCCTCCCCGATTGAAGCGAACTCCCTCTTAAGGCTTTATCTCTTGAACAGACTCGAGATGTTCTGGCCCAGTGCTCTGCTGTGTGGGCACCCTCCCCACTCCTGATGTTCTTATTATCCTCATTGTCATTGGCCTGACTCATTGTGGGCCGTTTTTGTTACACTCCCTGGAATGGCCTGTGATAAAGACACTTCCACATTATTATTGCTTTTGCAAAGTTCTTTTTTTTTTTCTTCTACAGCCAAACAATAATCTAAGGAGCCATGTTGGAGGTAATGTATTAGAAAGTGCCTGCTTTATTATCAGCACAATATGGGCCTGTAATCTGATAATGATAAAAATCTGCCCCTTTGCTTTGGCTCTTATCATTTAATTGGAGCGAAGGAGCACATTCGTTTGTTAATAATTTTATAATTGGTGCTATCTGCTGAGACCCATCAAAGGAACCGTGCACAACAACCTCTTTCAGTACAAACCATCTCCCTGATAAAATGAGCTTTATGGCATTTAAATGTTCCTGTTATTGTTTGCAGGGCCCTCAGGGCACACAGCCCTCTGGAGCACCTGCAGCTTGGCACTAACCCACCCCAGCTCCCAGCCTACACATGGACCCATGTGCTGTTACCTGGGGAACTGGTGGCTTTTGCAATCCCTTCTGTTCTGGTTTAACTAGACATCCCAATATTTTGACAATGCAAGGATGTATCTCTTCACACTTGTGTCTCCGTGTGCCTCCCAGCCCGACTCACCTGAGGCATCTCCGCTCTCACTCCGCCATCTGCTCTGAGCAGAGACAGCTGGATCCGCACAGGGTGTGAAGGGAAGCACACACCAAAGGGTTTGTTTCCCCCAGCACTGAAAACACCAAGGATGTGTCTACACCGACAGTCACGCAAGAGCCAAATCCAGAGCCACGCTGCGCCCACCGGGGCTTTGCCCCACTGCTGGGCTCCGGACAGGTGAGACCCAGCTGAGGCGTCACCTCTGTGCCAAGGCACACACAGTGGATCAGCCCGAGTTACTACAGCTCAATCCACCAAGTGCTGGCCTACACTTGGCAGCTCTTCCCCACAGCATGGGCACTTTGGCTGCAGCTATAAATACAGCAAAGCAAAACAAACAGGCCACAGATTGCTCTTTTGCCTGAGGGTAAATAGCATTGCTTGGCCCGTTGCCATATAGCTGAACTCTTCCTCTTTCTCCCCCAAAACCCTTGTCATTGCTGCAGTCAGAGCATCTTTTGGGATGACGTGTCTATTAGGGAGGTGATCCCGCCCCTCTTCTCAGTTTTTGTGAGGCATATCTGGAGTACTGTGCCCAGTTCTGAGCTCCTCAGGAGGGGACAGACATGGAGCTCCTGGAGCTGATCCAATGAGGGCTACAAAGATGATGAAGAGGCTGGAGCGTTCACTTGACTCTATCTATAACCAGCCAAACTCATCAAATAAACGTGAAGTATAAATCCTGCATCAGCCACACAACTGTGGCACCCGGTCAGCACCGGGCCTGGGTCTGCACCAGAGCCTGCTCTGCTTAAGGGGGAGGAAACGGTGGCAGAGACATGGGTTTTGGAGCATCACACTGTCTGTTTAAGACATCATCATTTCACCTCAAGTGTGGTTGCAAGTCCTGCCCACCCTGCTGTTTCACCGCTGTTTCTGAAGCTGTCCCTGTGACCAAATGACTCAGCAGCATGCCAAAAAACCCATCAGCCTCCCACACTGCAGCCTCGCTTTACCGAGCAGAAGAACAGAGAAATCAGGGCTAATCCTTTTGAGAGTGATTACCAACACCAGGCACCCGTATTTCTGCAAGGCCCCTTTTTGAAGCACCCCACCTTCATCTCCCAAAAGAGAAATAGCACAAGGCAGAGCTGAGGGCAGGATGCACAAATCTTTGACAACTTGCCCTTTTCAGACCTATTTTAGGACTGGATCTGATGCTGTGCTGTGGAAAATTTGTAGGAATTTTCTGGTGCTTTCCAGGAACTCCTGGGCCTAAAAGCTCTTGTGCCCAGGATTTCCTGGAAAGCTCTGGAATCCCACAGTTCAGCAGTCTGTCACTAAAATTATTTGGACAGAAGCTGAGAGAAAGTTATCACAGGCTCCCCCACTGCCTGCTTCTTCCCAGTGCTCTGATCTGTTTATACATCACACAGGAATTAAAAAAAAAATAAATTAACAAAACTAATTAAATTTACATTTGACCTTATCACATCTGTATAGGTCTGTTCAGGCATCAGTCAAAGGGAGAGCAAAAAATCCCGCTCGATCTTTAATAACCCTTTACAACAGCTCTGTATCAGCCATCTGTGCACACATGGATGGCAGAATGACAGGGAAAGAGGAAAAACCCCACAAGCTTTGTCTGCCAGATGCTGAGAAGCTGCCAGGGTCTGGAGGGGAAGTCAGGAACCTTGTGCTGGGGCTGGTTTGGGACCTGCCACATGGTTCTGGTCCCCAGCCCAGGTCTGCCCCAGGCGCTGAGATGTCCCTGAACCTGCTCATCTCCTTGGGGCTGGAACAGCTGTGGGTGCTGGTCCTTCCCTGGAACTCTCTGCCCCATCCCTGGGAGAAATAAGGAGGAGAACTCTGGGCCATCTGAGCTAGAAAGCCCCAAGCAAGCACTGGGCCAAGGAAACGGCAGCCCAGGAACCACATGAGCCCAAAAGGCTGCTCATGTCCCTTTTCCACCTTCACGTCCCTGAGCCCTGTCAGGAGACTCAGCCTTTTTATATCCCAGAATAAGAACTAGTTTGACATGAGCAATGATGATTGTTTGATATAAGAAAGGGTGAGAGACTAATTAAAACCCAGAGCTTTATGGTTTCATTCAGCTCCTGCAAGATCTGGCTGTCTAAAGGTACATTTATGTGAGTTTTAAGTGTTTTATGCAAATTCAATTGCCTGTGAAAGGCCCTGGATTCCCCAGCATGGAGAAGAAAGTGTGTTGTTTATTCACAGGGCTGTTACAAGCAGCAGAGGGTCTGGCCCAAGCTCTGGAGGGATTCTCAAGGGTTCCACTGGGATATTCGAGGTGCTGCTGTTTTGACATCTATTTCCGTCCTTATCAATGCGCTGTGTCTACACACAGAGACCAAACAAGGACCTGGAACTCACATACTTTTAGCCAAAGCAGTTGAAAAACTTATTGTTCCCATCTGCAGGGCCTGGAAGCTCTTTGTTAGGAACCCTCAAAGCTGGTAAGGCACACAATGTGATGCCCTGCATGGGAGTCGCCAAGCTGTGCCTGCACCAAAGGTTTCCACTGGCTTTACTGCATCAGTCAAAAGCCTGATTGAAATTAAAACTAAGGCCCAGATTTTGCAGTTTCAGCTGCTGCCTCGGTGATGTGACAATAATGGGAGATAACACAGTGGTGCCTGGAAAGAAGCAGAGAGGTTGTACACAAGGCAACAGCTTTGGAGCAGCGAGATCCTTTTCAGCTCTCCCAGGGGTCCCGACCAAACGGAGCTGGATTCCCTCACTCTCAAACCGCTGTACTTGGCTTTGGTGCCTGAAGGGACAGCACCAGCTCCTGTCCTTGGCTGCCCAGCATTGCAGAGAGCTTGGTGAGGTATTAACACCCCTCTCACTCTGCCGTGGCCCTGAATGCACCCACAGTGACTTGCAGTGCCCTTGACCAGAACCTGCATTGTGGGGGACAGGCAGGGACTTCTCCCTTTCTGACCCAATAGCAGGGAAATCCTTAACAATTCGGTAGGGACTTCTGATGAATCAGCCATTCTGCATCTCCTGGAGCACAGCCCAAATGTGCAGCCACCTCTGTCCCCCAGTGCTGCATCAAAAGCTGGGCCCTGCCCACCAAACCTCCTCAAGACAAATGGAGAAGCAGAAATAACCCAAAAGCTCCAAGTACCACCTAATCAATTACTCCTGTTTCCTTCCTTTAAAAATAGATACAAATTTCCTTTCCTCCCCACTTCCCAGGGCAGTTGAGAGGATTAATTAATATTGGATGCATGTTTGGGCCTGACACAATTTATAAGCAGTTACTATTAATCAGATTTGGTTTGATCAGCTCTGGCTTAGCACTGCCCTTGTCGGCCACTGTCATCCCTCGGTGCTCATTGCCAGCACTAGGCTACCTGACAGGGCTGCGTCCGAGCCCAGGACTGACCACTGGGACAGTGACCCACTGCCCCTTAGACCCCTGCAGCCTTTCCCTACCCTTCCACACCATGAGATATCCATGGAGCAACCTGGACTAGTGAAAGGTGTCCCTGCCCATGGCAGGAGCGGAACTGGGTGAGGTTCGTGGTCCCTTCCAACCCAAACCATTCTGGAGCTCTGGGATAACTTGGATGTCAGTAAGAGCTGCTTTTCTGACTGTGAGGTCTCTGCTAAGTGTGGGGTTTGAGACTGGAGCTGTTCGCCAGGATCTGCATGTCTTGTTTACCCCTCGGGTGATGTAACACAACAGGCTCCTCTGAGAGGCAGCTCTACAACTGTTCTGCATTTTGAGGATCCACTGAAGAATCCCCCATTTGGGACACGGGAGTGTGATCTCATGTGCTACGTGTGTGAGCAGCAAGCGCTCCAGGGAGCAGCTCATTTTCCATCACATCGAGCAGTTCACAGTGCTCTGAATCGTGGCTCCTCTGCAGTCAAGGGGGGCAGGACCAGCCCCTCTGAGGGTGAATGAACTTGCCTCTAGGTCAGTGTTTGGGTTGGAAGGACCTTCACCGACTGCTCTTCATCCATGCTGGAGGGACTTCAATGGGATGCTTTCCTTGCAGAGGACTGACATAATTTTATCCTGTTTTCTGTCTGGGTAAAAAAAAAATCTTTGCTTGGCAGTTCTGTTGTACAGTTCCTATTGCTTCAAGGTAGAAACAGGAAAAAGTAAAACCGTGTGAGGTGCCAGACTGGTGAGGGAGGAACTGGGACCTATTTACCCCACTTTCCCCCGCAATAAGGCAGAACAAGCTGACTTTCCCTGGCTATAGATAGACCAAGGCATGTCCTATATCCTGCCTGCAGAGCCAAGTGATGCTGGCTCAGCATTAGCCTGGCTATCCTCCAAAATTGGATTTCCAATTAATAGCGTCGACTCATCACAGAGAAGAGGGAGCTCAGGTCTTAGTTGAAGGTCAAGGAACTTCAGGCAGCACAGGATGGATTTACACACCACCCAACTTCCAAACCAGTTGCAGCACACAGCGAGAGGCCAGGCCCAATGCAGGAGCCTTTTGCCCAGGTAGATGGAGTTTTTTAGATGAGCTCAAGGTGGCTGATCCTAAACCCAGTAGCACTGCAGCAAGTGGGAGAGGGAGGAAGGTACAGAGAGCTTCCCCCCCTAGGCCGGCAGCCACTGGGATGGAAAAGCGTTTTCACCCTCAGCCAACAAAGGCACAAAACCCACCTGGACCAGGGATGAAAAGAGCCATAGTAGCATTTAGATAATCTTGAGGAGACTCAGCTCACTCCAAACCTTCCCTCCCTCCGTGCTAAAGGATCAAGACCAGCCAGGTGTCCTCAAGCTGTTCCCTGCATGTCATGAGTCCCTAGGAAACATCCAGAGCACAGACATCCCCTTACAGCCACTGTTTACATGCGGAAGCAATTCCCATTCTCCTGCTTAGGCAAGGGCTCACAATTTGAAGTTGGAGGGGAGAAGGGGGAGGAGAAGATATTTTATTTATAACTGCACATTCATTTGATTAAGAGCTGCTTCTGAAAGGTTTGCCTGAAACAGTATGAAGGGAAGGGGTGGGGCAACAGGGGAGAGAAAACACGCACCACAGTTTAATCCCAGCAGCACAGCAAAGGGTTGGGAAGGGGTGGCACTCTCCAGAAGCAGATGAGCAGAGCTCATTCTCAGCTAAAGGAGACAGCAGTTCCTGGAAGATGCTCTCTTGCCACACACCCTTGGAGTAAGGATTCTATTCTGGACAGATGGGGTCCCAACCAGCTGGAGAAGATTTAAATTCCCAAGCAAAGGACCAAAAATCCGTCTGCTGAGGCTCACCAGACCACGTCCTCTCCTCCCCGAGCATGCTGTGGCCTGGCAGGACAGTGTAATCACCTTATCAGTATTTCCCTGTCATATAAATTCACACGCACAAAAATCAATTAACCACCAGTGTTGCTGATTATAAATCAACTATTTACATAATTAATTGCTATATTTTAATAAATGGTATGCAGGAAAGGAAGCCGGCAAAATATAGCCATTCTTTTGGTGCCATCAATTATTTGGAAGGGAAGGCAATTATACTAAATCTTTCTTCCACCTAGCTCTCTTGTCAAGGGAAATTCCTCCCCCTCCTTCAGCTGATTCAAAGCCTGGAACTGAGCCTCCAACATCACATTACTAAATTGCTTAAGCAGCATTTTAAATAACAAAAAGGGATATCATTTAATTTTTCTGAAACATGAAAATCAATAAGCTGTCCTTCAGCTTCCCTGAGTGATTGGCCAGGGCTGTCTCTCTCTGAGCTAATTCAATTTTCAGTCTTATTTGGAGGAACCAAGGTTTCAAAAAATAATCAGGCTGATCTTATGGGCCCATCTGGGATTTCAATGAGGAATTCCTTTCACTGAATTAGGTATCCCGTACTTTTGGAAAGGAGATGCATTCCTGTCATCATTTTGAGACAGACCCTGATCAATAATTCTTACTGATATTTTTGGCTGCCCTATGGGTTGCAGTTCCTTGCATGTACCTGTACAGTCACGTGGGAAGCAGTGACTGGATGAGGAGTCCACTGACTGCATGGGCGAGGATCTGTCCAGGGGTGGATGCTCCAAAAGTGTCAGTAGAGGTTTCTCCCTGGAAATTCTTGACCCCTGGGTGCATGGGAGGGGAGAGCTCACAATGCTGAGCACCTTTCACCAAGGGCAAGAGTACAGCTAAGGAGCCTGGCTGGGTAAAAGTCTTGCAAGCCAAGAAGGTTGGCCCTGGGTGGGAAGAAAACAAGCAGCTGGGGGAGGGACTCGTCCTGCTCTGCTGAAGGCTCCACAAGTGATTTCAGCAGAATGCTCAGACTGCAAAGATGCCTCCTCCTCAATGCGGCTGTGGAGATGAAGTCCCTAAGCACAGCCCATCTACAGAGGGTTTCAGCTCCATGCCCAGCAAAGCTTCAGTGCAGCCAGCAACTTGCCCCTTGTCAGACCATACCACATTATGCAGAACTTTGCCACAGGGAGTTCATACTCAGCTGTGTTTTCCCTTCAAAGGGGAGGGAGAGGGGCACTGATAGTGCTTGCAAAAGTGGTCGTCATCCAAGTGGTGATGAATTGTCTTTGGGGTCTTGGTCCTGATGCTTTTGAGCCCACCAATTCAAGGGTTTGTATGTTTACAAATAAAGTTTGCCTGGCTGAGTGCAGCTTTGGGGTTTCTGTACGAGAACAAGCGGCCAGTTTTCTTTGTGACCCCTGATCCCTCCAGGAGCTGACAAGCAATCTGTGGGCACAGGAGGGTTCCCAGGCTTCTGTGAGTTCTGCCTGGCCCTGCAAACCCGCTGCTACAGTGGTGAGTGATGCAGCAGGATGTTCCTCCCGAGGAACTGTTCAACCCTATCCCACACACCAGAACATCCCCAGTGCTGGAGTGCCTCTGTTCTGAGCAGAGTGTGAGCTCCAGCAGCACAAGGGGCTAAGTGCTCCCTCAAACCAGAAAGCTCATGTCACCTGCAAAGGCACTGAGCTGGGAGCTGGGGCAGCACAGGTGCAGACAGAGCCCCTGAAGAGCCTCCTTGTCTTTTGAGGGCAGCCACAGCTTCTTCCCTGTAAAGCTGGTTGAGGTCTCCTGTCCTCTACAGACTTCTCACACTTCTGAGCTGGTAATTGCCTCTCCCCCTGTGTCTGTGGAGCACTTTGCACAGTTCTGAATGCCACTGTAGTACCAAAGATTCATCCTCCCTTGTGAAAAACCCAATGAGCAAAGGAAAACTCAGAAACCTCCACTCTCCACAGCCACCAGATTTTAAGAGCAGAACAGGAATTCAGAGCGGATGTCCCTCCAGCTGAGCAGCCCATCTCCAGGAGTGGCCAGCAGAGGATGCTTGGGGAAAGAATAAGAAACAAGTACAGCATGAATTTTTACCTTCCCAGCAGTCAGTGAAATGAAGGCTGAGCCAGCTCTTACATCTGGAACATCCTTTCTAGTAGTAATGCTCCAGGAATTTTTCTGATGTGGAACTAGCATCTGCATGCCCTTCCTCCTGTTTGAGGAGTGCATCTCCCTCCCTCTGGGACTGGTGCAAGGGTCCAGATGTGACAGTAATGGGGGCTGCACCAATATCAGAGCAGGGAAGACAGAAAACAGGTCATTTCTTTACAACAGCTTATAAGATTCAGTGGGAAATGATCACTCATTAGAGATTTCACAGGAAAATCAAGCAGAAGTATAAATCTGCTCTGCAAATCTTTACGTCAGCTCCAGCATTAGGTCATGCAGCACAGAGGGAGATCCCTATTCAATTCACTGAGATTATAGGCTCATCCATCAGAGTCTTACTAGTTTCATCTCATTACAGTCATCCACCCCAGAGCATAAAAGATGATGTAGCCATTACCTGGATGACTTGCACTGCCCCATTTTACAGATAAACTGGGATAGAAGAGAAAGTTAAGGTGACCTCCCCAAGGGCAGAAGCTGAGAACAGAAAAGTGGGCACCCACTTCCTCTTGCTTTACCCACATGAGAGATTTCTTCCTCCACACACACACACACACGCACACACACACGTCTGTGTGTGTTCCAGAGTGTGTTTACATGGAGCCCAGTCATAACAGAGCAAATTTGAACATCCACTGAACCACCATAAACAACACTCGGTTTGAAACATTTTCTCCATCTTTCAAGATTATTGCAGCATCTGTTGATCACATTAAGTTGTAAGTGTGCTGTCTCCATGGAGACTTCAGAGTCTCCCTGGGTTTCCAGTTACTGTATGTGGCTTCAACTGCAAGCAGAGTCACCCAGTGAGTCAATCTCTGCTCCGTGTAATGAGAGGGAAGGATGTCACCGGGCTGATTGTTGGACATGCTGGATAATGAAGCTGGATTTATCATTGCTCTTTCTTAAAGGGACGTTGGTATGGAAGTGACACCTCAAATGGGGATTTGTGTAAGGTTTTGTTGCATGGCACTCCTTAAAAGCAGTAGACATCCTTCTCACTTGAAAAGATCTCCATTCATCCATAGGGAAGCTCTCCCCATGAATTTGCACAATAACCACGAAATAACCAGAAACTCTCTCGTGAAACAAGCAGCAACAGATAAAAGCCACTCTTCAAGGGGAAGAAGACTGCAGTTGAAATCCCCTTTGCTTTTAATCAGCTTGAGGGCCCCTCACAAGTAAGGTGAGTATTTTTTGTAATGGATGAGGGCTGAATGCAAGAGCATTCAGCCAGCACACAAAGTGACACCAGTAATGAGAAAGCTCAGTTAATTTGGCTCACAGACTTCATTCTGTCAAATGATTGGAAGCCCTGGAATTTTGTCTTTTAACTGTGCATTTGATTTTAGTCCTTGTAAAGGGAAAAAAAATCCCGTCATAATATTTGAGTTCAAATCCTACAGGAGGCAAATTAGACACTAAAGCAAACAATGACAAGAAATGAACCACCTCTTATTGCAGATGCATTATAAATAAAGAACGCCAAATAATCTTTTTTTTTTCCTGTTCTCCCAAGCTACGAAGTCAAGAGAAGCTGACCAGTCTTCACAGCCTTTGCACAGAGAGGCTTGATTCAAGAGGCTTCCTGCACGAACAGGAGAATTTGTGCTGATGAAGGAGGAATATCATGTGCAGGACCATGGTTCCTCCCCATAATCATTTTTCCAGCCAGTGCATGATCATTTTTCCCTTCTTTTCTCCATTCTGTACAGACCTTTCTCTGCACCCTCCAACTGCAGTTCCTGCATGAATTGGAAAATTCTCTTCTGGGAATCACCTCTGCCCGAGAGAAACCCATGCTCCAAGAGCACTCCCACTCCTTCCTGGAGTGGCTGCCGCAGCACTGTCATGATTGGTGGTGTGGCAGGGAGAGGATGCAGAGGGCAGGAGCTGCTCAGGATCAGCATCAGGGGCACTGGCTCGCTGGCAATTCCGCCTTGGAAAAATCCAGCTCTGTACCCAAATGCTGGTGGAGGAAGTGAGCTTGCTCTGTATCCTCAGCTGAAATCTCACCATTCCCCTTTCCAATCCTCCATATGGTCGCAGCACCTGCCTTGATCTTCCCTACTCCTCACTCACCCTTCCTGTTTTCAAGACAGGGAAAGAGGCACAGAGGTGCTGCACAGCCTTGGTCAGGGCAGCCAGATGTGCCACTGCTCTGCATCGTTTCTTCTCCTTCACAGCAGAGCACAGCAGCCGTGGGTTTCATCAGGCTGAGATGTCCTGCCCTTGAACCCGTGTGAGTGACTGATCTGGAACCACGCTCTCAGCCACACCAGTATTCTGTGCTTTTCCCCTTCCTTACACCCTGACACTTCTCTTCCCAGAACACCACCACAGCGTTGCTTGCCCGAGAATGAGGGGCCCTTTAAGGGGCACTGAGCTTCCCTGTGGTCACAGGCTTTGCACAAGCAGAGCAAACCCCAGAGATGATTGAGTGTGGCATCCCAAAAGGAGGGGAGGGAACACAAATAAACAAACCGCTCTGCTCTAAATGAAAGAGCTGCTGGATTTAATGTGACAGGGCCTGGGATGCTTCATTTGACACAGACTGGCAGCAGTCTGGTGATTGGCAAGAGCTCGGAATAATGGCTCTCTGGACTGTCATAACATCGCAGGATCATCTGCAGAGCAGCCCAGCCAGCCTCGAGCAAAGTGTGGGATCTTCTGGGCTGTGGTTAAAAATGAAATAAGCTCAGTGGCTCGGGACTCTCCATTGCCAGAACCTGGAAGGAGGCAGCCTGCAGGATCCAGGCTGAGCTTTTGGGCACTGTCTGGTTGTTCATACCTGTGGAAAGAGCAGCTCCTAGGCCACTCAGAACTGCAGACTTGTTGCTTCACATGTTTTTCCATGAACAGAAAACCTTGAAGAAGGCAAGAAGGAGAAAAGTTTAACTGAACAGCCCTCAGTAGAGCACTACAGAACTACTGACTTCTTTTGCACATGTATTGGCAGCCCTGAAGTGCAGCACCACTCTTATTCCAGGACCTGGCACCACCAGCTGAGTGAATCTCCAACCTGTGCCCAGAAAGGTCCTGGAGAAAGGTGGAGGCTACAACCTGCACACAGAGCCAGTCCAAGCTTTCTCAATGCTGGAGGAAGGATTAAAAATTATTTTTAGAACAGGAGCAAGAGAAGAGAGCTGAGGGAACTCCCAAACATGGTCTCTCTTGGACACTACTACTACCACTGGCAAAAGTCTTGAATACACCATGAGCTGTGCCTTTCCACAAAAGAGGAGAGCAGGAGCATGGCAAGGACAAATCTCCAAAGGCCACTGTTCAAACCCAGCAATACCCCAAAGATCTTATAAGACTTGGATGCAGGCCAGAGATTTCTCTGGGAATAGCAGACTTGCTGCCTTCTAAAACACTTCGCTATCAGAAGGCTGCAAATAGCTTAAATTGCTATAAAAAATCCCACCCTTACAGAGTTCTGGAGTGCAGTGCAATGCTGGTGCTGTTACACCAAGGCTGAAAGGCTTCCGAAGGGGGGTGCAAACACACATTCAGAGACTTGTGTTGATTGTATCAGCAGTAACACGGCCAGCAAGACCAGGGAAAGGATCATCTCCCTGCACTTGGCACTGCTGAGGCTGTACCTCAAAACCTGGGGTCAGTTTGGGCCCCTCATGCCAAGCAAGACACTGAGGGGGTGGAGTGTGTCCAGGGAAAGAAAGGAAGCTGGGGAAGGGTCTGGAGCACAAGGAATGACTGAGGGAGCTGGGAAAGGGGCTCAGGCTGGAGCAAAGGAGGCTCCGGGGGGACCTTGTGGCTCTGCACAAGTCCCTGACAGGAGGGGGCAGCCGGGGGGGTCGGGCTCTGCTCGCAGGGAACAGGGACAGGAGGAGAGGGAACAGCCTCAGGCTGGGCCAGGGGAGGTTTACACTGAATATTAGGGAAAATTTCTTCACTAAAAAGGTTCTCCAGCCCTGACACAGGCTGCCCAGGCAGTGGTAAAGTCACCATCCTTGGAAGGATTTAAAAGATGTGCAGATATGACACTTGGGGACATGGGTTAGTGATGGCCTTGGGAAACAGTTGGGCTTGATGATCTTGGAGACCTTTTCCAACCTAAACGAGTCTGTGGTTCCACTGCGGAATCTCACGCGCAGATGATGCTCTCCTCTGCCTGTGTGCAAAACGTCTTCCCTTCTCCCCCCTAAACTCCACTGCATTTACTAACCTGAGCTCAGGGTGGGGAGGATGATGCTGGCACTGTTTTGAGCCTGGGTACATCCTCCTGCTCCAGTCTTGGAGCTTCAGTTCTGCTGGGGCATTACTTTTCCTTTTGCTCTTGGCTGTGACAGCACAGCAGCTGTTTGGGTGGGAAAGCTCTTGTGTGTGAGCAGTGGTGTGGCTCAGTTGGTGCCCAAGCTGTATTTATGGTTTTCGAGGCTCAAAGCTGGCGCTTTCTGCCTGAACAGGCTGGTTTAGAAAGCTGTGTCTGGTTCCAGAACCACACTCAGTTTGCAGTGGTGGAACAGGATATTTCAAAACAAGCCAGGCACTGGCTCCCTTCTAGGTTAATCCGTGCAGCTCCTGCCTTGTGTTTTTTGGAATATTCAGTCCCCGCAGCTGCAAGGCAGTGCAGCAGCTGCGAATCTTTCCTGCTCACCACTCTCGTGCAAGAAAGAAAATAATCAGAACCTCTTGCATTTTGATAACCTGTGGCTACACCAGCCCCAAAATTTGCTCAAATTAGAAGGGAAAAAAATGCACTGAGGTCCATAACACACAGCTGATGACCCAATGGGCCATCAATTTCTTTCTCTGCAAGATGCCATCATTTCCTCTGACCAAAGTCTTCCAAATCAATGTGTGTTAAGAGCACTTGGAAAAACATTACTTAAAGATAAATAAGTTTTTTTAAAAGGGCAGCTGGTGAAACCTACAACCCCAGTTGCTAAAATCAGCATCATCTGTTATTTCCCATACTGTCGCAAAATGTTCCATTTTATCCAAGCTAAAAACAGCTTTTCTCTGCTGGAAACATGCAAATATCATTCCTTCATAAAGAAGCCACCAGATGGGAACTTAATAACTGTAGACTCTAATTTGCGTTGCCTGGAGTTGCAAAAACCACCAAACTTTGAAAATTCTTGTTTATACCCTGCTTATTCAATGGTTTAAATATGTTTCCATGCACAGGCATCTGGCCCACAGCCAAGCTGTGTTAATACCAGGGCTATTTCTCCGTGCAGGACACAAGTTGAAGTGACTGGTGGTGGTTTTGGCTCTCCTTGGCTCTTTCTTAAAAAAGGGAGATTTACATGGGGTAATTGCTCTGAAGGTGAGCTGGTGGGAGTACGTCAGCTCTGCCAAAGCTGCCCTTTTTCTCTGTGCTTGTTATTTTACTCACTGTTCATTTTTTTAACATTAAGTCTGTTCCCCCCACATCAAAATGTCTGTGAAGTGAAGCAGACATTTTTCTGCTCTTGCAAAAGTTGTGGGAGAGAAAATTTTATGGGAGTTTTATGGATGCCTAAATGGCTCTGCTGTAGGAAAGAAAGAAAAAGTGCACAGGAAGGAGATGGACAGCAAAGCACAAAGCAAGAGTGATACCCCTCTGTGCTCAAAAACATAAGCAGAGGAATACAGAACCCAGAAACAGCAAAAGAAATAAATTCTTCATGGATCCATTTATAACCAGAACAAGTGTTTGCAGTGCAGGGAACAAAAGCAAGCACTGACAGGACAGCTTTCACATTAACTCTAACCGTCCTCCAGGACTCTTTCAGAGTATTTTGGTGCAGGCTGGGCCTGGCTTTGTGTGCCAGCAACTTTCAGCTTCAATGGTGCTTGGCCATTGAAGCCTCATCTTTGTCCCACAGCCCCCTTTGGGCAGGGAGAAGCTCGTACATGCACAGTCACAATTCTGCATAGACCCCTACTGGGGTTCACAATTGATTTTGACTTCCAGTAACATGGCCCAGCATGCTCAGCCAGGTAAGGTGACTTTTCCTCCCACCACGACTCACCTGTCTCCACAGCTGATAGCCAAACCCGCACTGGTTTAACAGCTGGCACCTACACCACACTGGCATGTTGGGATCTCAGCCTGCCACTGCTGTCTCCTGATAAGGTATCTGATATCTCCTAGCTCTCAGGAGTCCCAATTTGTATCTCCAGGTGCAAATTTAATCATTTTAATTTGTAGCATTAGCTTTTGCTGGTTTAAAATGAGTGATGCTGAGCAGGGGCTGAAATGGGGCCCTTGCTAGAGCTGGCAGCATCTGCACAGGAGAAGAGAGTTTCTGCAATTGCAAACACTGGGCTGGAAGCTGAGAGCTCAGAGCACATGGCTCCTCTTTCCTCCCACCAGCAGCACTCCTGCTGCAGCAACATCATTTCACTGTTGTATCCCTACATGGGAATCTTCCAGTCTCTGTGGATATTTTACTCTCTTGAAAGATAAGCACAGGGGAAGGAACACATAAATTCAGGTTCTCAATCCATAACCAAAGACAAATCCAGCTATTAAAAGGAGGCTCATCAACCCTCCAACACTGAAGCAGAAGCTCAGGAGGCATGAGAGAAACTCGCAACTTCTGCTGGAAAATATGTGCCTCAATCACCGACTCACCTCAAGCAGGTAGTGAGAAGACCCATTGTTTAGAGATGAACCCAGGAAGGGAGGCTTGAGATTTCACCCAGGCAGTAAGTGATAATTAAAACCTGCTAAATCTACCATCATTTTTTCTCTCTAGATGTACAAAGAAGAAAGAAGAGAGAAGCAGGGAGGGAGGGAGGCATTTTATTCTTGCATCTAACCTGTTTTCCAGATGAGTTTTTCAATGATCAGATTCAATCTACTGTAAAAACTTCTCAGGGAGAGAAACCCTCAGCGCATGAACCAAAAATGTAGTGATCTGGGGAATGTATTCCTCTCTAGGGGGAAGAAAGGAAGTTTCACCTTTGTGGTCCCACTTTTATTGTTCACAAACTATGAAGATTTCTTTGCCACAGTGTGGAGAGGCAGCGACAGAGCCGTGACACTGAGCCAGCCACAGGCACGAGGAGATCAGGTCTGTGTCAAACACACTCCCCTTGCAGGGCTGCCAAACTTCATCAGCTCCAGTATCCGTCTGCTCATTCCCTACTCACATTAAGTACCATCCTGGACTCTACAGGGAAGAGACTGGCCTAAATGTGTGGTTTAATAAACCTGCAGCAAAATTTATCTTCATATTTTTATATATATTTGCCATTTTGCAGCAGTGCCCATGAGTTTGGTGACTCTTGCTGAGTGCCTGGCCTCAGTGGCTTCCTGTGGCAGTGAGTTTCATGGTAATTATTTCCTATGTTAAAGAGCACTTTTTAAATCAGTTATTGCAGTTCTGGCTACATCTGTGCTTCCAACTTCTGCTAAAAGACCTGGTCCCTAATTGATGCTGCTGTGCCACCAAGAATCCCCTTGTGACCATTAGCAGAGCACTTCCCTGGGGCCAGCAGGGCTCAGCACAGAGCAAAATGGTGCCACTGGAGGTCCAGTTTGTGCAAAGCCCCAGGGAATGAGATTTTCCACTGGATAACAACTATAGCTGCAGTGAGTGGGCTCACAAGGCAGAGCTCCCAATTTCACAGAAGGTCTGGAAGCAGTGGCTGTTCATCCCCCATGCCCTGGACCTCCTCAGGCCTCTGCTGTGCTAAAACAGAGTGTGAATTGCTACCAGCTCGAAACAGGAGGATTTTACATGCATTTGAGCAGCCATGCAAGTTGATGAGTAACAGAGAAGGAGGTCTCATAATCCGACCGGTCCCTGGGGTAACTATTGTTGCTCAAAAGAAAACCACATGATCGTGTTTGTCACTTTTAAACATTGCTAAAAAAAATGAGTCCTTCAGAACTTTACAACTTGGTAGTAGTAAGAACCCTTATAATCACAGATGTGACATATTTTAACTTGTGAGAAAAATTTATCAGACCAGCTGAGGTCACCAGAGCCAGGCAGAACAGGCAGTTACAGAGAACTGTCACACTCATTGCATTCAATGTTTTCTGCAGGACAGTGTAAGGCAGCAGGGAGAAACCTTCAGCCTCTGCCCTAAACACTGGAAAATGCCCAGGGCCCAGGCAGGTAGGGAGGTGAGGGGTTTTTACATTATTCCCAGTAAGAGCCTTGTGTGATTCTGCACTGCTGATAGATAGTCCCTACTGCTCTTTGATTACCTGGTCCCAAAGGAAGTGTTGATGTTCAGCACTTGACATCAGAGAGGACTGCAGGCTGCAGCCCAGCCCAGGGCCACCTAAACATAACCAGGTCTTAAGGAGAACCTGTGCCATTTCAAGAGGGTGACAAGCCTGGAAATGGGGTTCCAGAGCTGAATCCCACTTTGCCTCAGTGCTCTCTCCAGGACACAACTGACCCATTTCATAAACAGCACTCTCCTCCTGCAGCAACCAAATGCTGCTGTATCGTTTAGCACTACCCATGGACTAATTTTCTCCCTCAGGGACAGTAGATTAGATCCCACAATTTCTCTCTCCCCCTGAGTTTCTAAAAGGTCTTTCAAGCGTAATAAACTCAGGTATTTATATATCAATCTGCGTTACCTGAGGCACATATTACGGAGGCCTGGGTCACAGCAACATCATTACAGTGAGTTTTAAAGAGAGCAATGGGAATAGGAGAGATAAATAATTCTCTCTGTGGTGCCCTTTCTGTTCGTATGCTGAAGCTTAGAGCAGTTCCCTGCCTTGGACACACCTTCTGAAATACGGCATTTCACACCAGAGCTGAAAAAAATCAAGGTAAGCAGCAACCAATTCTCCAGAGCTAAGAAAACACCGTTTTCCCCTTTAAATTACAGGCACTTATACTTCACCTTGGCTCCTGTCTTCTGCTGCTTCCTCCCACTTCTTAATCCCTTGAAGCTGTTGCACACCTGCAGTCACTGCTTTTCGGAGCATTTATGCTGCATTTTTACACTGCCAGAGACATTACAGTGTGAGAAAAAGAGGTCATGGCTTGGCTGCCTTGGAGAGCAGCATCAGCCCCTCTCTGTGGCATTGGGGCAGTTCAGCTCCAAGCAATCTATTCAGTCACAGACACTGAGGGAGAGTCTTCTGTTTAAGCATTTGCTTAATGTTTTGTTGGACAGGAGGCTGAAACTGGGCCAAAAAAGGCCTCTGAACACCTGCAGAACTCCTTGGTACAACACTTCTCTGATATCACTTTACCCAGTTCCTAAATGACATAGTGCACGTTTCTGACTGGAAAAAGCAAATCACATAAAAGGGCTGCAGAAGGGTTGTAAGCTCTCTTGCTTACTCACTAGCTGACACAAGCAGGTCAGATGATTCCAATAGCAGCTGTTTATTGTTGTATTCAGAGGCCGAATGGAAATCAGGTTCCTCTGGCACTAGGTGAGGTACAAAACCACTGCAAATGCTTTATGACAGCTTGAGGCTGTGAAGAGGAAGACAAACATCTGGAGTCACCCAGCAAACACCACGGATTTAGAGGGTCTGACCCCTAGTCTGGGGCTCTGGCTGTGCTTTCACATGGGGGCTGACCAGCCCTCACCCCTGAATTCCTGCTCACCATATGTTTTATTCTGGTTTATAAAGGCATTCTAATGCATTGACTTACCCCTGAGGAAGAAAGTGCCTGGTGCTTGTTTAAGTGTCTTTATTAGACCTGAAACAAATACCACATCATTTAACTTTGAGGCTTTTGTTGCTGGTATCAGTCGTGTTCTGCAAATCACAGACTCAAGACTGCATCTAACCCCTAATAAGCAAGCAAACTGCTATTCGTCCACCGCCCTGCTTTCCCCCAGCTGCTGTTATCTCTGTGTGAGACAGGGAATTGGAGGAAAGAATGACCCAGTGATTGTCTAAATCAGCCCAGCTCTAATTTACTGGAATATGGTTTGAGCAGCTAATGTAACACCTACTGTGAGCAAGATGGAGCTATCTCCAGGACTTCTGTAGGCTAGGAATATTCACTTAAATGGCATTGTCTGGCTGCACTCACTGGAGGGCTGCTGTACCACAGAGAGCAGTTAACCCTTGGAGTGTGAAATTAGGTCAAAAGAACCAAGCTTTCAATGGCAATCGGAAAAGTTAACTTTCCACAGAAAATTGGGTGTCCTGTTTGCCTCTGACACTTTCTCAACTCCTTGAGCAGCAAACAGCTTGAGCAATTACAGTGCTCAGGGAAACAGACACTGGCAAGGCGTCCTCAGGATGCCCTCAGTCTGGCAGGATCTTTTCCCAGCCCTCACTGAAACAGTTACATGCCATGTTTCCCATGGTTGGGTTAAGCAGCTGGCCTCTCCCTAGACAGAAAGGATGGAATTTTTTTCTTCTTTAAAATACTGCCTGAGACACACAGAAGTCAGCACCTTCCCTGGCCCTGGTGAAGAAGAGGAGCTCCCCAGAAAATTACCTTTGCCTCTGTCCTTCTGCTCCTCACAATGAGGTGAAAGGAATAATTCCTCCTTTGCTTATTGTCTGTGAGCATTTCAAGGCAGACACTGAATTTTGACTTGAGCACATAAAGCACCCAGGACCCCACAACAGCAGTACATGAGGGGGCAGGAAGATGCTTATCATATAAACAGCTTCAGTTTCAACAGCAAGGTCACCTCAAGCTGTGATAAAGTCAACATTCACAAACAATTCTGCAAGTATAAGACAGAAATCCTGTTTTAACTGGGTTTGGTAGAAAATATATTTAATTTAACCTTCTTTTTAAGTGGAAGAGTAGGTTTTCAAGAAGCAGTGCTTTCCAATTAGCTGCTATGGCATTTTACAAAAGAATCTCCATTTTACAGATGGGGAAACTGAGGCACAGGAAAGTAGAGTGGTGGACCTACTGGAATCAGCTGTGGATCCATTTGGTTCCTGAGCACCCAAACCACAAGTCAACTGAGACATCGGACCAAGAGTCCAGCAGTGAAAAAAGGGGGTTATCCCAGCACACCAGAGCAGTCCTTCTCCCAGGGACCCCCAGCTGGTCCCCTTCAGCAGTAGTTTTGTCAAAAGATGACTTTTTCATCTTCTCTTGCAACAAATTTCCACTGCAGGTAACAGCAATTTTGGGTAACAAATTTCAGCCCCAGATAACATCCATGTTCCTTTTCACCGCACAATGGCAACACGAGGAAAGCAGCACCTCCAGCTTGAACTTCCATCGTTGTGGGATCACTGGAGTTTAATTGCTCACAGAGCCAGAGCTCCAGATGAAGCTGGAACCTTGTAATTCACTGGGTTGTATGCAGGTAGCACAGAACCGTCTGGTTTAAAGCTGCTTCGTAGGAAGCACAACTCCTGTCACCCTCGACAGTTCAGAGCGGGTGAGCTCCCCCAGCCCGAAAAGCTGGATCAGTAGAGAGCACCCTTGTGCTGCTCCACCTGCTGTGCTGGGAGAGGCTCCTGTCCTTTTCTACCTCTCAGCCTCTGCAGAGAGGAGGCCACTTCCAGGAGCTGGCTCACTCACTCGCCTCCCACGAGCACACAGGGAGCAGCTACCCCTGCAAGAGACACGTTCCTGTGTTCTCCACAGCCCCACAGATCAGGCACGGGCTGAGAAAAACGGCCTGGATGTGGATAATATCCTGCTTATGGCTCCTTCACCTTTCCCCATATCTACATTCCCAGGAACATAACACGACCCCTGAAATTAGTGGAGGATGCCTTGGCCAGCCTCAAGTGGAGGTTCCTGTACTCCTTTTGGATACAGCTGTGAACTGTCCACCTGGCCAGGGTCATGGCATCTCTCTTCATTCTAGGGATGCCTTTCCCTTAAAAAGTCAATCCTCTCCTAACACTGGCCTGGAGGCAGACAGCAAGAGATTTAAAAGCCACTTCTGGAGGAACAACATTAATGAGTGTAGCACCATCTCTGGAAACAACAAGAGAGAAAACAAGGTTCAAGTCTGGGAGGCAGATGTGAGGTCAGCTCAAAAAGAGACTGAGCGACTTCAGAGGGGGAGCCAGAGGTGTCTCACCATGGGCCAGCCCCTGCCCCACTGCCCTGCGTGTCCTGCACTGACCATCTGACAGGTCTCACAGGTCAGGTACCAGCAGCTGAACCCCCCTGCTCCTGCAAAGCCAACAGACACCCTGAGGCACGGCCAGACCCAGCGGAGCTGCCAAGAGACCTGCCCAGGGAGGGCTTTGGGATGTTCTCCCAGTGCCCCGGGTACCACAGCTCCCTTTTCTTGGATCACCTTCACAGGCCATCACTGGTAGCACAATAAACTTAAGAAGGGTAATGGCTGCGAGGGGTTAAAACATCCCCTCACCACACATCTTATCTTACTCTAACTACACCTAAAGCCTAATTTTTAGTTATTGTAAAAAAAACCCAAAACCACACAAAACCCACACAATCCCCCCAACAATCTTTATCCTAATTCTCCCAGGAAATAATGACTTTCTGTTATTAAATAATGTAAAATGATTGAGGTGAGTCATAAAGCATTTGTATTAACACTAATGGATCCATTATTAATTTTTTTCTTTATTTTACTATTATAAAACTTGTCTGTGTCTTCCCTTCCCCCCTTCTCTGTCCTCCCCATCACATTTTGTTCTCAAGGGAGGTAATCAAGACTTCACTTGAATTTCTCATTACTTGAAAGGCTCCACATCACAATATGATAATGGGACAGTTTCATAATTACAATTAAAATAAATATTGGAGCCAGAGAAAACTGGAGAGGTTTTCAGATGCTTTTGTCTTTGTCACCCAGAAATTAAAGGATTGCTTTAAAACATATTTAAAAAAAACAGGAGGAGAGGGAGGTTTCAATTTACTGTTATGCAAAAACCATTGTGCCTGAGCTTAATTTTGGAAAGTCCATCCTCTCTTTTTATTTCCTTAGACCACCTCCTCCCTCCAATTATTTTTTTTCCTTTTGATAAAGTACCAGGCAACATTAACTCCAGGAAGATGCAAAACTAGACTGGTAACTAATTCTACCACTATTTTCCCTGGAGGCAAGTTACTGTGCCTCAGTTTCCCATTTGCAATGGGAGACATTAGAGGAGCTAAGGCTATTTTTGTATTTTTATCCAGAATTCTACAGGCTTATACCAAGTATCTTAAACTGTGCCTTTAGGAGCCGGACGCAGGTGGCAGAGATGAGCAGAATTAGCCCTGTGCTCTGCTAACAAGCTCTGAGATCCCACAGGATATAAGGTTGGATTAGATGTGACAAATAATAATGATTACTCTTGTTATTCCTCCTAGAACTGGTCTAAGACATCATCAGCTAGAGATGTGTCAAAGTGGCAAGGCATTATGGCTTACGTGGAACTCTGAAAAAGCTGGAATTTCTGTCTAAAATCGGAGCCCTTGGCTGGATAGAAAACCACACATTTTCTGCTGAGAGTGTTGCTCCCTTTAGCCTCGTTCCCTGAACAGCATGAGCAGTGATCCCAGTTCCTGGGATCCCTTCTTAGACTGGTTTGTGATGCCCTTGTGGGACCAGGGGCACCTTGCAGTGACCACACTGTGCCTCAGTTTACTGCTTCTTCTCCATGCTGAGGATGAAGCTGCTCAGGGAGACTCTCAAAAGTGCATCCAGAGCTTGGAAAGGCTGGAGGAGCTGACCATCCCCAACAGTGCCCCATCCCAGCACAGACCACAGCAGGGACAGGGGCCACCGAAGTTCCCTTTCCTTGCCTTCCATGCCTGATGTTAGATGGGTGCCCAGGCATCTCTGCTCCTTGCCCTATTCCAGTGGTGAGAGGCCCCTGGCTCTGGGGCACAGCTCATGGAGGCAGGAGCAGCTCCCTGAGCATCGGCACAGCTCCAGGGCCTGGCCCCTGGCAGAGATTAGATGCTCCTCTAAAGCAAATAATGCCAAAACGCAAATAGCGGCAGCAGCAAATTCTTGATTAAATATGAACAAGCGCAGAGAATTGCTTATGTCACTCACCCCACTCCTCTCTGTCCTCCATCTGTCTGCTTCCCTCCTCTTCCACCATCTCTCCCCCAGCCATCTGTTCAGGGCTCTCCCTCCTTCTCTCCCCTCCCTGTCCCTGCTGCCCTTCCCTTCGTGGCTGTTTTGCTCTGAGGGGTTCCCAGTTTGCTGCTCCTCTCCCTGCTTCCAGCTGGGCCCACATTGCTCATTCAAGCTCTGTGACATGAGCTAGGGGGTCAGTGGGGATGTTGTGTCAGCACTGAAAAGCTGAAGACAGATGGTTCCTGCTCCTCTGCATCCCCTGGGAATGTCTCCCTGGCTTCCTGCTTGAAGGAGCTGCACGTGGGGAGGGAAGTGGAAGGTGGCTTTTAAACCAGGTTAACAACACCAGTTGCCCTGCTTGTGCAAGGAGAGCAGTCACGTAGAGTGGGCCCTGGGGCAAGAGGGTTTGGTATCACTTCCCTGTTAACCATGGGATGCCTGGTCTCAGAACTCTGTTTGAGCCAAAGGCAAAGTAAAACTAAACCAGTTAATGTTTGGATGTACATATGAGTAGTTAAAATATTCAGTGGTCATAATGGCAAAGATCAAACCATCCCATGAGCCTGCTGCCCATCTTGCAATGCACCACTCACACCAGAGCCGAGTTTGCACAAACTGCTTTGGAATCAGAATAATGGCCTTTAAGCCACCTTGATGGGATTTATTTGCTTCCCCCTGGAGTAAACAAAAGCACAAGGCAAAGGCACTGGATCGATGGGCATTAAAATCTCCAGAAAGGACATAAACCTCATTGCTCCAGTGCATTCCCTACACCTTCCCAAGATGGGAAGGATTCCTGCTGCCTGGCTGGGGTGCCACCAGTGCTCCAGCTCCAGGGAATTTGTGTGCTACCATGGAAGCCAACAAAACTGACTGCTGTCGTAGACAGAGATTGGGTTTGATCCAGACTGGCAAATCCAGAGTTCCTATAAAAGAGCTGAATAAGGGCACTGTGTCTGACAAGAAGGAAATAAAATTATTGGACTGTTGGCTTTGATAAATCCTTTCCCTGACACATTCCTCAGACTTTGTTTCAGCAAAGAATAACGGGGGACAGAGAGAGACACACGCGCACACACACACACTCACACATGCACACACACGGCGTCCTTTTGTTCTGATCATTTAAATACAGTGAAACAACAACCTGAAATCAACATAAAGCTGTTAGAGGAATAACCTGACTGTGCACCTTTTTTCTAGAGTCTCCAGGGTGAAATCAGTTTAGATTGATGCACGATAAAGGAACAAACCTGTTGCCTGAATGGGGCATCTCTCAGTGCAATAGGCAGCGCTGTTATCAGACCTGTTAAACAAATAAAGCTGTGAAGTGCAGACATATTGTCTGAAGCACACGCTCGGCTTCCCAGGCAGCCGAGATCTTCTTAAGGAATACTTGATAAAGGAACAAGCCTGTTCAAGTTAATGGATATCCTCGGGTGATGCTCAGAGAGGAAGCGTGAAGCGAATGGGGATCTTTGCTGTGGCTGCTGATGCTCATCCCTCCCTGCACAAACACACCAGGGAGTGCTGCTTTTGCCGGAGCAAGAGGGAGAAGAAGGGGATGTTCTGCACATGCAGGGCAGAAGGTGGTGGGGGATGAACCAGTGGGAGTAGCCCCAGCCCTGCTCAGCAGTGGCAGCCGAGGAGCTTTTGAGTTGCCAGAGTTGTTGGAACCAGCTTCACTCCTCCTTCCTGTCACAAGCATCTCTGAACTTTGTCCTGATTTGCCCCAGCCTGAGTGAGAACAACGCTGGGCTCCCTTCAACTGGACTTCTGGCAACAACAAGAGAATAGTAATTTCACCGCAATGTTTCTCCTAAGGAAAAAAAACAACCCACCATTTGTTTGTCTGCCTCTGACAGGGAAAATTTTTCATGTTACCATCAGCCCTGGAGTTTATTCACCTATTGGAAACATGTCCAGCTTTGAGAGATGTTTAATCTTACTTGAAAGGCGATAATTAGGAAAACACACACAAACACATGTGCCACACGCTCGCAGTCTCATTAAAGCCTGCTTTCTCCTTCAGCTGAGGAAAAGGGGTTGTTTTGATGATGGGGATGTGTTTTTGTGCTTGGTTAAGGAGTGTGTGCATATGTGTGTACCCATGTGGAGATGTAGGTGCACATTTGCATTGCTGGAGGGGAGAGGTGTTTAACTTGTTGAAACCTGTGCAATTCTGCATCCTGGTTCAATTTTTGGAAGAAGATTTTGATGAGATCTCTCCTGTCACTGCACAAGAGAGGATCTAATCACGCCGTACAAAGACAGCCACAACTGACAATACATCTCCCTCTTCCAGGAGAAAGGAAGAAGGGAACAAAATGAATAATTCAAATGATAATTAGCAGTGTAATTATTCCTGTTTTTAGAGTAACCTACAGGACAGAACATCAATGCATGAGTCACTGGCAAAGTATAAACAGAAATAATTTGGAAGATGCTGTCCTGATACTTTAGAAAGGGACTTGTCAGAGAGTTTCTCTTTTGATCTCACATTGGCATCAAGATTCCCCTCCAAGTGCTCCCTGTAAGGTCAAAGCTGGCATTTGTCATCCAGAGCTCGGATAAGAGAGAAGGGAGCTTCAAAAGCAGCATCAGGCAGGGAGGGCTTGCAGGAGGGACAGAGCCTGGGAGAACAGAGCTGAGACCCATCAGCTGAGCACCCGGAACATCAGGCAGTGGTTTGGGCTTGATTCAGGCCAGGGAAAAGCATTTTTCTGTGTGTCTACACAGCCTGGGGTAGCAGCTGCCAGTTGCAGGTCTGGCTTTGATGTGCTCCAGTCCTGCAAACACCGATGCCCAGAGCTGGGGTCCCCTGCATGCGCCAGCAGCTGAGACCTGCAGGGGCCGAAGCATTGGGAAGGAACGTGGAGGGGTGGTGGTTATTTTGGGCTGAATGGGGGGGGAGAAGGTAAAATCTCAGTCTCAAGGTGTCCCACACTGTGCTTGTGAAGAGCGAAACCCCTGCACAGGAGAGAGCTGTCAAAGGCCTGATGCTGCACTTATCCTTTCTGATAGGGATTCCTGCATTCAGCTGCAGTCCAGCTGAGATCTTTACCCATAGCCTTGCAATCCTTCAAACTTACAGCCACTTTTGCTTTTGTTAAAACCTGGAGAATCTCTCTTTGACAGGAGCTATGAAACCTTGGTGGCTGGAGCAGATCCCATCCGAGGAGACGCCGAGGCAGCAGCAGCCTCCTGTAGGAGTGAACAATGGGAAGCCCCTTGGCACTGTAACACAAGAGGAAGAGAAGAAAGATGTCTTTAATTTGCCTGGTAATGATCGATATAGAATCAAATCTGACCTTGAATTTTAATGGCTCTGTACTAATAGGAAGCCACTCACAGATGGAAGGAGGAGGACCAAAATAGCCTGGGAGAGGGAAGGCTGGGTTGTCCAAGGCACAGCAGGCTCAGCACCCTGTGTGGCCACCCCTTGCCACCGTGGATGTGCTTTTTGTGAGCTGGCAGAGAGAAAATCACTCTGGGGTGGCAGTGGCTGGGGATGGGCTGCTGTGGGCACAGGAGCTGGCATGACCCAAGGCTTCCTGGGTTCCCCCCAAGCTCTGCTTCACCCAGCAAGTTCAAAGCACTCTTTTAAAAACAAACAGAAAATTGGGAAAATTGAGTCAAGAAACAGGTAAGTCCTTTCCCCAGGTTCACCTGGCAGTAACCAGGGCTGCAGGTCTCCCAGGCCCTGTGGCCCTTCCCTGTGACATTGGGGCCTCTCTGTTGCTCCCTGTCTTTGGCATGTATCAGATGCTGGACAGACAAAATGTCTCAACTTCTGACCCAAGGCACTGACAGCATTTGCAATTGGCAGAGACTCCTTTAAAAAAAAGCATAATACATTTATATATAAATAAATAGAGATTGACCATTTGAAATTATATAGTAGCTGTTAACATTGGCATCTTTATTTGCTGCATCAATTGTATTTGATTTAACCTCGTTCCCACAATGCTGAAAACATTTGACTCATCTGCTGGGGGTTCTTTTTGTTGATACAGAATCATTTTGACAGTTATCCTGTTGGCTGTTAATAGATATCTGCACTTTCTATAATCAATCATAAAACAAATCCAATTGCCTTTTCACTTTTTATTTGACCTTAATCCTAACAAATCTCCCACAATTTTATTGAATTTACTCATGAGCCAGCAGAAGAAGACAGAAGAAAGAGAGGGTATCCACTGATGCCTTTCCATCTGTTTAAGATGAAGAGAGTCTAGAGGATCTGAGATGGAACCAGGAAAATATTCACCTGGGGTCTGTTGCTGCATGTTGAACCACCCCAGCCAGATCCTCAGGCTTTCGTGTTGTGCTTCCCCTCCCCGGGGGCAGAGCAGAACTGCACGGAGCTGACCACCTCAGCCAAGAATTCACAGCTTTTTGTCGACCTCGCAAGGAAAGGGAGTTACTCCTCCAGGAGCTGTGGGAAGGACTTCTCCTCCTGAGTGGTCTCATCTGGAGACCTTTCTTTGCTCATCAGTCCGCAGGTTTCCCCGCCGTTTCCCCTCATTCCCGGGAGAGCAAAGCTGCGCCGGGAGGAGGATCTGGTTCTTGTAATGCAGCAGAAATGAAGCGGAGGGAGCTGGAGGGCAGAGGATGCTCCGTCCTCACCACGTGGCAGTTTCTGCTTGTGTGACGTTTGCGTTTTCCCCTCTCTCCCCTCCCAGACTTCTGTCTGCAAAACCAATCCACCGAGCACTTCAAGACTGCTAGCGAGATGAGGTTTGCCTCTCGGCACAAATCCTGTGTCATGTGGCGTGGAGGAAGGATGCAAGAGTATTATTCTGCTCTTAAATCAGGCGTGGATCTGCCCTTGCTTTCCACCACCCCAGGAGGCACAGGGATGCTTTACGAGCAGTTCTGGTATGGTTTCTGTTTGCAAACATTTCCCTTCCTCCACCTCGAACGGAACAGGATGCAGAGAAGAAAGAAAAGAAAGAAAAGAAAGAAAGGAAAGAAAAGAAAGAAAGGAAAGAAAGGAAAGAAAGGAAAGAAAGGAAAGAAAGGAAAGAAAGGAAAGAAAGGAAAGAAAGGAAAAAAAGGAAAAAAAGGAAGAAAGAAAGACAATCCTGCAGTTAAAAAAGAGGGGGGGGGGGGGAGAAAAAGGATGAAAGCAGGAGAAGCAACTTTGTCCTTTGGTGCCAGCAGCTGCAGGCTCCTGCAGTTGGAACCCCAACGAGAACCAAAGTATCTTCATCATTGTCTGGCTGGAAATGGCAGCTGCTCCGCCAGTCTCTGCTCGGGCGGGACGGTGGCTTTTACGAGAGCGGGAAGGGAACAGTGGGGCAGGGAATTAAAATATGGGCTACAAATTGGAAACAGCAGGGGGTGGAGGGGGGTTCAGCTTAGCCGGCGGATGCCCAGTGTGCTCCCTGTTTATACTATGCCAATGACTTTGCTCTCAAGCAGCTTGCAGAAGAGAAAAGGAGAGAAAAATAAATATCTCTATATCTGTGTATCTCTATAGATCTCTATCTTGCAGCTTGCCTTGGCCCAGAAAATTCCTGCAGTAGCCAAAGGCAGGAGGGACTGCAGTGCTGTAGGTTAGAGTGATGCGACAGCCCATCTGCAGCCATGAATTACCTGCCCTTGTGCAGGTTGCTCTGTCTGGAGAATAATCTTATGGATGAGGAACTGCCTGGGGAGGAGGGGTAGATGCAGCAGTGGCTATGTCCCCTTACAGTGGTGCGAACCCCATATGAGCTTGAGCCCAGGCTGAAGACAGGGTTTGACCCATCAAAGCTGATCTCCAGCCTTATCTCACACTCAAGGGAGCCTGAACTCAAATTGATACTTGTATATGACCTTGACACCTCTGAGTCTCAGTTTTTCTGTCTTTAAAATGGGAATCAGTGCCCAACACAACAGGATGAACATGTGGAGAGGTGCAGAGTGCTCAGACAGGTCTGCAGTGGGGCCACACTGCCCAGCCTGGAGCTGCAGCCCCTCTGCAACAGGGTGGCCCTTTCTAGCAGGTCTCTGCCCTTGTCTCTGCTTCTGGGGCCCTGTATCACCCCAAACCTGGCCAACAGACCTGCCCTTAGCATGCACTGCGGGGAGAGCAGCAGGCAAAGGACACAGGAAGCAGTGCCTGAGAGGTGCCTCCCTCACACAGCCTGGCCTGAGAGCAAGCAGAAATAGAAACACAGGGCCATGAATTAAACACGCTGCAATCTCTCATCTGTCTCCAGCAGGAAGTTCAGCTCAGGGCAGAGCTCTCCTCTGTGTGGATGGACACAGGGGTGCTTACCTGGGGAGGCAGGGCATGGGTCAGCAAGTGTCCTGCTCCATTGGTTTCAACAGGAGCAGCTCCTGTGAGTTCCCTCTTCCCATGCCACCCTCACTCTCCTGGCACACCGGGTTGTTTGGGACAATGCTGACCAATCCTGGGCACGTCCCAGCTCTGTGGTACCCTGAAGCATCCCCCAAAGTGATCTGCTGCCCAAGGGCCAGAGCCACTGCTTTCTCCTACATGTCCCACCTGGGAGACCAGTGTGTCTGACCCTGCAGAGATGGATGTGCTGCAAAGAGGGACCAGGGAGGCACAAAATACTTGTGGCTCAGCTGGACACAGTGCCCAAGGCTTTGGCAGAGAGAGGCTGTCCCTGGGGAACACCCTGCACAACCAAAGAGAGGTGTAGTCATATGTCCAGCAGCTCAGAACTTCAACTTAGAGGTGTCTCCCATGGCAGGGGACAGTGCCAGTATTTATGGTGCTCCCAGCCTTGGAGGGGAGGACAGATCTGTACTTAACATCTTAGATGGACATTGGTTGTGATTCTTGCACCTTTGGACATGAATCTCTGCTGGCTTCTGTGCCTGGGCACGATACACAGGCTGGGACTCACCCTGCCAACAAACACCCCAGTCCCTGGAGGCACAGCAGCGCTGAACCGTGGTCCTGCCAACACCCACTTGGGTGTCAGGGTGGCACAGGCAGAAGGAAGGGCCCAGCCCTGAAGTACCAGGCTCTGATCCTCTTGCCCAGCTCCCTCCACCCTCTGCAATTTTCTCGATTCCCTTTGGTGGCACTGAGGAAGGATCAGCCTTTCCCAGAGGCAGGCAGGCGTCGGGGAAGCATCACTCGGGCAGGGGATGATTAGCTTTGCTGACAGCTGTCTCCAGTGGATGTGATGGATGGTGCCTCAGACTGCCCGAGTCTATCCATGTCTCTGAAGTCCAGCAGACAGCAGAGCTCGCAGAGGATCAGCCCCGTGCGTGCCTGTGGCCCCAGGGCTGGAGACAACTCCAGGAGTGATGGGGAAAATGAAGGAAGTAATTTAGAACCTAACAAGGGAAAATCCAAAAACCCCTGGCTCAGCCTGAAAGCCAGTTGCTTGAGAAGGGGCTTGATTTCCTTCCGGCTTTGCAGATGCTCTGAGCAAATTTTTCTGGCTCACGAAGGGATTCGGCATCAGGATGGCTTCTCCCTCCCATCTCCAGCATCGCTTCATTAACTGACCTTGCAGAACATGCACAGCCTTTTCAGTTCACAGATAAAACATATTTGCTCCATGGCTCACACATGCACAGGCCCGACGGAAGTGGGACACAGTCCTGCAGGTTGGCCACACACAGCTGGACTGCATTCTGCTGTGAGCGTGGTATCAGTGTCAGTGCGCTCAGCCACACCCGAGCGCATCCCTCGGTCCCCAGGGATGACCATGCTCCTGTCTCTGCTCCTCTGCTCCTTTCAGTGCCTGCAGGCAGCGTGTGCCCCATTCTGTGTGTGCCCAGGTTGTCTGTGACACTTGTGGAGACACTGACAGGTCCATCACACACGAGCACATCCAGAATGTGAGCACAGACACTGATACACGACTGATCCCACACACACAGTGATGGTTTTCTGCCAATTAAACAGCCGCAGGATCGCTGGTCTGGGAATCACAGCTTGGATGTGCACATACATTTTGGGGAGGGGACAGTGTTTTGAGGACCAGATATAGGAAATCTAAGAACAGGAGTCTCACATGCTGTTCTCTGTGGGGATACCTGAGATAAAGTGTCTTATAATCAGCCTTCCACACAAAGTGGGGGTTTGTGGACCCCCAAATTCTCTCCGTCTCTCTCTGCTCCTCTCCCTCACTTGAAAAGGCCTTGCCCGCCCCTGCAGAAGCCCTGTCTGATCCATCTCCCTCCTTTTCATCGGGTTAATTGGCCGCTGCCTTACCAGGGAAATCTCAGCCTGGCTGTCAGCCCCGAGCTGTGCTTAGCAGGCTCCAGAAGCTACACAGGGAAGGGGTTTTAACCCGTCACAGAGGCAGCTGGGGAAAGGAGCAGGACTTGGCTGCCTCTAATTGCTCTTTGCGCAGAGATGCCTTGTTTATTCAATTAATTTGGAGCCATCAAATACCAAAGCTCAACAAGCAGCTGCTGAGTGCAGGGATTTTTGCCTCTCCAGAAGGTTGGGGTATGCAAATCCCTTCTTTCCTTTAAGCAACAACAAAACTCCTTCCTAAAACCTTCCATTTCTTGGTCTTTATAGGCATTAACACTCATTGTGCCTTTAGTGGGAACTGTATGGAAACATGCAATATGTTTTTTCCCCTAAAGTCACCCAGAAGGTAAGTGTCAGAGCAGGATGGAAAATGCTGGTCCAGACCCAGGAGTTAAATCCTTGAGGCTGTGCTATTTGGCCAAAGGAAATTCCTATTCCATTGATAAATTAATAGTTACGAAGTAACAGATATTCCCCCTTCACAAAGGCTGCAAATCCCAGACCCAAACTGTCCTTGTTAGCAAACAAAATCTCCTCCACTCCTGATCTCTGAGTGTCATGTACCAGCCCTAGGAAACTCACAGCAATGAGCACAGCCTGAAAGGGGATGGAAGGACTCCTTGCTCCGAGACATAAAACTGTAAATCCGAGCAGAATGTGTTTCCTCTGCCTGGATTTCACAGCTCTCTCTATGGTAATTTGGCCAGTTGCACTCTCTGCTTGCATTGTGCTGGGAGCCTCTTTCAGCTAGGTCTAGGATTTAGCTTTTTAGAGAAATAAAAATAATACATAAAACCTTGTTTCAGCTTGCCTGTTCACAATCAAATTTTCCTGAGCATGGGCAGCAGCCTTATGAGCCATTTCTGTTTGATAGCTTGGGCTTTATTCACGTAGATAATGAGTTTGGCAGGAGGTTAATAAGTGTCAACTGAAAGATAATTTAAGAGTCGTAAAGATAAATTTGTTGTGGGCTCTTTTTCTGGGTCTGTGGCTAATATCTCAGTGCCTATACACATGCACGCACACACCCAGTGCACAGGCTGGTTTCCAAGTCCATAATCCATATGGTTTTCTTTATTCCTTGAGGTTTTGTAAATATCTAAAAGTCCCAGTGAAAATCTTGCTGCATGTAAATTCCCATTGCCTTTTTTTCCTGACTTTCCTGTGCAAGGCGATTAGAATAACATGAGGGGAAAGAGAAGAGAAAGGAAAAGAAAAGGAATAGAGCTTTAGAAAAGTGGCTTTTCCTCTCTGACACAATGCTCAAGCTGAGAATTTCCTTGAGGGATGGATAGAGATGTGGTCCTTATGCAGAGTTTTGAGATAGAAAGGGAATATTTGCCAAGGTTCATCTGAGTTCAGGCAGCTGGATTTTTTTTCTCCTCTCTCACTTTTTTTTTAATCGCTAAAATAGACTTTTTCTCTTAAAAATACCCTGGGATCTGCCCCACTGTAGCCAAACTAGTCCGTGCTTCCAGTGGAGGTTGTGCTTGGCTGCAGGTTGGTGCAAACCAGCTCGGGGTCCCTGTGGCCAGGGACAGCAGGAGCCAAAATCCCTCAGCACCAAAACACTACCCTGGCCCTCTGCTCACGGCCCAGCTTTGCTTGCCTCCATCCCTCCCTCCTCCTAATCCCTTCAAAGCAGAACACTTTAAGAGGGATTCGGGGGTGGATGCTGTGCGGGGGGACAGGAGAGGCCAGCAGGGCTTTGTCACAAGTATCAATATGATCCTGTTTCCATAAAAACCCCATGAAGTTAAAGATTATTTACATTTTGGGTATGGGTAACAACCATAATCTATTTGATTAGGTGAGGCTCGAATTAAGTACCAAATTTATATCTCTTTACATTGTCAAACTTAATAGTAGTTTAAAGACAAAGCTCATTGAAACTCTGCCTTCCCTGCTGGGCTAATTAACACCCATTTTAGGCTCTTAAACCTTTGATGGGTGTTTCTGCTCCAGCTCTTTGGTAATAGGAGAACTACTTTAATAAATCAGACAAAAATCTTGGCCAAGCAGTGTGGACCAAAAGGCTCTGCCCAGGTGTGATGGGTTTCCAATGCAGAAGGGGAGATAAAAGCACTTTCTTGATTAAATACTGCCACCAGGTTGAACCCCTGAGTTTTCTGGTGCTGCTACTGATACCACTGTTAATGTGTGCTGAGTGTTTTATTTCAAGGTTGGTCCTGCAGAATGGGCCAGATTAATGGAGAAACTCAGCCAAGTGTGCTGAGCTTAGTGGGTCGTGCCTGTGCGTTTGATGGCTTTGGGTTTGGGTTCACAGGAGATTGCAATGACTTCAGACTCTCCTAGATGGGAAGATATTCTGGTAAAGTAGTGCCTACACTAAGGAAAAATGGGAATGCAGCGTGCTGGTGAAAAGAAGTCCCAGGTGAGCTGTGACTGCTGGAATCACATTGAGCTCCGTGATGGGGCCGACTCCAATTGTACCCTGACAGAATCAGGGCTGGTGGATCCAGCTGCAGGTAACAGCCATGAACTTCTCCCACATCCCTTTGATGCTCCTGCTCTGTATTTGGCTTTCGGAAGAAATGCCCAGTTACTCTTTTGAGTGCCTCGGGCTGGATTCCTCTTGAGACAGGAAAGAAATCTGCTCCTGGCTCCTCCAAACTCATGTGGGCTTAATCCTGTCCAATTCCTGGTGCCCCAACCCCTCCTCAAGCAGTGTCTGAGGGCACCTGTGGGGTATTTGCCCTGGGCTGTAGCCACAAGCTCAGCAAACTGGAGCCAGAAAGAGCTGCCTAAACCCCAAAACACTTTGGGGTGCTGCCCTACACAAGCTGTGGGGGCCTGAAGCCCCCTCTGCCACCCCCAGCAGGGGCTGGAGTTGTTCCTTGCTGTTGCCCAGGGAGAGCAGCTCCTGGAGTCCCAGAGTGCTGTGAGGAGCGAGAACAGGGCAAGGAGAGATGGTGCCACATTTAATTAGCTCTCAGCAAACCCAGATTATTCTTAACATTAAACTAATCTTCAAAAAGGGAACCCTTTAAATGAAAAGAAAAAGTGCAAGGCTAGGAAACCATTAATTGATTCCTTATTCATTAACCTTTGCAAACCACTCAAAATAGCTGAAAATCTACTTCCTTTGCAGCAAGGGCTTATGCAGGGGCTGGAAGGAGCCTCTCATAACCTACACTGCAGAGGGCAAGAGAAAGGCTGGTCCCAAACTGCTCCTTGTTTTGCTAATCAGAGAGCAATTCCTCACAGAGACTCTGCTGTAAACACCGCTGATCTTGAACACGCTTTTGGAAACCACCCTGAAGCCACGACAGCTTCTCTGATATTTGATCTGTAAACCTCAAACTTCTCATGCCCATCCCTGAGCCCAGGAGCTCAAATCTCATGACAGTAATTTTTCCTTTTCATTCCAGAGCTTCTGGAGTCCAGGGATTTGCATTGAAAAAAGTCCTCGATAGATGAGAGATTGTGAAAAGCAGTTTGCAAAGGGCTTTTGTGTTTAAAAAACCCAACCACCCAGAGCCAAAGGAAGCTGACAACAGATACTGAAAATCAGATATAAAAATTCCCAGTTTAGTCACTAAAATTAATCAAATGGGGAAGGGAGATGATATGCGTGGTGAGCACCAGCAGTGTGGGCACTCAGGCTCAGATCAGAGAAAATCACAGAGTGGCTTAGGTTGGGAGACACCTTAAAGATCACTTCATTCCTACCCCCAGCCATGGGCAGGGACACCTCCCACTAGATGGATCACCTTTTTGTGGCCACCCAAAGATTCAGCAGGGAGCCAGAGCAGTTCCTACTGTCCCCAAGTAGGACACCCACTCCTGTAGGTCTCTATCCTGCTCCCCTGCCTGACCCTGCAGCCCCCAGCCCTTCATGCCCTTGAAGGCAAAGATCTGGTGTTGGCTGAGGTTTTTTTTTCCCTGGGGAGCTCTGCATTCCCACCTTCCTCAGGAAGGCAGACAAACAACGCAGTTTCCATAGCCACTGGGGAAGAGAAGAAAGAAAAAGCCTGCGTGGTCAACGGCTGCCAAATCGCCTTTTGTTTGTGCCTACCAGCACTTGGATTTGCCCTGATCTGAAATGACACTTTTCTCCACCACTGGGGTCCTGTTTTCTGGATATTTGATTCTTGTGCCAGGACTTGGACAGCAACCAGTGGCTAAAAGCTTCCTCTTATAAACTCTGGAATTAACAACCTTCTTTCCCTGACCTCATCAGCACAGTGGGGTAAAAAAAAAACCTAGACGTGTTTTCTCTTTTCACACAGCTTAGGCAGAAGGGAATCAAACCCTTCATGGGAATGCCTGATTCAGCCTCTTTCAGAGGACAGGCACAGCCTGGAGGTTCGGTACCTGCAAAACCGAGGTGAAGTTTCGATGTTCCCATCAGTGGTAACTATCACAGAATCATGGAATGGTTTGGGTGGGAAGGACCTTAAAGATCATCCAGTCCCACCCCTGGCATGGGCAGGGACACTTTCCACTGTCCCAGGCTGCTCCAAGCCCCAATGTCCAGCCTGGCCTTGGACACTGCCAGGGATCCAGGGGCAGCCACAGCTGCTCTGGGCAACACATCTCTGTAGCTGGGAGCATGAAAAGATTTGTGTGCTCCTTGGGCGTGGGACACACAGCTCACACTCCTCAGCAAATCTGACCTGTGCTGCCCTCTCAGCATAGGCAAGAATTACAGCCTTGTTCAGCAAGAGAATCAGCTTTCCCAAATGTCCCCCTGGGAGAGATCAGGTGCTTGGAAAGTCACAGATCCTGATCTTGAACAAAATCACCACAAACCACCTTCTCCTGAGCATCCCCTGTGTAGGGCCATTTCCCTGTGGCTGCTCAGCCTCCTCCCTCTGCTCCCGGGCTGTCCTCACTCCCCTGGTTCCTCCTGCTTCGCTCAGCATTTGAAGCTGGGTGCTCTTTAAAGCAGTGCCTGGTGATACTCCATTGATCTCAGTTATCCAGAGACAACTCTCAGTTATCCCGAGGCCGATTAAGCAGGTTGCAGATTAATCATCCCCTGCTCAGTGGCCCCTTCATCCTCCTCACTGGCTCCTTACATCTTGATTTTGCTCTCTGTAAGAAAACACACAAGCCACTGTGTGCTCCTGTTTCCCAAAACACAAATCATAGCAGTGTCTCTGCTGTATCTGCCTTCTTCAACCTGGTTATTAACCTGGACAGGTAAGGCTCAGATGGTACTTTTATTGCTATTTCTTATTTCCATCACTGAGGGATGTGCACCCAGGAAAACAGAAAAAGAAGGCCCCAAAGAGAGCCTTTTGTCCAAATTCAGCACATTTTTTTTCTGTTGAAATGGAAATGTTGGTGCTGGAAATCATCAAAGAGCCCCAGTGAATTTTTCTCCTGTGCTTCAAAGTTCAGATCTGGCTCATACCAAACTTGCATTGGTTGGTAGTGCCTGAGAGGAAACCTCAGAGCCTGACTAAGGAACCGAGTTGCTTTGGGATGCTCCTGTAGGGAGAAGCTCAGAAGGGACAGGAGCTTTCTGGACACCTAGAAAGCACAAAGTGTGAGGATTTCTCCTCCACATCAGTTCAGAGGTGGCTCAGATAAACCCCAGGCTGAGGGCACAGCCCTGGTCATGAACCTGCAGCCAGGAGACACACAGAGAATCATGGAACCATTAAGGCTGGAAAAGCCCTCTAAGGTTCGTTGAGTCCAACCATTAAACCAGCTCTGCCAACCCACCACTAAACTATGTCCCCAAGGGCCACAGCCACACATTTTTTGAACACTTCCAGGGGGTGGTGATTCCCCCACTGTCCTGAGCAGCTTTTTCTAATGCCTGACCACCCTTTCAGTGAAGAAATTTTCCCTAATATCCCACTTAAACATCCTCTAGTGTAACTTGAGGCCAGTTCCTCTCGCTCTGTTTTTTGTTACCTGGGAGAAGAGACCCATCCCTGCCTGGCTACAGCCAGGAGGTCGCATCAGTGGCAGGCTGGGCTGCTCAGGGATGAGCACAGTCTGGGTGGCCTCTGTGTCTTCATTCCATCACCCTCCTGCTGCCAGCCTGAGAGGTTCCTGGGGCATGACTGCAACAAGGGGATTGCTTGCCTCTCTCCTTCTCAATCATTTTGGATTTTTCCTAGAGTTTACAGCTTTCCAAAGTGCTTTTAATCACAAGAAAGAATGGGTGAGAGAGAAGGGTTATGCCATGCTTGGGAATTTGATATTAGGGCAGAATACACTGAAAGTGAAGAGAACAAAGAGTTGCCAGTAGCACACTGTCCTTGAAAATCTTGCTGGTTTTCTTTTTTTTTTTTCCCTTCTTTAAGCTCTTGGCTCCAGTTTACCCAAAAGGAAGAAGGGGAAATAAAAGGTGGCAGTGTTGCCCTGCTGGGGCTAGCTGGCACAGCCCGGGTGAGGGGCTGAGGGCGTCCCTGCGCTCTCCAGATTAAGCACAAGTGCTTTGTGCAGATAAATTGAAAACCCTCGGCCCTGGAACAGCGACTCATGGACCGCTGCTGTCAGGTTCGAGAGGGAGAGAGGAAGCAGCTGCCTATGGAAAGAGAGATTAAAAGCTGAGAGAGAGACCGGTGTGCCTTTATGTCTTGAACTGTGAGCCAGAGACGGCTTTGAGATGGGAAAATGCAGAACTTTGAAACATGTATTTATTTATATATTGTACACCCACACATGCAGCTCCACGTATCCCAAATACAATTATCTAGGCACGCACACAAATACACACACACAGACACACGTGCTGGGATATTCCACACCTCAGAGGCTCCTGGCTCCCTACAGTGCATGCCCAAGGGCCAGCCTGAGCTGGATCAGACCAGGATACAGCTCCAGGATCAAACCACATGGATACAGCAGCCACAGTTTGAAGCTGGTTGCAGCTGCTCCTTCAAATTTGGTGGCAGCAGAAAAAGCCAAGGAGGAGTTGGAGCCCAGGGCAAGTTGGCAGCAAGCCGGGGATGAGCAAGATATGGGGGGTGAGCACACTCCAGTACCCCCAGCTGGCCCAGCTGCCTGCAGCAGGGACACCCTGCTCCTCCACTGATGGCCATTTAACTAATTACTCTTTCCAATTAACTCCTTTACTACTGCAAGCAACAGTCCCCAAGGCCTCTTCAGCATTCCTTGGAGGGGAGGGTGGTGGGGATGGGAACAGGAGGACCAGTTTCTGGGGCCAGTCTCATCTGCTGGATTGGTTGGCAGAACAAGAAGGAGAATGGCTTCTGTCTCTGTTTGTGCTTTGGGATTGAATCAGGACAGGGAAAGGAGAACAACGGAAGTGAAATTATTCCCCATCTTCCCCGAGCCTGGCTCGCTTGCTCACACCCATCCCACAATCCAGCCCATGATCTTGAAGTGAAACTGGCTTTTATCATTACCTGTTCAATCTAGTCAATCAAAATTTCAATTAATGGCAGGGAATTATCATTCCATTCAGCACAAAGAGGGTTTTGTTGCAGGTTTTTTTTTTTAATCTATTACAAAATGGCTGTCATGTTGCTGATTCAAACTGTGGGCAGCCTCCACCAGCACCTTGCTATCAGCCCCACAGAGATGCTGGGGGGTTACTGGTCTCCCTGGTTCCACAGGTCAAACCCACTGCTGCCTTTTATTGGTAGAAAGCACTGACCCTGCTGATAATTTTTATTTTTCCTCCTTTCCTAATTTCCCTGTGTGGGATTTCTCTGTGCATAGCCTGGAAGAAGGGCAGCAGCTCACCCTGTGATGGTGAGGGAGGAGAGGACGGGGGAATGGAGGGAGAGGGCGGTTAGAAGAAGAATCTATTTGTAATTACTGAAATAAACACAAGTCGGAGAGAAATGCAAATGCCTCATGTTGTGAATTGCTTGACAGAAGAAGTGACAGCTTTTTATTAGGGTGATAACAGCAAGGAGTTTTAAAATAGAATAATCGGTGCAACAAAAGCAATTTTCATTCTGAATTTTCATTTTAAATGGATGATCTCGTTTTAATCAAGCGAGTCATCACAAAATGCTTTTAATTGCCGAAAGTCAAGAGCTATATTGCAATTTTGATGTCTACTTTCAGGCTGATGATTTGATTTATATAAAATGGGGGGGGGGGGTGGATTTGTATTGTTGCCCCATTCCTGTTTCCTGTCATTTCCCCCTCAAATGAACACAAGATCTGAATTCACCATTCAAAAATCTAAAAGGCTTTTTGGAAAGTGCACTCACCTTGCCAACAAATCCAGAATAGGCTTGAAGCAGAAGATGTTTGTTAAAATCTGGTTTTGTTTATTTTCTTCCCCTATCTCCTTCTGTGTTATTTGAAGCAGCTGAGCTGCTAACACGAAGTTTGACTTTTTGTGCTTTTAAAGGCATTCTGGGATGGTGCCGTGAGCTGGGAGATTGGACCACTTCCCACAGCTTCAGAGGAAGATCCGCATCGACCATCCACCACCATTCCAGTGAAAAGGCTAATTTCAGGCTTCATTCCAAGCACAAATCCCACCTCTTTAGAAGAAAAGTGGCTGAGGCTTTGTGATTACAGCCAAGACTACACAGCCAGGTCCTTGCTGGCTCAGGCAGGGACTTCTCAATATCTCCTCAGGAGAGAGTCTAGAGAGTCCTCTATACCATGCAAAATGGGTGCAAATCAGGAAGGAAAGGGAAGGGAAGAAGCTGACCCTTTTTTCCCCCTAGAGCATCCTGCTAAGGCACTTCTTCATGCAAATGTGGAAGGTTTAAGATGGTTCATTTGAAGGAGCATGGCTGCAAAAAGTGGAAGTAATCCTGGCCAGCCCTGGTGGATGTCCCTGAACTGGCCATGCCCAGTGGGCTCCCTCAGTGTCTGGGTGATGCAGAATCACAGGCTGGGTTGGGCTGGGAAGGACCTTCAGGGCCATCTGGTTCCAACCTCCTGCCATGGGCAGGAACAACTTCCACCAGACCAGGCTGCCCAAAGCCCCGGCCAACCCGGCCTTGCTGTTCTTGGGGAGCTCAGCTGAGGTGTCCTGGACCTCTGGAGAAATCCCTCGCTCTGTTTAAACTTGACCTGGTCTGCAGCAACATGCAACAGTGGAAATGGCTCCAGACCCATGAGCCAGAGGATGATCAGCATCATGGCCAGCACATCCTCCCCAGTTTCAGGATTCAGCCAGGGCACGTAATCACCATGGAGTTGTTTTTCAGTGCACAGTGAGATGGGAACCCAGCAGCTTTCAGCTGGTGGGGGCTTGTCTGCAAGTGAGCACTCAGCAAGAACAAAGAGTGCTTTGGCTAAATTCATGTTTTGAAACCTTCCCCTGTCAATTCCTACCCTAAAGTCAGAGGGACATGGTGTTGGCTCCTGTAGAAGGAACTGTTCACTCACCCCAAGATTCCACCAGACATGACCTCCTCAGCTCAGAGGATGGCTTGAACTTCATGAGCAGCCAAGGGTCAGGAGAACATACCCAGCTTCCCCACCAGCTTCCCAAATCTCCCCTTCAAGTCCTTTCAAACTCCAAATATACTACCCTGAAATAAGGAAAGCTACTCAGAACACCTTTTTCTCTTTTTTTTTTTTAACAAGAAGAAATACCTGTTAGACTTGGAGGCCCTGGCTTTGGAAAGTGAGTGCAACAAGTCTGCCTCATCCTTTGGCTTTGTGTGTCTTTTCCTCCTGCGTTGCACACGTTGCTCCTTTCGTGCTGCTGTTCAGACCCAGCACGGTGAGAGGGGACAAAAGCCATTTGCAAATACATTCTCAGAAGAAAATCTGCTTTTCCCCCCACCCATTTAAAAAGCAACTCCTGTTGCTGCACATTGTGTGTGTGCAGGGATTAAAATTGCTTGAAAGCCCAAAGCAGAAACGAGACATCGCATTCCAAAATTCTCCATGAAGGCGTGAACGAAGACACAATACGGAGCCAGTGCTGACATGCACAAAACAGCTCATTATATGGGAGAAAAACCAGCACCTTTCACCTCCAACAAGCTGGAAAAGAGAAAATCCCTGCCAGATAACCTAAGCAAGAGCCTCGCAGGAGAGGTGTGAGCGTGCTGGAGGGCTGAGAGCTAATTGGGAGAGCCTCCACCATCCCTGAGCAGCAGCAGCAGAGAAAACACATCCTTCTGCCATTAAATAAATAAAATATGCCAGCATTAAGCTCCTTCCCTGTCCTCCCTAATTTCTGTGTCCCAAACTGAGCTGAGATTGTGCCCTCATTTCACATCTCGCTGCATGGCTGAGCAGACCATGCTTTTAGCAGAATTGTCAGGCTTGTACCCAACCCATCGGAAATTTGGGTCAAGGGCTTTGTTCAGTTTTGTTTGAAGCCGTATCTGTGATTCTTGGAGGGGATGAACTTCAAAACTGTTTTACCCAATCCTGCTCAGGATCCACCAGCCCTAACGGGGCATGTCGTCAAGGGCTTCCTTGGCCATCTCCAAAATTAAAATTACTCATGTTTTTAAATAGATCCTCGCTATATCTGAATGGCTGGTTTGTTTTCCAGGGAGGAATAGCCAAGAAGCGATCCCCTTCCCCTCATCCTGGCCACCACATACATCTTTTGGCTGAGAGCTAAGGCAACACTGACGTCTTTATTTGCTTTTTAAAGAATTTAATAGAGATCCTAAAATATTCTAACAACACAAGGATCCAGCATGGAAATTAGCTGGGCCTTCAGAGGCCAGCTTTCTCCCTTCATTAACATCTATAACAACCATGGTGCTTAACTGAGCCACTTTGGAAGCTCCCTTTGGAAAGCTCAGAGCAGCAAGAGAACACTGAGCTGGTCATCACAACGAGGCTTGGAGTAACCTGCTCTAGTGGAAGGTGTCCCTGCCATGGCAGTGGCTTGGACCAAGATGATCTTTAAAGTCCCTTCCAACCCAAAACATTCCATGGTTCTATGATTACACCTGTTGTGCCTCCTCAGGTATGTGCTCACACCCAGAATCTGCTGGCTCAGATCTGCAGGAGAGCGGTGGAAGATGGGGAAAACTTCCCAGTTTGGGTGAAGCAGAAAGACAGGAGAGATGTGAGGGAAATGGATCCTTTGCAAATCCCTTTGAACCCTTTCCACCATGAGAACCAGATCTGCTCATTGTGGGGATGAGCTCTGGGGAAAAGCAGGGTGGGAGGTGAGTGCTGCACCCCTGCCTGTGCCTCAGCCTCAGCGTCTTTGTCACCTAGAGCTGCTCCAGCTCTGTGACTCACCACATTCCCCGTTTCATGCCCGGAATTTAAAAGATCTGTGTATTTATCTGCTGCTCTGTTCAAATTACTGACTGGGCTGTGCTTGCTGTGGTCTCTCGGGGAGGACACACGATGATACACAGCTTTTTGATCGAAGCAATCTCTCTGTTGAGATGCTTTTTTTTCTTTGCTCAAGAAAAAAAAATTAAAAAACGAAAGCTACTTTTTTCCCTTTTTTCCATCTCTTTTCCCCACTTTCTTATTTTTGCCAAGGAGCATCAACTTGAGGTGAAATTGTTCCAGTGCTGACAAAAGCTTTGATATTGTAATGCCAAACCCATCAAGCCAAAGCTTTTAACTCTGGATTGTTCTTTTTTTAAAATATTGGATTTGTGACGTTTGTTCTCCTTCCTCTTGCCCACAATTGATCCGCCTGTCCTATTTATCTCCTCCATCTCACTGGGCCATGGCCTTGAGCCCACTGGAGACTTTGCATTGATTGCCTGGGATTTTGGATGAAGCCAGCCAGTTCTTTTCCCTTCCCCTCTTCACCTCTGTTACCTGTTGTTTATCCTCTAACCAGGCCTGGGCGAGGTTATTGTCTGCATCCAAAAGACCAGAAAAAGCACATTACGGTTTGGTTAAACAAAAATGTGAACATGCCAAAGTTCTTTCATGAGTCAAAATTCTTCCTCAGCATTTCAAACCCCAATATTTCCCATGTGAAGACATGAAAAGTTTAATCTAGAACTTAATTACATCCATTTGTGAAGTGGCTTCAGAAGAGCATGGAGAACAAATCATTTTGGTTTTCTCCAACTCACCAAAAAGACACATCTCAGGTCTGTTTTAAATGATGTTTTCCTGCACACTTGTGCAACCTACACATTGGTTAGGGAATGTCAGCGTCTATTTCTTGGTCTGACTCTGATCTGTAGGCTCAGCCTGTCCCTCCAGATCTGCCACCACCATCCCTCTCCCCAAGCATTACTCTGAAGCTCTCCCAGCACTGACTCTTTGGTGTTTCTAAATTAACTACTTATTTTCACTACTTTTCCCTTCAGTCAACAGAGAGAAACTATCTTCTCCAGAAAACAATTGCAAACACTGCAGCTAAACTTGCTGTGACAGATAAAACCAGGCTTTGTTTGGAGAAAGAAAGGAAAATGCTGCTGGGAAGGTGATCACTGCAGCACCAGACTCAAAGCAAATCCGATAAACCAGGCAGGATGGCAGCTCTGTAACTTCAAATGGGAGGCTGGCAACAGCATCATGGATGTAAAGAGTTAGTGTAGAGGATTAAACTTTAATGAGGGCTTTTAGCATTGGAGAGATTGAAAACACAATGAGAAAGAACAGAAAAAGGTCTCCGGGCCCTCTCTCGCACTCACACACACACACAGCGTCTCTCATTGGCCGTTTGCACCCATCAGCTCTTGAGGGTCATTTTGAGAAGAATAATTACATGCTGGAAATGTTGTTTTCCAGCCATGAGTCCCGGAACGTGCTGCCACGGGGCAGATTTCCTCTTTCAGAGCATTTCGCCCTCTCCCACTGGGACTAGATCGCGCAGCCAGAGACATTTGAGGGCTGTAAGTCACAAGGTTTTGTCCTCCAACTCTTCTCCAGGATTTCAGAAAAACCCCAATCCCCCAGATCTAATTCTATTATTTAAAATGGGGAGAAATAGCAATGAAGTTTCCCCAAACCAGTAATTATGGATTACACAGGCTGTAGGGAGGAACAGCTCCAAACTCCAGATCTGGTCCTTACAAAATGCTGCAAAACCATCCCCTGAAAATCCTTTGAAGCCAGGAAGGAAAGTGCTCACAACGCTGACTGAGAAACCTGTGATATAAGTGTCCCTTAGCTCGTTTCTGCCTACTTGAAGACTTAATTAGTATTAAAAGCCCCAGGAAGTCTGAAGATTATTTATGGAGAACGTAGCAGTAGATATGACCTAAGGAAAAAAGGAGGTAAGGCTGAACCACAGAGCCTGTCCAGGGGACTAAATCTACATTTTTACTGCTTCATTCCCTAATTTAGGTGCAAATTTGGGGGTTTTTTTCCCACTTTCCTGCCCAAAATGTCAAGGTATTGCAAAGCTTTTCAAGCCTGGAATTGGGACAAAGAAAAAAAGGTCAAAGCCCTCAAACAATTTGGAGAAATATTGGCCAAGATGTTTCATTTTTACTCTGACAGGTTTTTTTATTAACTTGCACAATCATTTAAAGCAAAAATTGATCTGCTAAAAGACACCAAGAAGCCCTTAGATCTGTGCAGGGATAGACTTACACGGGTTGGTCTCCCCAGCTCTAAGGGGCCTTTGCTAGCATTAATTAACTCAGAATTTCTTAGTAATTTTCAAAGAATAATAATTAATTCTTAGTAATTAATACTAACATTTTTCTTCCTAATTAATATAACTAAGATTTTTCTTCATAATTAAAGTCACTGAAGCCCAACCCTTTCCAGATAAGAAGATTGGGGGGGCGCCTTTCTGTTAATTTACATAAAATAGGAGTTGAAGACATGGATGATTATTTACAGAATCAAGAAAATAAATAAAAATATTCCTCTCTGGTCCCTGCTTGTCTGGAATGTGCCAGTTCCCATCTCCAAAGCTACCAGAGGCTCAGTGCATCCCCAATAATTGAGGTGGTCCATCATCCCTGTGGGCAGGATGAGGCCCTGGCTGAGCCATCCCTTGCTCACCCCTTTGCAGACAATGCAATGGATTTTGCCTTTAGTGGTCCCTTCTAAAGCACACCTCTGGGGTTTGCATCATCATTTTTGTTTGACCTTTAAAGAAAAGCTCTAATCGACAACCAATTTCTGTCTCATTTTGTGACAGCTTGTTTTGTTCTGTCAGTCACAGGTAAGTTCCTAAGGAGAAAGGTGGACAGCCTCCTCCACCAGAGCCGTGACAAAGGAGAGCCTGTAATGACACCAGGAATTCCTCTAATCACCCTTTCCAGCTGCTGAAAATGCCACACAGGGTTTTCTTGAGAGGAACTTCTCTGCAGATCCATAGGCAATACCCCATAGGAAGGAAGGGGAAAGCCCACAGTGAGCTGGTGCTTTGGTGTGGTGATTCCTGACACGTTCTCAGTGGCTGAGTCCCCCAGACCACAGCTGGGATGGACCCTGGCGATGGGAGGGATCCAACAGGAGAGGGTTGAATACCATAGAATCACCCCTAAGTTCATCTGGCCTAACCATGAACCATGTGTGGTTGATGTGGAGCCTCTGGCCTAAGGGAAATGGTACAAAATGTGAAAAAAGAGGAAAAACGTGGATAAATACATGTGGGAGAGCACAGAGCTTTGAGGAATCATGTTGGGATGCTTTGAAAGGTGGAGAGAGGCATTTGGTCGCTATTTGACCAGTTTTGGTTACCATTTTGGCTTGCAGAGCCACAGTCCTGGTGTCACCACTGACTGCCAGGGGAATGCTGGAGGGCCACCCTGGTGCTGGTGTCACCACTGACTGCTGGGGGGATGCAGCTGGGCTGCCCAGGGCTCAGCCAGCAAACTGCTTTGCTTATGAAATTGGACAGGCAGCTGAAGGCATGAGTTCTGCTTCGCCCCAAACTCAGGCAACCAGCAGCAAAGGCATCTGTCATTCTTCCCCCCTCCAAAACCAGGAAGCTTAAACAGTGTGCATCATTTATGCACCTCAAGAAGCAGAGAATCAGAATTGAAAACAGACTGGTGCCTCTGTCTGCATGTGTCTGCATGAAATATTCAGCACAAACCCCAAGTCCTGCTGTGTGTCAGGGCTCGGGAACGCTGCGCTGCCACGCTCCGCAATCAGAAACCATGGCAGCTCACAGGAAAAGTAACAGCTGCACCACACAACAGACACCATTTCAGGTCAACTGCCAGGATGAAGAGGTGTTTTGAAGCCTCTTCAATATCTAAACCGAGAATGAGACACATCGAGACCCAGTTGCTAATGGTTTCTTGCCTTGCGCTGCCACAGTAACACCAGGAAATTGGATGGCTCGCTGGGATCGCTGCAGAGAGTCAGGAAGGGTGAGAAGAGGAGCACTCTGTGTTGTAATTGCTGGATGTCCAAGTCTACTCTGCCTGGGATTGCAGCCAGGCATGAACAAGGAGGAAGATGTAGCAACTTCTGAGCAATCCAGGCAGCAAATGAGCCCTACCTGGCTGGACCAGATCCTGCTTCGGGAGCTGCTTGTGAAGTCCTGTCTCTCTGGATAATGGTGAGCAAGTTCTAGTCTCTCAAACACAGAGATGACAAGCCAAATCCTCAAACCTTCCCCAGCTGCTTAAGAAAGCTTTGAGGCTTCCCTCTGTGCCTCACCAGGGATCTGCTCCTGGTACAAAGCCGTCACCGGCAGCTTTGCAAAATCTCCTGTGACACAACGGGTCGGGATGTCCCCACTTGGCAGTGCAGAGCATAGGCCCCTTCTGAGGATGGCAGTGATGGATGAAACGCCAAGCATCCCCCAACATTTTTCCATCCTTGAGAGGCTGATTTAGCTGCTAACTCACCCTAGGAAAAAACTGACTAATGCCTTCTGATTTCTGGTAGCAGATGGATGCTAAAACAGACAGAAAAATCACTGACACACAGGGCTCCTGTTGAATTCCAACGACCCAAATAGAGACCAAACATCTGCCCTCCAGCACTGGCATGGCCTCCGGTATTTACAGATCACAAAACAGCTGGGAGAAGAGAGCAGGTGAAACATCCTGAGCACAAACTGTCCCAGTGCAAACCGTCCCTGCTGGCACACGCAGCCACTGCTACAACCGTGGTTGAAGTCGCTGCATTTGAAACATCAGTTGTCAAGCATCCCCTGCCTGTGAGCTGTTTTCACACCACCAGCGCTTCCAGTCAGAGATAAACAAAGGCCAGATCTCCTCTGGAATGAGGGAAGGGAGGCAGTTTCCCAAGGGCAACTGCAATCAACTTTAGGGTTGAAATTTGTGGCTCTCTTCTTTTAATCCCCTTCTCATTAGCTCTATATCCTCTCCCTGGGGCTCTGGGTGGTTTGCATTGCCCTTGTCTCCTCTCTGTGTTTGGAGTCCTTCAGAGCATACAGGAGCACTAAAAATAAAATCACCTGTCAGGTTCCCTAGTTATTACAAACAAAATGTCCTTTACGAAAATGCAACAAGTAAAACCTTCATACTGTGTGTGCTTATTCACATAAAATATTTAGAAAGCTCCTAATGTTTTTATGGCTGTAATTAATCTTGTGTCATGTTGGGGAAGAACAGCACATAAAAAATTTCTTTGGCATCAGGATGAAGCTTGGGCTTCCCAAGGCAAACCTGTGTGTCCACACTTCCAAGGATCGAGGGGATTCATGCATGGGGTCTAGGGGATCCCTGCTCTGCCAGGAGAGCCTGATAGGATGGAGGAGGCCTGAGCTGTGAACCCTTATGTTGCCTTATGTTGTGACACAGATGCTCACACCAGCTCTGGCAGCTTCGTAGCCGTGTGAAGGAAGGGGCAACACCGTGATTTACCCCAGCTCTGTTCCCTGGGGCTGAGCAGCACCACCCACACTGTCAGTACAGCTCGGCCAGGACTGGGGCTCCCTGTGTGCCTTCTTCTGGGGAAGGCTGGTCTCACAAGATAAGCGTTCCTTTTATTGTCTAAAATTGTGGAGATTTTAAGAAAAACCTCTCTGCACGTTCACTGCAATCGTCTGGAGGACTCTGGCTAGCACAGGAGCCTGAATACATATAAACTGTCACCAGTCAGAGACTCCTGGCCCAGCTTGCCTTGCCAATAAACTCTTTGATGGGAATATTCCCAGAAATATGATGCTTTAAAAATCCGGTCCAGCCCTTGCTATCTATAGCTTCTCAAAGACAAAATTTTGGCCAAGATGCAAGAGAGAACAGCTTCCAGCAGCTCCCTGTGCCACGGATGGAGAATAACCATCCATGGGGGAAGAACCAGGTGGCTGCTGGCCGAGGCACTGATGCCGTGGGAGGACAGCTCAGCCCTGTCCGAAATAGGTGCAGATCCAACATTTTTGGTAACTCAGATTGTTTCATCATAAAAGCGTGGGAGAAGCTGTCTCACTGCACCAGGGCGTAAAGGAGTTCACAACTAACACCTGAGATGAGAGATGGGTTGGCTTCAGTGGAGTAAAGCATTTAACCACAGTAACAAAGAAAGATGGATTTGACACTTTAATCTTGATCCTTACACTTCTAAATTGCCCGTCAGAGGAGGAAGATCATGTATGAAGTACAGGGCTGCTCCTGGGGACACACCAGCCCATGAAATAGCAGCATCCTGATGGAACCAAGTGCCCCAGACCCCGTACAGCTCAGGGATTTGGTTCACCCAAAGGAGACAATGGGCTGATGGAAGACCTGGCCCAGGGACTGAGCTGAGCATTGGTAACTGGTCATCTTGGTTTTCATCCTTGGAGGGAACCTGCTGTCCCTCCAGGCTGGGAATTAAAATCCAACAAGATCCATCCCTAGTGCTCGCTCCCAAACCCACTGGGCTGTTGGGGAACTGTGGAAGGAGAGGGTGGTCCTGTTACTGGTAGGATGGTGAGATGTCCTGCCAGGCTCTTCTCCAGGGGGTTGTAGGTACCCCATGCAGCATGTGGATTTATAGCCCTGTTTGTTGTTCGAAGCCACTTGGGCTTTAACCCTTCCTCTGCACGGAGCAAGAAGGGTTCAGGTAGCAGCACCATGTCCTGGATTACACATCCAGAGGTGCAGATGGACAGCAAGGAAAGCAGAAAGGGTAGGGTAAGAGGAGGTGATGGCCCAGCACAGAGCAGGGTAGGCAGTGGGGTTCAGCTGAACCCCAAATCCACCAGTTCCCTGTTGCAGCCACCTCCTCAACTTCTGTGCGTTTCTGCACAGGCTTTTTAAAATTTTTTTTTAGTTGACTTGCAAAGTAGCCGACCTGCCAAAGCTGCCCATTTTGCCTGCAGATGCTCTGCATTGGCGGCCTCTAAACCCCTTTAAAAAGCCCCAGCTCAATCACAGCTCTGTCAGGCGATGCTCTATTTAACAGGAGCTGCCCGTCTCACACAGCAGCAGCAGCCCAGGAATCTCCTCCTGAGTCCATTTTCTCAGTGAGTGGCAGCAATAAATAAAATCCAGCCAGTTGGTCCTTGAAACGCTACCATGGCTTGATTACTTTTGCCCGGGACTTTGCCAACTGTGCTGCAACCTCCTGCAGATGCTGCCTCCCCCTGCCTGCCACCTCCCCGGGCTGGAGGAGGGAAGAGGCAGCGGTGGGATCACACACAGAATGGGATCCAAGTGCAGGTGCAGGGCAGCAAAGGGGCCTGGAGGAGGCACTTCCAGAAGGACATGCCCCTGTCAAAGCCTCTTGCCCCAGAGCCATGCAGCAAGAGCAAGGTCCTGCCCAGGAAAGCTCCTGGGTTGTTTCTCACAGGAGCAGGGAATGCTGCCCCTGCCTTGGCCAGGCTCCAGGGTAGTTAATTGCATTCCGCCTGCCCAACATTAATTAATCTGGTGTCATGCAGAGACCGCTGCGCTGGGTGCATCCGGGAAAAAAAAGAAAAATCCACCACCTCCCACACCCAATAAATAAAAGAGGGGGAGGGAGCTGGGCTGGCAGTTTGCTCTGAGGCTCGGCAGGGACACGGGGTCCCAGTCCCAGCGGGAAGCCTCTTGTCAGGATTCAGACATCTCTTGCAGTGCTGGACCTGGCTCCATTAGCTCTGACACCGAGTTGCTTTCACCTACGAGTGAACGCAGCCAAGTCACACACAGAGGTCACCTCCAGTTTACTCCCTGTATCCGTTCCCAGGGCAGAGGATGCTGGTGTTCGCCAGGAAAGTGTTTCAAAGATCATCTCGTGGATTGGGAGGGTTGAGCACTGAGCGGCCACCTTGGCAGTGCCAGACTGGTCTCACAAGAAAATCCATGGGGTTCAGTGGGGCTGCAGGATTTGTACAAATCTGGGGGTGCTTTGGGCTTCCTGAGCTGCCAAAGGAAACTCATCCCATCCAGGCAGCAAAGCCATGAGTGATGAGACATGCCCAGGGAGCAGACCCTGAGCACACACCTCCCCTGCAAGGGTGTTTTTGGGAGGCAGAGCCGTGGCAGGAGATCCCCTGCTCACACAAAGAGCAGATGCCAGTTATTTCAAAGCCTACTGTTACCTCATTAAAGCAGCTGTCTGCTGTCCCCCGAAGACAGACAAATTAGGAGTCAACTCAACCAAGAACACAACAAACAGAAAAAATGCGTGACCGTACGAAACCCTAACGAGGCCACTCTCACCGCCCTGGCCCGGGAGCACACAGCATCTTCCCAGTGCTGAAAGTGCATCTTGTTCAGGCCCAGTTAATAGTCACAGGTGATTATTTCCCACCTCCTGTGAGTGACAGCAGATGTTTTGGAGTGATTTGTAATCTAACAGAGACATTAACCTTTTAAAGCGTCTCCCGGTGTCCCCGGGGCTGTCCAGGGACACACTATTGTGCCGGGGAACAAAGAGCCCTGGATATTACTCAGGAGTGAACAGCAGGGATGAGCTTTACATAAAAGAGATCAATAAAAATATATCAACAGCCCACACAGGGCTTTGGGAAGAGGTGGAGGAGAGAGGCCTGGGAGGAGATGCAGCATGACTGGTCAGGTCACAGCGTCACAGCAGTTATCGAGGAGCAGATGAAAAGATACTGATTGGGCTTTTAATCTCTGCTCCACACACAGCTCCCCTGAGCCAAACACGCTCTTGGTTTTGCTCCTGATGGGCAGGGGTTGCTGCCCTGCTCCCGCTGGGCTTCTCCAGCTCCATCTCTTTCCCACGGCAAGGCTGGGGGACTCAACAGTGCCACAACAGCTTTGGCAGCCGGTGTCCTGCAGCCTCATCCCACACAGCTCTCCTCCCAGAACTCAGGATCAGAACTCTACTGCTCACATGTGCAACAGGTTTGGCAGGTCTCATGAGTGCTGGTATCCCACAAACCCAGTATGATGGGCTTCACAACAAGGAGTGAGAGAGCAGAGGGGAAAACCCCTGAATTTCTACAGGGATTCTCCCGACACACAGGGATCGACACTCTCTGTATCGATGAGGCAGCACTGAGCGCAGGGAGCCTGGGGAAAGGCTGTTCTATTTCTGGCCAAGATTTTCCCATCAGGGAAGCATGTAGCACCAAATGCAACACAGCTAGCCTGGAAAGCAGATGGTCCGTGGAGGTGAGTCTCACTGAGTTGTACAGCGAGTCTGACACCCTGGGGAGAAATCCCACAGGTAGGCAAGATCCCCAAATCTGTCCTGACAAAACTTTTGACTGGAGGGACAAAACAACTTGTTCAACCCCAGATACACCCTGGAGCAAGCAGGATTAGGATGATGTCACCAGCCTTTGGAGCAGCAGTGGGCGGTGGGTACCTTTGCCCACACAAAACAGATGTATTTACTGAATGCACCCACGGATCATTAACAGTCTGTTGCTATCACAGCCTCCGGCCAGCTCTGAACTCTCTTTCACTACACAGAGCATTGAAAAAACACCTTGAAGAGGCTTGGAGCTGACCTCTCCTACACGCAGGAGAGGAGGATCTGGCCCTTTCCACTGGCAGCCAAGCTCCAACTACTGCTCACTCTCAGGGAGAGGATCTGGAGCAGGAGAATCTCTGCACGAGGCTCAGCCGGCTCTTTGCATCCACTGGGGTTATTATCTAAATCAGATTAGAGATGCAAAAAACAGAGCAGCAGGTACAGCAAACAGGAGCTGCCAGACTGGAGCGGGATGTGATAACGGCGGGGGCTCCATGTGGGGAGGAATGTTTCTTCCAATCTTTCTGTAAAGCATCCTCCTCCAGCCGCAGCTGGATGTTGTCACCCAAGGGACTCTCTTCCCTGTCAGCTCTCTTGCAGAGCAGGAGCAGGGCTTGGAAGCAGATTCCCAACCTTTCTGAGGGACCCACCATCACAACCTTCCCTGCTCCACAACCATGTCCTGTGGGAGCTCAGCAAATGCCACCCCACACCTCTCACCCCCAGGGCTCCGTGAGGGCATGGCACAAACTGTGAGCAAAACTGGTTCAGTCTCATCTCTTTGACTTAGAAGGGAAATGTTTATCTAAGCAGCGGGTTTCCTGCCGACGGGGTCTGCAATACAGGCTTTGCCTCACCAGGATCAAGCGAAAATCCAGGGACGGAGATGGGGCTGCTCTGATTTCTGCACTGGTGGCACAGGGCAGACCCAGCAGGAGCAGAGGGGGGAGCTGAGCTCCCCAGGCACATTTGGCGCTGGCTGCACCAAACCTCAGCAGCAAAACCAGGGTTGTTTTATTAGTGGGCTTTGCTGGGCAGAAAGTGGAATCTCACTTTTCCGGGGAGGGTGCAGAAAGTGACACCATGGGAAAGAGCCTTCTTGGAAATTTGATCCAAGAACAGCACAAATGTGGCATCTGCCTCTGGCCCGTAACTGTCAGAACAGCTCAAGGGAGCAAAGCTGCTTCCCAGAACTTCTCACCATTGCATTTGTTTCCTTCTACACACCAAAGCTTTTTAAAAGCTTGTGTGACACAGGATTGTGTTAAAAGATCCATTTTGGGCTCAGCTTTTCACTGAGGGCTCTCTCTGCCTCCTGGTCATGAGGTGAAAAAAAGAGCCACCAAAACACAAAAGGGAACACCATCAAAACCAAAACATCTTCACCAAATCCCCCTCCTCGCTGGGGATTCACAGTAACCAGCAGGCATTGTCCCTGCTCACTGCAGGCAAGGTTTCTGGATGTCCCTTCCAACCCAAATTCTTCTAGGATTTATGAAGACATGCAACTTGGCTGCAGCAAAACCCCACATCTGATAGTTTCCCCCTTGGTGGAAAGGTCCCGACCAGCCACAAAGAGGGGAACAACCATTCATGACACCTTTGCAGGGCAGATACCACTTTCTTTCCCATTTGTAGAGTGCAGAAGCATACACCCCAATGTTCTTCCATAAACTCCCCCTCAGAGCAGCCCTTACCTAAACCAGGCTGCAAAACTCATGATTAACAAGCAGCTTGCACCCTCCTTGCTCTCACTACAAGGCTTATCACACCAACAATACCCCCAAAATCAGCACAGCCCTTCCAAGAACCTGATTTTGGTACAAGCTGTTACAATTCTTCTGAGTAACATTAATTTTATTCAAATACCTGGGAAACACGGGAGGTAACAGCTGAAGTCTCGGTTCCTGCCTGACCCTTAAGGCAGGAAAATATTCAGTTAATATCTTAGACATCCAACCATACCATGTGCTGCTGGGGCTCCTATTCCTCTTTTTATATAATGAAAAATACAAAGCATAATTCAAAAGAAGAAATACATTTTAAAATATGGCATGAAAGAGCTTCTTTACTGACAGATCCTTGGTGTACTTTGATTTGCTTTTCCTTACAAGCTCTCTCTCAGCTATTATTTCCTTTCCCAATGGTGTCATTCTAATTTTCAAACTCAAGCAAAGAAACTGCTCATTCCTTACCTCTGGTCAGCAGCCACCTCAGGGGGGTTTCTTCAGCTTCTCAACAAACACCAGCTCAGCCAGAGCCTGCAAACTTCTCTTGGTCCAGTGAAGCTGTGGCCAGATATTGTCAGTCAGCATCAACAGCTCAGGTGCACCAGAGCAAAGCAACTTGGCTTTGTTGGAGACCTTCCTCTCACCTCTCACCTGGTGTGTTGAAAGGTTTCCCAAGGTGTGAACTTGCAGAAGGGGGAAAATACAATAATTGTGGGTATTTCCCTCCAGAAGTGAAGTCTGGCTTGTGGCAATGGCTGAGGGGGAGCACAGCTGCCTCAGGATGGAGCTGCATGAGCTGCTCAGCATCCTGACCACGTCCAGAACAGGCCATTCTTGTTTCTCTGATGCCCTCTCTCTCCAAGGGAAAGACATCAGCCTTTTGGGTCTTTTCTGAATCTTTTTCCCATTTTCTTTTTGCTTATCACCCTGAAAATTTTAAGAGCATGTGCCATTTCCAAGCCATCCTGTGGTGGGTCTCCCCATGGTGCACATCATGCTGACATGTGATGTGACTGGAGCCATAAAGTGCTTTTTTGTAGCTGTCACTGTGGATAAGAGCCTGCAGAAGAAGGATTTATATATATTTTCTGTCCTTTCTTACCCCACTACCCGCTCCAGGCTCCAGCTGCTCAAACCAGAGCTTTGAGTTCATTACACCCTGCTGAGCAAACGGACTAGTTTGAAAATCAAGCTCCAAGGGAGGTGTTTAAGGTCTCTGATGGCATTAAGAGAGGAAAGGGGGATAACTTGACCTCCCAGGAGAAAGAGAGGGTGACAGGGCAGCAGTCAGTGCTCCTTTGGGCACATTGGAGCGATGGAGAGTTGTCGAAGCCCACGAGGCTTTTCAGAGAATCACCCCAATGGGTGTTTGGCTTCTGGCTGAAGTTTTAAAGTCCACAGTGTCCACCCTGACACTGGGAATTGCTTTGCTCTCTCCTGCTTGGACAGACCCATCCCAGGGGCCCAGTGTGGGCTTTGGCACCTCTGTGGACATTGGGCTTCTGAGTGAGGACATCACACCACGGAAACTTTGGAGGACCAGGTATGAGATGTAAACATACCAAGTCAGTTACATATTTATATTTATTCTCTGCTGCTGAGACCTAGTTACCTCTGATCAAATCCAGCCAAGATCCTAACTGGACCAATTCAGGATTCTGAAGGAAGCGAGCTCTGGTTAAAGGGGGTCTTTGAAATATCTTGCAAGCAAAAGATCTGAAGAGATGTAATCCAACCCAACCCAGCCTGCCAAAACCATCTCCTACTTGCACAGTTTTAATACAGTTCAAGGCCAGAAGGCTCTGTTATAATCTCCTAAAGCTGTGTTTCTGCATGGAGGGGGGGTGGAGAGAAAAGGTGGCTGGGGGTGCTCCATACTGGAAGAGCTGTGTGAGAGCAGGCAGGCACAAAAGACAAAGGCAGTGAGGGCGGTGATATGTGGGATTTAGAAATGGTGAAGAGATGGGGAGATCTGGCCAAGCCCTGACCTCTGCATTGGGTTCTACCACACCCTACCCCATTTTCCTCAACAGCTGGTCCCAGCTACCTGTACAAAGTGGGACCAAGCCACAGGCACAACCAGCACTGCAGCACCTCCAGCCCAGCCCATGCACGCACTCAGGGCTCCGCACCAGCAGCAAGGCATCCTTCAACTCCTTTCTCCTATAAATATAAAGGGTATTTACATCTTCTTCCACACAAGTTTTACTTCCTTTTTTCCCTGAAAAGGCTCAGTCTGAGGACGTCACTCGGTGTCCCACGCTGAGCCCAGAGCCTGCAGAGTGCTCAGTGCCAGGCTCAGGTTTGCTTTATGCCTGCTCTGACGAAGCTGCACAAAAACGAGCTTGGGAGACTTTTATTTTCCAAGCTTTAGATGAAAAGGATTCATTTAAAGCCTTTAAAAAATTTAGCCCACTTCACAGCTCCTTCCAAAGATCGGTGTTGTGCTCTTTAAATAGGAGACATGTTTTAAAGCTACTGCCATCATTTATTAAATTAGCCTCAGACTTGCAAATGCAGCTCCCTCTTATTGAATCTTGTAATATTTATTTGCCAAGTTGTGATATTTGGAACTGCGCACGTTACACACATGGGGGAAAGAGGGAGGTGACAGGGAAGGCATGAGGGGATGGGGGAAGGAAACCACTTCTACTGTAAATTGTGTAAATACGTTTGCACATCCCAGGAGGGGTAGGGAAAAGGCATTGTAATTAAAATGACTGCCAGAGTATTTTAAACAAGGGAGAATAAATAGACTTTTCTCTGCATGGCACAGGCTCCTTTAACTTGGAAACTTCGTGACAGAAGATGATTAAAAATATCTTATGGCGTGTCTGAAATCTGCAAGCTTTGATGAGAAAAATGTTCTTGGGAATGAAAGGAGATCAAGTGAAGGAGGAAGAGTCTCCTACACAGTGTTTTATAGGCCCAATTCATGACTGCAGATGTCACAGAAAATAATAACAAAAAAGCCTCTTTTTTTCTTCCTACCAGAAGAGAAGAAAATCACCGAGCAGGGCTCCTGTAGTGAGAAGATCCCTTTTCTCCAGCTCCCGGAGGAGCGGTGAGAGGATGCTCCAGGAAACCATGGCAATGGCTGAGGAGCTGCCGAGCTCTTGTCTTGGGGTGTCACCCTGACTCAGAGAGGGCACAGGGCTGGCCCCGGTACCCCAATCCCAGCCCTTGGCAGGCCGAGGGGCACAGGACAGACAGTGCCTGCCTCTTGCCTGCTGAACTAAAGCTCTTTTCTCTCTGCCAGGTCCAGCCCTGGGGAGCAGCTCTGCCCTTCCCACACCCCCAAGCTGGCCCTGGCAGGAGCAGCAGCATCTCCTTCAAGGGCTGCTTGAGGAGGGGCCAAGCTCTGGAAGTGAAGGGTCTGCAGGTTCTCCCCACACCCAGGCAGCTCTTCCTCCAAGTCTGGGCTTTAGCAGAGCTGTAGGGTCTAAACCTGGCCCTGATGGAATCACAGAATGGTCTGGGTTGGTCTTAAAGCTCATGCAGTTCCAAACCCCTGCCATGGGCAGGGACACCTTCCAGTACCCCACGGTGCTCCAAGCTCCATCTGACATGGCCTTGGACAATTCCAGGGATGAGGCAGCCACAGCTTCTCTGGGCATCCTGTGTCAGGTCCTCCCCCACCTTACAGGGAAGAATTTCTTCCCAATACCCCATCTAACCCTGCCCTCTGCCAGTATGAAGCCATTTCCCCTTATCTCATCACTCCATGTCCTTGTATGAAGTTCCTCTTTAGATTTCACTTGCCTGTCCCCAAAATCCCCCACAGAACCCCCCCAATTCTCTGAGAGTGGGAGATCTCCCTTGTTCCCATGTGCCATGAATAGTTTCCCCTTAAGAAGTAGATCATAGGATCATTAAGGCTGGAAAAGACCTCCGAGACCACCGAGTCCAACTTTTGATGAAATAAAAAAGAGATAAAATAAATTTTAAAAAATTTTAAAAGTAAAAGAAAATAAAAAGAAGAAAGAAAGATATTGAGCCTCCCACTTGATCAGAAACCCTGCCCTGAGGTGGTAACACCATCACAGTGTCAGCGCTGGATGAAATTTCCTGTAACCGCAGCCTTGCTCAGAGGGGCTCTGGGATAACACCTCACTGATAGATTTCTTTGAAGACCTTAAAGCTGGGAGTGCCCGATTTGCACAATGAGATATTTCAGATCATTTTGATCAGGCTGGTTTTTTTCTTTTTTAATGATCCTAATTTTTCTACTGCTCAGAGCCCTGGACCTTGTAACCACGGAAACTCAGCTTCCCAGGAAGAGGGATACAGGAGCACTACCACCAACTACAGAATCTAATCATCTTCCTTAACAGTGACAAGAAAACATTCATGATGATGCATTGCTGAAAGAGGATTTTATTAGTGTTCACTTCATAAAACACTCTCCCTCATATCAGTGTGTGCTGTGATTGGGGTGTCCCATGCAGGTCACAGTCCCCCTCTGAAAGGGTTGATGAGTCCATCAAGACACAGCAAACCTGGAAGAAGGACACGAAGGTTGTGTCAAGGCACATGGGAAAAAATGTCCTGACATGCTCCCACTGCTCAAGACAGGAATACAAGGTAGGAAAAAGGAAAAATCGGGGGAAAAATGCACCAGAGAAGGTTCTATTTGGCAAACACTTAATGCAAAGCTTATGCCTCAGTTTCCCCACTTGCATTAATTATCTGACAGACGGCAAAAAGCAGCTCTCTCTCGCTGGGAGGTACAAGCTGTTACAAACGTGTTCCAGAGGGCCCAGAGCTGTTCCAACAACAACCCCCTCACTGTGGGCTGCTGGCAGCTGAGGAATGACCATGGGCATCAGCTGGCCTTGCTGACTGCTGGCACAGCTGCCCATTGCTCCCCAGCTTCAAAGACCTCAGGATAAACCTCCCCCCTCGCCAGCACGGCTGTTAACCCCTGGTTTGCCCCAGCAAGGGGATGTGTTCCCTGTCCCCAGCATCCGCGCGCTCCCATGGTCTGTCAGGCAGAGCCGCTGCCTCGGTCACTGCTGCTCACTGGAGTGGGCAGTGTTCAGAGTATTGCAAATAGAGAGGTTCTGTCAAACCTCTGCCCATAGGAAATCGATTCCTGCCTCCCAGTTTAATTGTGATGAGAGGATAGTCTCACTCTCGAGGAAGAAGCGCCGTGTCTGGGTTGGGTCCCTGCCCTCTGCACACACTGCCCTTCAGCCCAGCTCTTGGGCTGGCCAAGGGGAAGTGAAGCCGCCCAGGGCAAAGAGGGGGCAGGAGAGAGAAGAGGAAGCATGCAGGGAGAGAGGGTGAGGCTGTGTGGCCAGAGGGATTGGGGCCCAGGTGTTGTCCTGCTGCCCATTCTGCCTGGCACATGCTGGCATCACTCTAATGGAAGACAGACTTGGCACAGGCACTGGCCAAGTTTTCTCACAGGCCAGTGGATGCTCTTCCTTATCCAATTCCTACACATGCTCCTCCTGGACCTGGGTCAGCTCTGCTAATGGCTCCAGAGCTGGAAAAGACGAGAGAACGCAAAGATAAGGGGCCAGAGAGCAGCAGGGAAGAAAGGCAGAGAATGCTCCCCAGCCAGCCAGAGCCTGGGAGAGGGGGGCTTTGGTGGGCTGCTGTGAGTGGCAGGACTGGGAAGGAGGAGGGAAGGAGGTGACTTCATCTCATACCAGAGAGCTGACAGCCAGCAGAGGATAAAAGCCTGGGAATCCCTCAGCTCCAGTGAGGAGACCTCTCAGCTGCCAAAAGCGGGGCAGGAGCTGGGGTTTGAATTCCAAGCTTGGCTCCTGCCCGTGGTCTTTCCCACGCCAGTGAGAAAAAAATCAAAAGAGTGACCCAAGTGACGGGTGGGATGCCTGGGAAGGAGCCGGCTCCTCCCTCCTTGCTGGCTGCCAGGAGGCTGCAGGACACTGGGGAGGAGGATGGAGGGAACATCTGTGGCCGCCGAACCACCCCATCCCTCAGGCAGGGAAGAGACAGCGCCGGAGACACCTCTGCCTGCACCTCTGCCTGCTCCCTGGCTGCCCTCCCCAGCTTGTCAAAGAATGGTTTAGGTTGGAAAAGCCCTCTAAGATCATCAAGTCCAACCGTTTCCCAGCGCTGCCAGGCCACCACTAATCCATGTCCCCAAATGCCACATCCACATGACTTTTAAATCCCTCCAGGAATGGGGGCCTGCCCTGGGAAACCCTGGACAGCCTGTTGGGTGAAAAAATACTCCCAATATCCAATGTAAACCTCCTCTGTTGTGGCCTGAGGCTGTATCCTCTTGTCCTGTTGCTGGTAACCTGGGAGCAGAGCCTGACCCCACCTGGCTGCCCCCTCCTGTCAGGGAGTTGTGGAGAGCAAAAGGTCCCCCCTGAGCCTCCTTTTCTCCAGGCTGAGCCCCTTTCCCAGCTCCCTCAGCTGCTCCTGGTGCTCCAGCCCCTTCCCAGCTCCACTCCTTTGCTCTGCACATTCCCTTGCTGAACGAAGCAGCTCATGGGTAGTAATATCATAGAACAGTTTGGTTTGGAAGGGATCTTACAAGGTCATCTAGTCCAAACCCCCAAGTTTTGCTCTACCAGGTTTAGACTCCTAAAAGAAACTTTACTTTTTTCCCCTCATCTCTCAATTTTTTAGCTGCTACTGCAAACCTCAGGCCCAACCTCCAGCTGCCATTTAGAAAATAAACCACAAATGTAATCAAAGCAATTACTACCTCCACTTCAAACATTACATTATCAAGCCAACCAGCTCCCCATTGAAGACAATTAATCTGCACACAGTCACCAAAAGAAACTGTCAGCAATTAGAAGTGGAAGCACAACTTTGTAGTTAATTGGGAATATTGCACCTCTGTTACATGTTTAATTAGTTGATGGAGTGTGTCCCTTTTCAGACATTTTTCTTTTTAAATTATACCTGAAATTCATTCCTTATCCCCCCCACTTTTTTTCCCTATGCAAAATAATAAAGGAAATAAATAAAGCATGAGTAATCTGAAACCTGATTCTGGCTCTCCCTTCGTTTGCAGCTTGTAGTGTGTACACGGGAGTTTAGAGACCTCCAAGAGATAAGAAGGAAAAGTTCTTTCTTTTCTTTCAGAGCTTCTCTTTTTTCATTAATCTGATTTTAAGACCTTGCCTGTGCATTTTCACACTTCTCCCATAAATCTCATTTTGGTCCTGTTTCCCTTGGGATTATCAGGTGAACGAACAGGAGGGCCCAGAGCTGAGCAGAGCCAGGCACACACTGCAATACATTCATTTCAACACTTATTTTACAAAGGTTCTAAATTTTATCTTTGCATAATGATGCTGCTTTGCATATCTATAGCTGCTTTCATCCCATGATCTCAGTGCATTCTGCAGACTGTTAATTAAGTCTCAAAACACCGTGGTGAAGTCAATAGCAGGGCTTTATTGGGGTGAGTTTATCTAATTTGTAGAAGAAAAGGGTAAACTGAGGCAGGGCGAGCCTGAGGAGGTGTTTACAGGCATGGGACAGCACAACAAAGCATGTTATAGGAGCCTTGTCTTTTTAAACCCTAGAGACAGAGACACATCACACTCATCACATCTCTTGGTCCAACGACTGCACATCCCTGGGAGTGTTCACAGCCAGGCTGGATGAGGTTTGGAGTGACCTGGTCTCATGGAAGGTGTCCCTGCCCATGGCAGGGGCTGGAACAAGGTGATCTTTGAGGTTCCTCCCTTCCCAAACCTTTCTACAATTCTGTGATCCCCGGTTACCAAACAGCCCCGGTTCAGGCTCAGCGTAGCTGTACACAGCTGCACCCCAACCCAGCAGCTGTGCTTAGGGCTGCTGGGACCCAGAGCTCCTCCAGCCCATGTTCCCCCACGGTTTCATGCCAACACACTCCTCTGAGCACCACCCAGGTCTCAAACACTCTGGAGATGCTCCTGGGAGCGTTCCTTTGCTTGGGGTGGGTGTTTGCTTTTGTCATCCTTGGCGCTGCTTTCCAAACACTCTAAAATGAAAACATTTTTATACCCAGAAGGGCCTATTTTTCATCACCTCAGAGCAGCATCGACCAAGAATAACTTTGCTGAAAGCTAACAAATCCACGCGCTGGCTCAAGGCAAGAGGCAGCCTGGCGAGAAATGCCTGTTGCCATGAGCAGAAAAACATCTCAAGGCCCAGCCCTATTCTGATGAATATCACTACCACTCCATGGAAATTGCAGCATGGGTGGCACATGTGGTCCTATCTGCCAACTCCAGCGCGCCTGCTCCAGCTCCGAGAGAAAACTCTGCCAAAATCCCATCACTTCAAGCAGAAAGATCCAGCCTGGAGGAATTCAACATGCCTGGAGAATTGCTGGGGGAAACCGCAACAACAAACCTGCAGAGAACCGAGCTGGCAAAGCCAAGAACACCAACACAGCTGCCATCCTCCCCACTGCCCTTCAGAAAAGTTTTTCCTACATTATCAAACACCAACACCTTGTTTGGAGCATCATTGGAAGAAGCAACATCCTGATTGCAAATCAGCTTCTTCATTTTGTTATTTGCTGGAGCAAAACCATCCAAGTTACAGCTCAAGTTTGGAGAAGGGAGGAAGCATTTGCAACAGTTGAATTGGTGGGGGAAAAGAATAAGTTTTCAGGTTGCCTGAGAACAGCTGCATGCTTTAAAGGGCAAGAATTTGTGTGGGTGAGTCTGCATTTCTCTCCATCCTTGGGCAGGAGGAATTTCAGCAGCACAGGAGGACCCTGTGGGGTTGTGTTTGCGTTTGCCTCTCCTCCCATCTCCAGGTAGCAGGTACAGCTCATCAACCATCTTCTGGAGATGGAAGCAGATGAGATAAATCACAGAAACTCTCAGAACCATGAGGTCACTGCTGGCAGCAGCACAAGCCACTCGTGCAGCAGCGATACCACTTTGTACTGTCGGCCGAAACACAAACGGTGCTGAAGTCAAAGGGAATGGATCCACCAGGCTTTGGATCAGCCTGCAAAGCACATGGAGCGCGTGGGTGCTTTCTTTTTCTGCCAGGGACAATCCAAGCAAAACTCAACCGCCTTCTTCCTTCAGCTGAAAGAAAGCATCAATGTAAGACAGAAATTCTGGCCTGAAAAGGAGCCAAGCACTGCAGAATGCTGGCCCGTGGTCTTTGCAAGGGGGATAATGAGAATTACTGACGTGCCTTTGAAAAGTGCCTTGAGATTGTGCCATCTTACGTCCTCCTAGTACACAGGGATGAAGGAAGAGCCAGACTTGGAGCAGGGCCAGTCTCCCATGCTGTCCATGAGGTTGCTGTCCTGCACTCCCTGCTGGCTGGGCATTTTGCACCATTGCAATGCAGCACCAGGACTTTTCCTCATTCTGACCCCCTCTGGCAAATGGACAGAGCCAGGCTGCTTTGGGAGTGTGTTGCGATAGGGAACAGAGAGATGCAGCAGTGGGATGCAGTGGGGGTCCCCCCATCTCATAAAAGGCATCCTCAAAATGAAGCCTGCTAAGTTTTGTATCCCTGACAAAAGAAATACTTGCAACCCCTCTGCTCCCGACACACAGCTTTTGTGTGCAGCAAGTATTTGAGACCTCCCTTGGACAGTCTGTTCCCGACATCCCGTGGTATCAGCTGTTGCAGGCAAAGATGCAAATCCTCTCCTATCAAATCAAACACCTTTTTGAAAGTTTTAACATAATCTTCTCAAAGGAAAATTTCCATCTTGTCCCCTCCTTTAGAGTTGAGCTTGTGCCCTAAAGCAGGAGGACTTCACCTCAATTCCAACACTCAGAGATGCTTTTAAATCCTTGCTTTGCAGCTCTGGCCGCTCCAGTAACTCCCTATGATAAAGGGAAATCTCTCTGGATAGAACAGTTCTCCAGTGTGTGCCTGAAAGGCAGCCACATGCTCACATGCTTGACCTGCTTTTCTCACGACCTGGAAAGACCCAGGGCTGGCAAAGCCAAGGCGTGGGGACGGTCCCGCAGCACCGGCCCAGGGAGCACCGGCCCCCGCCCCGGCACAGCTCAGCTGCAGAGAGATGACGGAGAGAGAGCCCACTGTGCCAGGGGAGGAAAAGAAAAGCAGCCAACTTTTCCCTATCTGCTCCCAGTTTTGTTCTCCTCACAGGCTGGTGCCCCTCCCCACCCATACTGCTCACAGGGATCTACCAAGTGGGTAGAGAAATGAGCATCACCCAAAGCCCAAAGGGTTTGTCCCTCTGAATGTGCCCAGGATCACTTTGCTGTGGGTTGGTGTTTCCCATGTGGACGTGCCTTCACAGCAGTGGTGTTGCTGTGCTCTGATGAGCCCAGGAACTTTTCTGTACTCTGGAATACCAGTGGTGGGACGTGTCCCCACCACACTGTGTACTGGAGAGCTGGGAAAGGGCCTGTTCCATTTGCAGAGCTCTGCGCCAGGGAAACGCCGGCTTGGACCCATCTGGAAGGAATTATCAGAGGAGCTGTTTGTTAGCTGCTTCCACACAGAGGAAGGGCTAGGATTTTACACCATTAGCCTCACCCAGAATAAAAACCAGATAGGCAAGGAGATATATTACACACAAATCTCGCAGGATTACAACTGCCCCATGGAAGGAGACCTGCCTGAGAGAGTGTTTTCGAACTGGCATGCAAGAACAAAGTAGCCTCGCCAAAATTACCTCGGAGCATGGAAAATGGAGCAGATCCTTGGCGGGATTAAACAATGGCATCAGCAAATGCCTAGTTTGAGAAAGGAGGGGGAAAGAGGAGATGAGAGCTCTGACTTAGGGACCACCCAGGAGATAAAAGATGCTTGAACTGCTGCTGAGCTCTGCAGCCTCAGCTGGTGCCTACATCAAATTTGAAGACTCAGCCTGATCTAGTTGCAAATTACTTCAATGGGATTTGAGACCCCCGGGGATTGGGATCTGGTCTCGTTCCTCCCTTCACCAAAGATGTGTTTACATGTGAGAAATCATCCCTAGGGATGACCACATAGTATTTTAATCGATTTTTAATACCTCTTGTTTACCTGTTTCCAAATTGCAGGAGTAATTTTTATGTCTTTGCTGCTACATTTTCCACAAAAGCTTTGCTAAAAAAAATCAAAATTGTCTTTGAAACATCATCAGATATTGAGCATGTTTTGTTTCCTGACAACCACATGTAGAGATTCAATTTGTATATACTCCTCGGTGAATATGTCATACTGTGATTGCTCACACATTAACTGACACAGCAGAGCTGGGTGGGAGATGTTTTATCTATTCCACAAGAATTTCAGAGACTAATAAAAACACCAGTGGATCTAAAAGAGACCTTGATGTTTCGTAATGTGTAAGACAAAAGGGTTTCCTATTTAATCAGCCAAAATGTTAGATCAAAAAAGATGCCTTAGATTTTGAAATGAGTCAGTACTGAAACTCATAACTATTTTCTTCTCCCAGTTTAAAAGGATTTCAACTTGGGAAAATGAAAAAAATAACTTTGGAACAATGAATTTTTGTCTCGTGAATTGTACCAAATGGAACATTTTCTGCTGGAGTCCAAATCAAAAGCTGTGACCCTGATCCAGCAGCTCTTGCAGAAGCATCACCCCAAACACTCCTCTCCTGACAAAACTGGCTCATTTCCTCCAGAAAACACAGATAACAACCAACTTCCACAACTGCGTAGAGACAGAGAGTAAACTTACACTGCTTATTATCCTGCACGTTGGGACACAACTCTCCCCTTGATCTCCATTCAAGAGAAAAGGGAAATTCCACCTTTTCAGAGGCTTTGTTATTATCTTGAGAGGTAGGGCAGCAACCAGAGAGAGCATCCAGCAAGACAAGACAGAGGAAGGGTTTCGGAGACAGGGCACAGCAGCTGACATGCATTAGGTCTGTGAAGCTGAGCTGGAGAACTCCCAGCAGCCAACCTTTCATCTGCCCATCAGCATTCCTGCACTGGGAATTGCAGAGTCAGAAATCCGACGGAAAAGAAAAACAAGAAAAGTAATTATCAAACCCCACGTTCATTTTCATGTTACAAACACGATGTTTGCCCCAACACAGATCTGTGAGCAGCAATTTTCACTGCAAGGCAATGTGAGTTAGAGCACAGTGCTGATAATGCCAAGGTTGTGGTTTGATCCCTCTGTGGGGTATTTACTTAAGAGTTAGACTCTGATCCTTGTGGCTCCCTTACAACTCAGAATATTCCGTGATTCTGAGCCAAATTTGCTCCAGTTGCACCATGTGCTGCCCATGGTGGGGAGGGCAGGTGCCTGATCCCCTGCCCTTGCTGCACCGTGCTGGCTGCACACACGTGGAGGGACAACCCCATCCCCTCCTATTTACACACCAACACCCCTACTCCTGGAATTATACACTTATCAGACCCTCCTCACCTGGGCATTACTCTCATCCCCCCTTAGACCTGCCTGAGCCTCAGGGCACACACATTTGACATATTCCTGATGCACACAAGAGTGCCCACACCCCCACCACTGTCCCCTCTTGCACTTCCTGCCATCCCTTGCACATCTGCAGTTCACAGCCTCATTTCTGCCTCTGCTGTGCTGCATTCCCTGGGAGTTCATCAGCACTAAAACCTTTCTGCTCCTTGCACTCCTCCATCTGATCTCACTTTCCACACGCACATCCCTGGTGGATGAGCAGGAGCAAACCCCAGGCGCTCTCCAGCATCTCCCTGCAAGCACAGGAACCAGGGATGCTGAGGGCTGGAGGTGGCAGGCAGGTGTGGAGAGAGAGTGAAAAAGAGGAAAACGTGTGGTTTTGAAGGGAAGTTGAGCTGTGGGGTTAACTGGATGATGAATGGTGGCAGGTGGGTGCTTAACCATGTCCTGATCTCGTCCCTGCCCACGGCGGTGCCGGTGCGGCGGCTCTAGCACAAGGAATGCTGTTTCAAGGTTACTTAAGTGACAAACGACGTTATGTATTTAACAGGCAGTAACACCCACCCATGGCTTGCTCATCCTCCCCATTTGTTTTCCCCTTGCAGGTGCGTGGCTAAAAAACTGCTCCAGCTTTCACCTCATTATGGGGAAGGAGGGGCTGTCTCCATTCAACGAGCTGCAGAAACAGCTTCAACTCAGTAACGAAAATAACAGGAGTCAGATCCTCCACCAGCACCACCTCTGCGTGCTCCAACAAAGTTTTGGGTGCTCTGTTGATTTATGCCAGCCATGGGTCTACCTTCTGCAGCACAAAATCACTAAAGTTGGAAAAGCCTTCTGAGGTTATTGAATTAACCCAGCACCACCCGCAGGTTCACCACTAACCCATGCCCCCAAGTGCCACATCCACACCCTTTTGAACACTTGCAAGGATTGGGACTCCACCCCTTCCCCAGCCAGTCTGTTCCAGCACCTGACCACCCCTTTTGTGAAGAAATTTTCCCTAATATCCAACCTAAACCTCCCTTGGCACAACTTGAGGCTATTTTCTCTGGTCCTGTCACTTATTACTTGAGAGAAGAAAGCGACCCCCACCTGGCTACAACCTCCTTTCAGGTAGTTGTAGAGAGCAATGAGGTCTGCCCTGAGCCTCCTTTTCTCCAGGCTATCACAAAACCGTCAGTGAAAATGTCTGTATTGAGTTCAGACATGAGATAAAACCCACAAGGGACAGTGGCAGAGCCGCTGGAAGGGAAGAGTGATGTCCCATCTGCACTGCAAACTGAAGATGAAAAGGAAAAGAAACTCAGAGGATCTGATTCTTGCTCCAGTTTTAACTGTACATCAAGAAGACTCAATCACCTCTTTTCCTTGGTGATTCCAGGTATAAACAGCAAATTTTAGTCCTGGAGAAGTCTTTTCATACCCAGAAATGGACACTTTCATTTAGCACTGAGACAAGGAGCTGACCCAGTCTCATCCCTCACATCACCCTTCACCCAACTGCACCTTGGCTCCATGTAAAGGGAGAATCCCCCTGCTCCTCCCTCCCCGGGCACGGAGCATCCCTGGGGAGGGCAGCCCCGAGGGCTGGTCCATCTGTCCCTCCCCGTGGAGCCGTCTGGCTCCGTCGGCCGCAGTGCCTGACACACTCCACGCTCAGACCTTGGCGTGCCAGACCCCCTCGCAGGCAGCTGCACACAGGATTAGGAGTAACGTGTCCAAACCTTGTACAATTATGTGCAACTGTTTCAAATAGATGGAGCAGCAGTTACGGTCTCGCATTCCTGATTTCCAGAGGACAGTTGTGTGGCCACTGTCCATTACAGCCAGGGCAAATGAAGATGGATGAAGGTGAGTTTGGATGCTCCATATGCCTCCATTTGTGTACTGCAGCGAGATCTGGAATATGGGAAACATCACAAGGAGAAAACAGTTACAATTTCTTCCTGAATCTCAGAAAATGTTGCATTTAGCTGCAGATCCAAACAACTGAGAAACCTGAGGTTTGAGTCTTGCCTGGTTCTACCTCTCCATCACTTTGCTGTGATAGATCTCAGATCATTTATCCATAATCCCCACATGGGAAAGGAGTAATGGCATTTCCACGTTGCAGGGGAACCACCAAAAAAATAAGCCATGATAAAAACATAAACCTGGGAAAGCTGTTAGGATCCTTCTCCAAGGAATGGAGCACCACCAGCAGCTTCGCCTGGTACAGGGTGGGGAGGGCCAAACATGGAGCTACCTCAGCATCTGAAATAACATTCCAGAGTCAAAAAGCAAAACAAATTCTGTGGGCATACATGAAAATTTGGCCTGAATTTCAAGGTCATGTGGTAAATTAGCAAGAAGACCCAGATGTCCTGAGCACGATCCCTTCCTACCCTATGAGGCACAGCCTCCCATAGCCATTTGTGCAATTGCCTCATTTCACAGAGTGACTTATAGATACTCTTGGAAGCAAATCCAGTCAATATATTTATTTTCCTTTTGATATACAGCTACAATAGGAAGCCATGCATGAAGTTTATTAAACCTGGCTAATTTTCTATCAGTTCTGCAAAATATCGATTCTATGCATTCACTTATCTGGCTCAGACTCAACCTGGAAAGAGAATCATTTAAAAACAACACAAAGAAGCATCCAATTCCTCTGAAACAACACTAATCTGAGCCTCCAAAGTGTCCCCGTCCTCCTGAGCAGAGCCCTTTGATCGACTGAGCCAAAGACAACTGTGTTATTTAGGTGCCATTTGCAAGCTGGCAGATTAAACAAGGCTTCTTTTTTTTTCCCCCTAAAGGGCGGGTGGGGAAGAAGTAACAGCTTTACAGTAGCAGTAAAACATCCAAATGATTTTTTTTTCCCTCTGATAGTGCCAGATTCTTCAGGTTATACAGGCAGGAAAGCAGCACAGAAGGATCTGCCATTCTCCAGCTCCCCAGGGACACCGTGGGGGCAGAACCCCTTCGCTGCACCAAGGTTTTGGTGAGTCTGCCTCTGTTGTGAGCAGAGCTGGCCTGTGCAGGGGTGCAGGGCAGGATCCTGACACACAGGGAAAGCAGGGAGGAGGTACCTCAGGGATGCATCAGCAGCGTCCAAGCCTCACAGGTGTGTGAGCATCCTCCTCAGGAGAGTACCTTGCACTGTCTGTCCTGGCCAGACAACACCTCTGAAACCAGATTTTGCAGATGTCTGGTTCTGGAGAGCACAAGTCCTGTCCAGCAGGCAAGTCTCAGCCTAAATCCCTGTCTCTCCACCTTTCTCAGAGAATTTAAAATCCCAGAATGGTTTGGTTTGGAAGGGACCTTAAAAAGCATCTAGTTCCAACCCCCTGCCCTGTGCAGGGAAATTTTACATTTGCATAATACAATTAGAGACAGGGAGTTTTCTACCTTTAATTCTTTGAGCTTAACTGATCTTCTGCAGAAACAAACTGTTATTGTGCCCAAATTATGATGGAAACCAGCAATAAATATAAAGATGCTATCTAAGCCAATATGGCACTGTGTTTTACCACATCAATCTCAGGGAGCCTACCCTCGGATCCACACGTCAGGCCGGCTTTCAGCGACTTCCTTTAGCTCAAACTTAACCTGCTGCTTCCCCTGTGCCGTAGGCTGCTCGGGACCAGCTGCGAAGCGCGGTTGTACAAGACAGAACATATGCACGAATAAACAAATTAAGGCGATCTCCAAAACAACAGGCCCCTGGCTTCCTGGAAGAGCTGCAAGAGAAACTTAATCGAGAGCAGCGGGTGCAGCGGTGACGGGGAGGGGACGGCCCCGCGCTGAGGCCGGCGATGCTCGCGGAGCGCGGCGGCTGCGGGAGGAGCGCACGGAGCCTCCGCCCCGCCGGCCCCGGGGCAGCTCCGGAGCGCCCGGCGCAGAGCAGGGAGCTGATCGCGGGGGGAAAACAAGGGGCTGAGCGCGGCCTCTGCTCTGGCGGGTGAGGAGGGCTCAGCTGGGGAGGCCAGGATGGCTCCATGGCCTCGGTGAGCTTCCCCGCTGCCTCCCCAGGGGCTCATTAACAGGATGAACTTGCAGCAGTGAAATCGGCTGAATTCCAAGGCAGGTAAATCTCTGCTCACCTGTGCGCAAGTGCTCCGGCGTCGGTTCAAGCCTCCTGGCACCACATCTCGGGTCTTTACAGGAGGGAGTGATGTGGGAAAAGGAGACAGCAGAAGCCTTTCCCTTCCCAGCTGCAGGCAGGTCCCTCTCCAGCTTCACCCTGGAGCTGAGGAACCTTCCCTGCTGAAAACCTCTGCCTCGACCCTACAGTCCCAGCCACAATGCAGTTGCTCACAACAATTCCTCTTGGGAGCTCATGACCAGCAGAATTAAATCAAAACAAATTTTATTGCAAAGTGTGATCATTTAGCATTGAAGAAAATCTGTGTTTTTAAAACCCTGTATGCATGGACCTGCTGTTTGTTCCCCTCTAGCCTCACATTGTTATGACCAGCTGGATCTCCCTGACTTTCCTTTTAACCCGGAAGAGCAAGACAGTCAGCATGTGCTCCCTCAGCAATCCTGGAAGCCCTCTGAGATACCAGAGTTTCCCACGCCAGTCCTTGCAGCCTGACTCCTCTCTCAGCATGCTAGACTCATCTCCCTTTGTCATAGAAAGCTGCTGGAGAGACAACTGGGAGCCCCAGCCCCTCCTTACCCCAGGCCCCAGTCTCAGAGCAGAGTCTGGCACTGAAGTCTAACACAAATCCCCTGGTGTGATAACAGGCAGTCAGGGCATCTGACAGCTAACAGAGAAGTATTTAAAATAACTGGCTGATTTAAGACAAGTGTCTCCTTAATCCTAAGCAGTTAGAGGTTGTTTTATGCCCTGGATGACAAAGGTTTGTATAGCTAGTTTATCATATGTTTAAAGCTGCCTTAATGTAACAGCAGAGGATCTGCTATTCATCTCAGGCAAAGCCGGGGGAAAGCAGGACTCACACTTCTGTGGGAAGAAATAAGGAACATATAACAACCAAGAGCTTCTTATTTCACAGCCTAAAATCCACCAGAAGCACATGAGAAGAAAACAGTCTCATCATGACTGTGAAGCTCTTGGAAGTTCATTGCTCTGTCCTCTTTGTAGTTCACTCTCCAGCTGGAAATCTCCATATCTGGGATGGAAACGTGGAGAAACCTGACTCTGCAGGACCAGCAGCAGTGGGATCACTGCAGGAGGGAAAAGAAAAAGAGGGTACCTAAGGGCTGTACTGGCACTGGTCGCACCTGAGCTGGGTGAGACGTCAGGGTCCTCTCCACAACTACCAGGAAAGAGCTGCACATGCAGAGAGTTCCCTTCACAAGATGGAACTGGCACATCACCGTGCCAAGCTGAGATCTAGGTTGGATTTTGGCTCTTGCTGCATGGCCCCATCTCCCTCCCTGAATCCAGCAATTTTCAAATCTGGGCTTTTGCTCAGGTCTCATCGCTCACCAAGGGGGGGGATTGCAGGAGTTAAACTCCTTGTTGCAAAGCAGAGATTCCATTTCCCTCTAGTCTTAAGCAGCTTCAATCCATCTTTCTGCATTACAGAGCCCTTGCTGATTGTTCTGCTGTAGTGAGTAATAACAACTTGTACTTTGCAGATTCCCCCAGGGACCCACGTTCCTGGCTCTGCCGCACCACTGGCTCCACAGGGCAGGCACACAGCTGCCCAAGCACCCCCAGAGAGGGATGGAGCTGCAGGAACAACGCACAAAGAATTTGGGTGGGAAGGCGTCAAGAGTGAAGGGCACCAGAGTGTGGCTGACGGCTGTGGGGAAATTGGAGTGCCCAGTCCTGTGAGGTGTGAACATCACAGGATGGGGGACACAGAGAGAATAGGGGGGATATTAGGAGTGTTTTCCGTCCCAAAAGCTGCACAGACAGGTTAACTCCAAGGGGATCCATTACCAGGGTTACCAGTTCATTTTTACCACAACACCTGGATTGATGAAGTAAGTATCAATCTCTACACATTTTTTTACATGCAGATAGTTAAAAAGAGAAAAAAACCTGATGAACAGAGATGGCTTTGCTTTATGTCCAAGCTTTGCAAGGCATTTTGCCAAAACTAGAAAAGATATTATTTCCAGAACCAATATTTAATAAAGATGTTTTCTTCTATTTCAAGGCCAACAGCTGGAACTGGAATCCATTTCCAGATATGGGCACTAACTTGCAATGGCCCAGATTTGCTCCGCTGCCTTTTTTAATTGTGGGCATTAGCAGATTATGGGTACTTTTGTAGCAGGTCCATAAAACACTGCTTTGTAATCTCCTGTACGCATTAGGGTCCAGATTATCATGCTTGTAGTTGATAATAACAGAGAAGAGATTGCCTGGACCCCTGGGAAATCCAGGAGAGGCACCTGGTAGAGCCAGGAGCACACAGTACCGGGATACATGCAGGGGATGGTGCACCCACAAACCTGCTGCCCACCCCTCACCTGTGGTGGCAAACGCTGAGGCACAAACAGCTCCATTTCTCTTCTTCCCAGCTCACATTTTGGGTGGGGGCTCTGACTGTTACAGCTCCCTATTCTGTAAAGACATGGGTTATCCTTCTCTTTCATCCTAGATGAAAGGAGGTGGTTACATGCACCAGTTTCTAAATCAGCTCATAGCAAAAAAAAAAATCATTAAGAAGGTGCAGGTCTGCCTTCCAGCCCGCTTGCTGCCGAGCTGGGGACTTGCTCAGTCAGCAGCAGGGAGGAAACGTGTCCCACATATCTTCTAAGAGCAACTGGGAGCACTGGAAGCACAAAGTTTTCAGTGGAAGGTCACTAGATGGCCCCAGATCTTCCTCTGCAGCAATCCCCAGTATTCCAGCTCTGGGGAGCCTCGACCACTCATCCTACAGCCTGACCCCAAAGGAGCAGCAAGTCCCGGTAAGAGGGGCACCGAGTGAGAACCAGGGATACTTGCCAAGATATCTTGAGCAAAGCACTTACCCCCAGATGGCTTTTTCTGCTCCTGGCCTTTGGCTGCCGAGAGTGGGAGAGCCTGGTGTGTGTCTGGGCAATGCCAGGGCCTGTGAGGCACTGACCTCATACAGATAAAGGACCAGAAGTCTGATTATGTATAAACTCACATCATCCCACTGCCAGGCTGCTGCAAAACCCTCAGAGGGGAAAAAGCCATCTACACTTATTCCTCAAGTTAAATCACTGCTGGATCTGGGGCCTGCAGTGCTGTTTTGTTGGAGCTGTAATGATGTCCACACAGGTCAGGCTCCTCTGCATCTCTGTTTCAGTTTCAGCTGTTTGGGCAGGACCAGAACTGGATTCCGTGAGCAGTTACATGGGTCTAAATCACCACTAAATTCCTCTGGATTGAGCAGATGCTTCTGTGGAGAACAAGCCAAAGGAAGAGCTGGTTTTATACCCCAGCTCCTGCACGAAGTGATGGCCCCAAAGAAGAGGCACAAAGGTACATGGGGACTTTGGGAGTGCTGGGGTAAGTGATCAGTTAATAGAGGCAAATGATCTTTTCCTTTCTCCTGGCTCGGCTCTTTGTTCAAGTGGTGAAATGGGACCCGTTCCCTGTAATTGCTCTGCTCTTGCACACAACTGCTGTCTCCCACGTGTGGCTTGTTGACATTTAAATAAATTGCAATTATTCCGACAAAGTAGATTGCAGGGACTCCAGAGAAAATAGGTCAAAAATACGTCCAGGAGCATCTGCAATGTATTTAACACATGGTTATAACAGGGCAGGATGAGGAGGAGAGTAAGTGCTGACAATAATGGACGCAGCATGGCGCTGGAGACAGCCCGGCACAGCCCCACACCATGGTGGGATCCTTGGCTCAAGCTCACCCAGCAGGAGCCAAAGCCTCCCAGCCCAGGGATGGAGGAGACAGCAGTGGTGCAAATGGAAAACCCAGAGGGGACGAGAGCAAACAGGGCACCACTTGGACTCTGCGAGTGAAGACCATCTTGGCCAAAGTCTTCAGCTCTCCTCTCCTTCCTTCTGCAGGAGCATTCAGGGATTCCAGAGGAGGCTGAAGGCTCTGATCTCCCATCTTGCACTGCCTGTGGCTAGGAGATGGGTGCCCTGCTGTCCATCCAGACTCCAGCTTTTCCTCTTTCCTCACTGCCTGGAGCCTTCTCTGTGCCCCATTCCCCTCTTCCTTGCCCTCCAATCTCTTGGAGAGGATTTGTCCTTTTGCCCACACCAGTCTGGGTTCCTGAGATCCAGGCTGGAGACTGCACACACTGGATTTCTCCTTCCATCTGAGGGGTTTCATAAGCAATCCAGGATGGCTGCTCCCTGCTGCCTTGCCAGGTGTAGGATATAAGAGGTGGTGCTGGAGCAGCCAGGGGATAACAGGTTCCTTGATCCCACATCTGTCACAGCTCACACAGACACACAGCTCCTTGTCCAGCCCCACAGACAGACCTGCCCCTCGCATAGGTCACTGGCAGTACAGAAAGCTTTGATCTGAGGCAGAAATAGAGCACTGAGTGCAAGTAAAGAGGCAAAGATTTTCGAGAACACTATAGAAGGGTAGATGCCATCACAAGAAGCACAAGAACAACGCAGAAATGCACCTTCAAAAAGATCTCCCAGTGTACCCCCACAGTCTTCCTTATCTCCCATTCTACTGGAAATCCTTTGCCTTCTCCCCACACCACAAACCTTTTCCTTGGTTTGTTTCCCAGTACATCAAAATGTCTCCCTGCAAGTGTAAAACTCTTTAGATGAGGGGAAAATAAAATCGATTTGAAATCACAGCTGCTGGGAGTCTCTGGCGCACACACACACTGTCTGCTGACATTTTCTGTAGCTCTTTTCCCAGTGAAATCTGTCTCAAGCAGAGCCCAAGGGGGCTAGTAACAAATCAGTTGCCTGGTACACAAGTGATTTTTTTAACTACAGGTCCAACACAACTGCACTGGAAACCACAGGTTTAGTCTCACTTGGATCATTAAACAAAAAGGGCTGTTTGTTAGAAGGTACAGATTTTTAGGGATCTGTGGTTCTGAACCAACCTGGGTTCATTGCATATTCAATCCTGGTTTGTTCTGACAAGCAGTAGAGCTACTGCATTCCCATCAGACTGGCATTCCTCTGGGCACTGAGCAGTCACCATCTGAGTTGGGAATTGCCTAAAAGATGGGAGCTTCTGCTGTCAAACACTCTGTGAGGGAGGGACACCACTTGTGCTTTATGCTTTCCCCTCCTTTTTCAGCTTTCTTCACCATCACCAGAACTTTAGTCAGTTTTTATACATAGAATTGGAAGTCTTTTTAGCCATTTGATTTCCAGCAGCTGAAGTTTCAAAGTAAGGTGAAAAGCTCCAATACAAAAGTCGGAGTCCCTCCCAAGGTCACCTACCACCCACGCTTGCTGTGGTGATCCCGGAATCCAGAAGCTTAGCTCAGCAAGTCCCAACACTCCTCCCCTCCAGCCAATGGAGCTGCTCTCTCAGGGGCCTTGGAGCTGGATCTGCTCTGTCAGAAGTTTGGGTAATGGCAGAGTGAGGCCACACAGGCAAAAAGACCTTCAGCCCCTGCCATTTTGAGTTGCCAACTGACTTATTTCAACTGACAGAAGCCAGAGGGAGATGAAATGAGAAGCTACGTGCATGGAGCAGACCGAAAAGGAAGGGGAGAAGCAGTTTGGGCAGGTTGGCTGTTAATGTTCCATGACCCAGCCTTGGGACAGTCACTGGGTGATGCCACAGGCCTGCAGACACAAGAAGTGTTGCTTAGCAGTGAGAGACAACAAAAAGGACAAGTTTGTTCTGTCCTGAGAACCTCCAAACCTGCCTCTAGGGCAGAAACAGGTTCTGATTCCCATCCTGTGGCTCCAGGTCCTGGCATGGTGGTAATATCCAGGTGGGAGAGTGTCTCTATGACTATCTCTCACACTTTTCCTTTGGGAGAAGTCTGGAAATCTGGATTCAGAGCCACCCAACTGCACTCAGCACGAATGTTCAGCTCCAGCTTGCAAGGGCCTTGGCAACATGAGGAAGGGACGTACCTCAGACTTCTACCCCCAAAACCCCGTGTGAGTTCTTGTCACGGCAATGCTGCAGGAAACTTTCATGACACCGGATTTCAGGGACATATCCTACATCATTATTGCCATGATCCCAAAGACGGTTGGCTGGCACAAGAGGGGCTTGCAAGACAAAGCTGCACATGTGTGAGCAGGGAGACAAATACAGGACTGTGTGATCTGCGTGGCAGGACACAAGAAAGGGATCCATGGAGGATCCTGCTTTGTTCCCTTGCTTCCCAGTGTCTGCAACGATGCCTGGCTCCACATCCAGCCCTGGAAGAAAACACATCCTTTCTGAAGCAGCTGGTGAACACCTATGGGTGAGGTAAGGATGCAGATGAGGAGGAACAGGACCATGAAGGAGATGCCTGGAGAAAAGGGCATGAAGAGGCATCATCTTCCTCTTCAACACATCCAAGCACAGGAGAAGGGTTTGATTTACTGGAGGATAGCACCTTTTGAGCAGTGACAGAGATATATTATCACTAAACCAAAGGAAATCTTCGCTGTGCTTCCTTCAGTCCTTGCTCCAGGCTGGCTTTTATGGGAAGTAATTAACACTGCAGTTTTGGCTCCCCTCCCCTGGTCCCCACAATGAAAGAAAAGCATGAAATCTCAGCTGGACATATCAAAAACTCCTTGAGCCAGAGCAACAGGGGGGAAAGCAAAAAAGGAGGAAGGAATCAGGGATTAAAAACATTTGGTATGGGAGCTGGTTTACGTCTGCTAGAATGCTTCCTCAATTCCCTCCCAAAATACACAGGCATGGACACACAGGTGCACACACAAATAAGCTGCATCTTGCTTTTTAGTGTTACCTAAGAGCCGTCCCCCAAAATCTGTGAGACCTGTGATGTGCTGCAGCCAGCAGGAATCATTTCCCAGCCTGATGAGTAGAGATGGACAAAAAATATCGGGCAAAATGTGAAGCAATTCCCAGCAATTCCTCTCTCTCCCAGCAAGAACAGAGCTCACAAGCCCCCAGCACACAGAGGGACTGCCACAGGCTGTCCCTGAGCATCAGGGTAGCTCAGTACAGTCTCCTGCAAAGGATGGCACAGCTTTTAACTGCAGCAGCAGAAAAACCGTGCTGCCAATACTGAGGGCACTTCACGCTATCTCCTCAGACAGGAGGTGATGCCAGCAGGAGGCAGAGGTCTCTACAGCAGGATTCGCTTTGTGGAGCTGGGGAGATGGAAAAAAGAATGAAATGCTTCTGAGCGTGGCATAATTGGCTGCCTTTGCCTGCTGGCTGGCAATCTCCCTGCTCACAGAGGCTGCCGTGACAGGTACACGGAACCTCCTGCTACCCAGGTTGTTCCAGGTCATTATCCAAATATGCCTAAGCACCTTAAGGAGAGCTGGATTTATGTACTAACATGATGCAAACAGATCTTCATCTTTTCTCTAGACACACCAGGTACAGGAGTCTTGTTTGGGCAGGCTCTGGATGCATTTCCAGTCCTGCTTAAAGTGAGAGCATGAGCTGCAAGAGGCACTGGCTCCCTGGGCTGGCTCGTGTGGCTCCAACACCCACTGGGGATGGGGCAGGCAGCCAAGTCCCAAACTGCACATGGGGATGCAGAGCTGGAAACCCCCACAAAACCACTATTAGCATTTAATCTCATATAAAAGAAAGGCATAAACCGTCTTTAGTAAATGCCAAAAACTAAGAAAATGAGCAGCTCTAACGTACTTTGACCAAGACATCAAACCTGCACAGCTGTACCAAGGCTGAACTCCCAGATCAAAGGCTCTTCTCAGAACATAAACCACCCTATTTCTCCCGGGCAGTATCCAAGGAGTGGGCTGTCTTCAGATCACTCTATTTGGACCATGCAACAAGGTGACACAATTACGGCCATCAAGTAAGATTCTTGCCTTGGATTATTTTCTTTTTTAGTGGTTACATTAGTACTCAAAAGGCCAGGAGTTCAGAAAATTATAGTCTGAAAATATCATGCTGCAAAACTGAGAAGCAAGATCTCTGCAACACAGAAAACTTTGTGACTTCTGAAAATAACAGCGCCTGGGTTATTCAGGCTTGGAAAAGATACATGAATACATGCACTGACCCTTGACAAAGTGGACCTGAATCCATCACTTCGGGCCCAAGGCAATCCAGACAGCTTCAGGTGGGAGGAAGAGAAGAAAATGCAGTTTCAGATATATTTTTTTTTGGCAGCGGAGAAGTTTCAAACCAATTTCTCCTGGAATGAAACATGACAGCATTTCCAAGGGCTTGATGGAAACAAGTCTTTCTGCAAGTCCTCAGACTGAGCTGTTTCATTTCATTTGTGGAACAAATGGGGAAAAATGATTTTTAAGTCAGTTCACAAGAAAACTGCCTTCTTCTGCAGGGTGTGCAGTCTCGTGGGAGCCATGAATCACTTCCATTGCAGCACAAGGCCTCTCAAAGAACCTGAGAAGGCAGAGGCTGTTGTCTCCTTCTGAGGAAGCAGACAGGTCCTTTGGATGGTGATTAGTGGCAGGAAGCTCATTTAGGGCTTTTAATTGCCTTCTGGAGGTAACTTTGCTGTCAACAGCTTAGGAGGAGCCAGGACTGGCTTCGCTAAGCTGCACAAGCATCATCTTCATCCACTGCTGAGCATCTTGAGCTGACCTGAAATCTCCCCTGCGTCCATGGCCCCATTGAGACAGGCAAGACCAGGCCCTCAAAGGGAAGGAACGGAAGGAAAGATGCAGGTAGCACTCCCAGCCATCTCAGCACTCCCTCACTGCCCTCATTCTCCCCACCCAAGGTCTGAGAAAGCAGAGATGCTGCAGACACACAGGGAGGAGACTGAAGAGCCAGTGTGTTCTGTGTGCTGGTGGCATGAGGGGCCAAAGCTGGCTGCTGCCTCCCACTGCAAGTGTCTCACATCCTACCGATGAAAGAGAAGTGCTTGGACAAGACCCCTGAGCCAGACTTTGAGATGGTTCTTGATAATAACACAAAAAGCCACAGTGTCATCCAGCTGCAGAGTGCTGGGCTCAAGAGGAGAGTCCTGGGGGAAATTCTGCAGGCTGTTATGCATGAGGTGAGATGAGTTGATCTCAGTGTCCTTAATATCTGTGAATTTCTTTCCATCTTCACAAGCAGCATATGCTCTAGATGGGCTGAATTTTAACTGAAATGGGTCAGTAGAAAAATAGATCCTTCTTACAACGCAACACTGCAGTGCCTTGATTTAAAAAGGAGCAACAAAAAAGGGAACAGAATCTGGGTAAGAGAGAAACTCTTCGTTGCATTTAATATTATCAAAGCCTACTGTGCTGAAATCTGAAATGTGTGCCACAGTGAGCCTGACCTCCAGCCCTACAGCTGTCAGACCCACAGCCCTCCATCAGCACTAATGGCACTCCCAGGACAGCTTATTGCCAGGGTGGGACACAGGCCTCACAGCTGGATGAGGATCATTGACTTCTCCGGAGGCAACACTATCCCGGCGTTTAAAATAAACCACGGCAGACAATACATGAGAGGGGAAAAGGGGAACGAGAGCTCTGGGTCTTGCTGAGGCAGGGCTGTTGATGTGAGAGCAGTGATGGAGCTCTGTATCCTACATCCTAAATATCCTACAGCACCTCAGGGATGGGTCTGTCCCAGTTCAGCAGCGCTGCAGTTTGCTTGGGAACCAGGAGAGAAGTTGAGGGAAGTTAAAGGAGGTTAAGGAACAGATGAGGTCTGGAAAAGGCCGTGCTGGGAGGTGGCACAGGCAAATCTTCCAGAAGGATTCATGGCTTCTGCAGAAATGATGCAATGGCAGTGAGTTAATTGTCACCAAATCCCACAGAAAAGCAAGAGATGAGAAGACAGCAGCTACTGGGAAAGGAGCCCTGGTTCTTCTATGTCCCAGAGCTCAAGCAGAAGGTATATGCAGAGCTCCAAACTTATGCCAGAAAAAGATAACTTGAAATATTCCATATAAGCACTGTGCAGAAGTTTAACTGGGAGTGATGGGGAAGGTGAATGCAGTCTCATGGGTCCAGCCAGCTCGGAGCAGCCAAAGCCCTAATGAACCCATCAAAGCCCTAGTGTGGAAAGAGCCAAGGCTGCTCCACAAGTACATTTTTGATCAGAGCACCAGTGGAAGCACCAGTACAATCCCCGTGGAACCTCCTCTGGTAGTTCTGCCTTGGGGGAGCACCCCAGCATTGTGCTTAACTGAGCTGCCAGGGGCCCTTCTCTCCTTTTAGGAAGCTCCTACCCCATAAACCAAGCTCCACTGCACCTACTCTATTAAGCAATAACCAAGTTCCAGTATGGCCTCAAAGGATGACTTACAGACCTCATTTATCAGGAGGTTCTCTGCAGTTTCTTGCACATTTTATTGCAGGCTTTTCCTGCACAAACATGGTTCAGTTTATTACTGGGAGAATCATCAGACTGTGACCCAGAGGGGAGCAGCTGGTGATCCAGCACTGGGAGCTATTGACTCGGCGGCCAGAACAAAAAGGTGATTTAATTGTCACCTTATTTAATTTATAGATCACCAGGAGCAATTAGGGTGGCCGATTACCCCATGTGCAGCCTGTCCACTGGAGACATCTTCCTCCTTGCAGAGAACCAGCACTAAGCCTTGATGACAACATATAAAAACTACTTTGAGGGTTTAAGTGAGATTTGAATGATCTATGGATCCTGAGCAGGACAAAGGTAGGAATTTCAACCTTGAGCACTCAAGTTTAATATTGACTGTAATTAAAAAGAGAGAGCCAACTTCCCTGCGGCACAACCTGATTGACATCAATAGCATCACAGCAGCAGAGAGCCTTACCTTTGATCTCCAAAATCCATCTCAGATGGAGATGAAGGACAGAATATGCCTGCCCATGGGGCAAGAAACCTCTGCTATCCAAAGGCTGCAACATGCATAGAAACCTTCCTTCCTTGGGCCTGCCCCCACACAAGCACATTGCGGGATGTTTTTTTCTTGTAAGGCAGCCATTGTCTCCATTTCACCTGAAGGACCTTCCTCAGAGATGTCCAAGCCCACCAGTGGTGAATAGGCCTCTGTTCCCCTCACAGCAGGATGGGGCTGGCTCTGGTAGCCTCACCTCGCTCTCAGGGCTCATGCAATGGGCTTCAGGGAGCTTGGGGCACAGGCGGCTTCACCACCCAACTCCCTGTTCTTCCTCAGACAGCTATGGGGACATTGACTTGGCCCTTTATAACTCTTAGACCTTCCTTCATCCAGTCTGTTTCTCAGCCTCATCCTTTTCCAGGTCAGGTTTTCCCACCCCAAATTCTGACACCTGGTTTTTCCTCCCACGAACCCACTTCCATAGCCCTTTTCACCTCTTGTCCACACCTCACAATGCTTCCCTTTCTCTCCTGCTCACGGAGACCTTCATGGGGGCCTCAACAAACCCCGTGACCCACGGCGTCTTTGCTCCCAGGCAGGCTGGTACAGCCACGCCAGGAATCCAGCTCTCCGGGGTAATCTGCGGAGCAGGCCGGTTATTAGTCCTGCAGTAGAACAATCAACAGTTTCTGTAATGCAGTAAGATGGATTGAAGCTACTTAAGAATACAAGGAAATGGGATCAGTGCTTTGAAAGAAAAGTAGCCTGACTCACCCAGTCCTCTGTAGCATGGCAGCCCTGAGCTCACACGCAGCCTTTGGTGCAATGCTGGGGCTGAGCAGACCACGGCCAAGCCCACACTGGGAGTACCAACACCTCATCCCAATGGAAACAAGTGATGTTCCCATGCTGAGGTAATCAGGAGCAAGATACAGCTCTGCTGTGTCACTGCTATTCTTTTCTTGTTATCAGCAGAGATCACACTCTCGCTCAGTGTCTGGTTTTGCACCAGGACAATTCTGCTCTTTGGTACTTTTCCCTTTCAAATGTTCTCAGAAAATAAAGACCCAGCTCTTCCCATTGCCTCTGCACCAAGACCTGAGCAGACTGCAAAGTCCCAGAGGCTTCAAGCTACCTGCTCTTCCACTTAATCACAAAGATTGATTCCACACCTCCCTTAAAGAGATGAGGCGTGAGCAGGTACAAGGCTCCTTCCCTGACCCCAAACCATTCTTTCTCCACAAATCTCTCCACTGCTTTCTTGAAATCAGCAGAGACGCTACTCCAGAAATTTAAGAAATGATCTATCAACGAAGTAAAAAGTCTCCCTGTGCCAGATCCCACAAGCCCCAGTAGCTCTGGGAAGGAGGGAACGTAGGTATGGCTGGCCTGGCACCAGAGGTATTGGGAAGTATCCTCCACAGAGGCATCTCCTGCCTGAAAAGCAAAGACCAATATGTGGCAGTGATCCTAAAGAAAGAAAAAATGAGTTAAATTTTGTCTTTTACTGACCCAAGTGTCTTCTTCTCTCCCAGAAATCAGGGGGTGTGAAGGGTTCTGTGGAGAAGCCCAAGAGTCTGGAGCAGAGGAAAATCCAGGGACACCAAAACAGTGGAATTCACCACTTTACAGGCAGGGAACTGAGGTGCTTGGAGACCGGGGCACATCCAAGGCTCCCTATTTACCCATTCCAAGAAGCATCTCCTTATTACTCTTGTTTATTGACTAAGTGTAAACCACTGGAGTAGTTCAAGGATGGAGATCTGAGCAGATTTTTTTCTTCTGACCTCTGTGTCCCTCTGCCACAAGGCTGGAGGAAAGAGGGGGAAAACTGACCTGGTCCCGACTGCTCTAATTAACTGGAATCCTGATTGATTTTGATATGTAGCTCTGGCCTCATTCATCAGCACAACATTTACCCAGATAAGGAGAGGAGCTGTGCATCAACCCAGACCACCCCGAGCAGCACAGAGCTGCTCTAGCAGTGCTGGTCCGACGGGAGCAGTGTCTTTAGCACATCCCTTCATACGAAGGGACCTCAGCATCTTTCCCGTTCTACCCCCTCAACTTTTTAGACCTTCTAAGGAAAATCATTCACCCTCTTTGGGCAAATAGTAAAGATAATCCCTAAGGGCTCAGCCTAGTTAAATTTCAAGTTTGGGGCTGTAGGAAGCCCCATCAGAACCAGTGACAGAAGAGTGATTACAGTGTCCAGATCTCTCAGCTGACCTGTTACAGGACTGGGTGTGCAGTTCCTGTAAGGAGACACAGCACAGGCCAGCAGGGAGCCACATGGAAGGTCAGCAGGTAAAAATCAAACAGGGAGACTGGAGACAGGATAAAAGACGGATTAAGATGGAGATTTTGATTCAGAGAAGGAAGGGGGAGTCTCAGCAGAGCCCTGCAGTCCAAAGGAAGAGGCTCCAAGCATTTTGCCCATTGGATTTGAAAACCCTTTCAGCTGTCAGTTTGATTTTGCTCTCCTTCAAGCATGTGATGGAGAGAGAAAATGAATGCAAGAAAAGAGATACTGTTGATTTAATTTGCCATATTCATCACTGGAGCAAGAAAAATAACCCCAGCAATAGCCCTGTCTGAGTGACACACATTTAATTAGTATTTGAGAGGCATTTGCTCTGGCCAATGTAATAAATATATGAAACCTTCATCTTGACCTGACCTTTCCAGAAAAGCTCTGGTCTAACCAGCAGTGCCCAATGCTGCTGGCACCCCACAAGGCCTCTGGTCAGAGGTTTCCAGCTCAACCTCCCTCAAATCCTTCCTGGTGTGGGTTATTTAGGACGGAGTCCTGGAAGCACTTGACCTCAAGCCAGTGGTGCAAAGGCAGAACCAGACAGACTCGGCAGGGTCCAGTGTCTGTCCCCACGGCTGGGATTCCCACGGCAGGAATAAGTGCTCCATGGAACAAATTCCATGGAATTAGAGCAGTGACATGGTGCTCAAGGAACAACACTGTACAAATATTTGTTCAGGTCTTTAAGGGGGCCTTTGCAAGGTGCAGAGCAAAGAGCGTCTCTGTAGCCATGGCCAGTCCTTCCAGCCAGGTGGGATGGCAGGATGACAAAGCCCTCCATCAGAAACTGAGCTCATCCTCTGACACCAGGCACACATTTTCCATGCCTCTCAGGGGCAGGATTTGTGAGGCTTTGCAGCACAAGGTCAAGCCATCCATTTCCTCCTTCCCAAGGCCTCAGATTTACCCTGTTGTAGCTCCCTCAACTTCACCAGATAGATTTTGGCACCGTTGCCTCTCTTTTCTTTTTAAAGTCCCTTCCTACAGCATGAGGAGACACCTGGCAGAACCGTTCCGCCTGGAAATCCATCCTTGGATTGTTTCATCTCTATTAGTCCTTGCGAGCAGATGACAGGGGAGCACGAACATAGACAGCGTGGGATGAGACATTCACCCAGCTGCTAGTTCAAAGGCATGTCATCATTTATAACACTCCCAGCCATTCCAGCTCTACCTACTTGTTCTCACTCAAAAGAAATAAAGAGAAGCAAGCCATTTCTGGTTCTGGATATTTAATTTTCATGGAGGTATTGTTTATTTTGGTGCGTTTGCTCTTGGGTAGCAGTTTCCCCAGCTCCACATGACGTTCCTGTACCAGAGCAGCACTGCCAAGTCATGCTGCAACCCCTCAGCGTCCTGCCAGTGTGACAGTGACAGAGCATGAACAGCCAGCAAAGGAAGAGACAGAGAGGAGAGGAACCTCTTTGGGTACCACTTGGCCCTGCCTGCACTTTGGACATCCCACCTTGGGGCTGTGTAGTCCTGCTGTGCTCCACGTATGGACCCTGTCATTGACAAGTGAGCCTCTGCTTCCCTGCACTGGGAACGAGTTCAAAACCAATATTGAATCAATCTATTAAAAGGCTTTCTCTCCATTGTGCTGGCATTCCTGTGGGGCCAGCCCACGCACACCTCACTGAGATGAGAGAATCCCCCCCAAGTCTGAGCCTCAGCCAGCCCAGGGCCTCTGCAGCATCTGGGAGCCAGAGCAAAGTGATGGGGAAGCTGCTCTGCTAAACATGCCCATCAGTGTCACAGCCTGCAGGTGACATCCAACCTGAGCCTCCCCTGGGCTGCTGGAAACAACTCCACCATGCCCAGGTTAAAGCCAGATTTCCTCCACACACTCACCCCCAGCACCTGCCGCAAGAGCCAGGCCCTGTACAGGTCAGGGAAGAACTGAAAGTGGTGCCTTCACATCTCCCATCCGAGTCCCTGCAGTGATGCTGGTGGGTCTGTACAGCCTGGGAAGCCTGGACAGGACTCCTGGCCTTGCTGCAGCCCCCACCAGCAAATGTAGGGCGCCCAAAGGAGCACCACAGATGCGGCATTGGCACCCCAAACACCTCTGCTGCTGTGCAAAGGGCAGCAGAGGGGAGCTCAGACGAGTCCCTTGGAGTTACAAACCTCTCTGAAAATAACTTGGGCACATTTCCAGCCCATCACTAGGACGACACAGAACCGACTCATCCCCCGAGACTGCAAATGGTCTGATCCAAATTCCACTGAAGTCCACAGCAAGGCTCATTACCTCCATCTGGCATTAGCTCTGGCTCTTTGCTCACGAGAGCTCCGGGCAGGAACTCCCTCTCCAAGGAGCTCCAGCACAATTAACTGGGGAAGCATTGCTTCCATCCCAAAGCAGGGAACAGCCCCGGACCCTTCCCCACCCGACGTGGGCGCATCAGCACCGTCCCAGCCGTTCAGGCTGGGCCCAATAGAGGGCAACAATATCACACGAACCTCTTCATTAGACTAATTGCGAACAGCCCAGGTGAGAACCACGGCCCACCTGCCTCCAGGATGGGTTTATCCCTCCCCTTTTCACCAGGAGGTGAGCAGATGCAGAGGCAGCCCAGGGCTCCAGACATGATGGCATGGTCAGGATGAACGGCTCCAAAACGTTTGAATTTTGGATTTTTTTTTTAGCCAGCTGTGTTGATTTTCCCCCCTAATGTGGAGCCCTGCCAATCTACTGACCCCCCACTATCCTCTCCTGGGTCCCACGAGTCCCCTCTCAGAGCACGTCCTTCACTCTTCCAGGCTCTGCTTCCCTCTCCCCACCTCCAGCTTATGGTAGCAGTAACAAGATGCTCTCCATGCAGCACCATAACCTTCTGCCAGGCTGTTTTGCATAAAGACACCTCAAACACCAGCAAACATTTAATTAACACTCTTGCTTGCCAGAGGTCTGCCCACAACCCCATCACTGAAGCGGGAGGGAGATTTCCCCCTCAACAATGCAGTTCTGACCCGTCCAAGCAGGGGAATCCTTGGGAGCAAAGCAGGGGAGGCACCGTCCCCTTCCCCCCAGAGAATCGTCCTGCGCTGTACTTGCTGCAGCTTCCTCAGCTCTGCATCCAGGCACGTCATCCCAACAAATCTGTGTAATCCTACTGCTCACAGGGAACATATTCCAGGCTGGCAAGCCAGGGATGCCCACGAGATGCTGGCAGCAGGCACCCACTCAATACAGCTCAGCTAACACAGCTGCACACTACTGGGGTCTGGGTTGCAGCAGGCCTGGCAAAACAGAGATTTTGGGAGGAAAGCAGTACAAAAAGCAGAGCTCTGGGTTGTCTCCCATCAGCTGAGCTGCAGGAATCTCCAGTGCTCTTGCACAGTGAAATGGATTAGGGATAATGACTGTCGTGGGATGTTAAATAATATTTTACGCTGCATCCACAGCAGGCAGGGAGCTGGCAGCAGCCAGGCACAGAACTGCCTATCCTGGGCTGACCTGGCTGGGTGCAACCATGACTTCAGCTCCTGTGACAAGAAGGTGGAAGTAGAACTGCAGACAGCTTTTGGGAGGTGGGATTTCACCCTCACTCCCACCTGGGAGTCCAGAGAGGATTCACACCAACATCAGCAGAGCCAAGGTTTCACCCTTTCACCCTCCAGGGTTAACTCAGCCCTCTCTGCGTTTGGTTAGAGTGTGGGTGGCAACCACGTCTGTCCACGTCTGCCAGCGTGTCACACAGCACATGTCTCCTGTCGTCGACAACACACTGTGCCCGAGGAAAGTGGTGGAAGCAGCAGAGCTGAAGAAGCTGGGATTTCACTTGTGCTCGCAGCAGAGGCTCAGCCCCAGCGTCCCCCATGGGTTCCACTGGAGCAGGCTCAGACAGGCAGCTCATGTCAGAGCAGGGACGAAAGCCTGAACCACCCAAATCCCAGACTCCTGTGCTATCCCAAGCCATGCCCTACCCCCAGCACATCAGATCCCTGCCGAAACCTGCTCTCCAGCTTTGGACATCTTTGTGAGAGGCCACCAGAGAGGCTCCATCCCAGCACCAAAAAAACATTCACTCCATGAGCCAGCACAAGACTCAAGAGCTCAGGAGAGGAAAAACTGGACCCAAGCCATAGTGTTGAGCTGGGGGACTGAGTTACCTCCACATTTGGGCAGCTGGAAGGAAAGGCTCTGTTCGACCCTGAAACCAGCAGCTGACACAAGCTGGGAGCTGCAGTTTGACCAAAGCAATTCCTCCCACCAGCAGCTGCTGAGCCCTGTTCAAAGTCGTGAATCCAAAGGCTTGGCCGAGAACCTGGCGGACAAGCTTGTCTCTCACTGGAGATGAATTTGTTTTCAGCTAGATTTACATGATGAGACGAGGAGATCAAAGCAGCTGTGCTGAGGTTAGACAGGATTTACCGAGGGCAGAGCTCTGGCACATTTGGTTGCAGAGTTTTGCCCCATCCCAGTTTCACCCGTGGGGTTCTGAGCTGTTTGAAGGATGAGCCAGGCTGATTTGCTGGAGCCCACTGCAACCTGTGTGCACCCAGTGCCACTCACCTCCCAGCACTAAATCCGCCTCCACACAGCAGCCTCTGGCAAAAAGGAGCCAAAATGAGCTCCCAGTGCTTGTTTTTTGCTGGCTACAGACTAAGACTATTCGTGTCTGCTCAGGGGAGGGACAGACTGAAACCAGGAACAACTGCAAGCCGACCTTGCGGGACACAGCCGGGGACCGGGCACGTGTGTGAACACATTCAGGTTCTCTTTTCAGGCTGGAGCTGTTACCAGCTTTGCTTTTCCAGAAGGGTTGGTGTTGGTGCACCCCCAGCAGCACTGGCACAACCCTGTCCCACAGCAGGGCAGCAAACTTTGGAGCCTTTTTCCCAACCCTCAGATCTCACACATTTCTCCACAGAGCAAACACAAAACACTCCCACACAAGGCACTGGCACGTGCTGCTGGACCAGCCCAAATGACCAACCTCCCTCTGCTGTGAGGTAAGAGTTGATCCTCCACTTAAATACACAATACAGCTCCAAAAGCACATCCTCCGAAGCTGATCCCTACATAGCAACAGGGCTGGAAGCTCTGATTCACTCAGTGCTCCATCACCATCGGTGGGTGCCACCCTCCCACAGCAGCTGTGGTTACACCGGATCCACCAGAGCAACCTCCTCGGCACCAAAATTATTAGGGCTGAAATTTGGGGGAGGCAGTTTAAAGAACAGATGGTCGTGCTTTAGTATCGCAACACACTGCCAGTTAATTAATGCTAGCTGTAATTAAACTTTACACAAATTAGCTGTCAGCTATGCTAAAGGGAATCATTTCTCTCAAATGCCACCTTGAATCGCTGAGTTGTGAGACTTTTCTACAACGTAATTAAAAGCAGGAGGCTGGCATGGAAGGGGGCGGGTGGCAGGGGAGGGAATAACCAGGAGATGAAAGCTGTAGGCTGGGAAGCAGCTGGAGATCCCCACCCTGCACGAGTAGATCCTCTCCTTTGGTCTGGGGGACCTCAGGGACTCCACTTGGCTTTTATCCTTCAAGCAGAGAGAGGTTCCTCCCAATGAGTCAAAGTTTTAGCCTGAAGCTGAATTTTTGACTCTTGGAAGGAGAAATGTTTGAGCTCAAGAAGATGTGGTAGGACCTTGGCAGGATTAGGAAAAAGCTGTGTCGGGAGTTGTTGCAGTGAAGACCTTCCATTTGGAAAAGCAGAGAACAAGATGTGTTCGGAGGGAGAGGGCTGGCTTTGACAAAACTGCTTAGAAGGAAAAAAAGTCTGTCAAAACAGCCATGTTGACATTTTCCAACAAGTCACATTTTATTCTGAGTGATGATTTGGAAATTTTAGCTCATTCCTTGCTTTATGTGTTTGCCAGTGCTCATTGAGCTGCAAGATGACTAACACAAGAGCACCATGACCAAGCAGGCAAGTGCTGCCTTGGGCTGGCAGAAACTGGGAATATCAAGGCTAATTTATCCCAAATTAGCACGCATTTTGGCTGGAAATAAACTGGGGAAACAGACAACAACTCTCTTAGCATCAGATACATCGATGGTGACCAGCAGAGGTTTTCAAACAGGGCCTTGTTTGCACACAAATGTGCAGGAGACATTGTGGGTACCTGAGCGTGGTGACAACCACCTCTAGAATAAGCTCCAGGGTCCTGAGAGGCAGGAGATGAGCCTGGAAACAAGACAACAGGGAATCCATGAATAAAGGAGAGCTGGTGGAACAAACTCCAAACACAGCCTGCACTGGGCTTAAATAGCATTTGTGAGTGACCAGGTGGGGTTCGAGGTGAGGCTGCTCAGCACAATTAAAGCCAGTTAGTGCACTCAGGATCCATTAAGTCAAACCACAGCCTTACAGAAGAATGCAGTAATCCCAGTTAGGCTTAACCCCAGTTAGTCCTCAGGATTATTTCCCCACTTTCCAGTCCTGTGAGGCACCTGAAACCTGTGCAGGTGCTCTGGATGGAGCTTCACCACCCCAGCCCTGTGTGGGAGGGGGTGACGGGCTCCAAAGTCAGCCCAGGGGCTGTGCAGGGCCCCCAGGGATCTGTCTCAGGCAGCCCGAGGCGTTACTGATGCTCACGTCTCCTGCAGTCACAGATAATTGATATGCCCAGATGTTTTCCACTCTATGATACAGAAGAAGGCAAAAATCTCCGTGGTTCCTGCCAGAGTGACATGTGGAAAATTCCTTCCCGATCTCAAGTCTGTTAATCAGATCAAATACTTCAGGGAGATTTGGCAGGCGAGTGCGTCTTGGGGGGGAGTCTCTACACCCCCACGGCCATGCTTGCTGCCCAGCCAGCTTCCCACCTCCCACCCCGCCGTGATCCGGGCACCTGGAAGCACAGCTGGCCAGATGTGCGCCTGAGAAACCATTTCTCCTCAACTCTGCAGACAACTGGAGGAGGTTCAGCATAAGTTATAGCCATGGCCTTGCCGCAGAGCTCCAAGTGTTACGAACATCTTGAGGGCAGAGTGGGACGGCCTTTTCTCCAGGGCAGGAGCGGGAGGGATTTATGAATTAAGGTCAGGAAGGGCCACGGTGACTCTCTCTCCTGTTCCTCCCAAACGCGAACGCTGCAGCTATTCCTCTCCTCCAGCAGCTGAATTAAAGCCTCTGGTTTGTAGCAATATCAAATCTCATTTGATAGGCTCCGAGCAACAGTAAATCCCTGGTCCCCTGCTCTCCATCAACCCTCACTGCCCTGCAGTGTGTCCTCCTCCAAGGTTGCCTTCAGCTTCCAGCAATTAGGGCTTCTCCAGCATTTGGCTTGACAGGCTCTGGGCTCCACTTCCAGCCCGATACACACAGAGGAACTCAATTCCTCTGCACCAGCGCTCTCCAACCTTTCCTGGTGAACCCCCAGCCTCCAATGCCCAGGGAAGCCCCTTTACCCTCTGCTGTGGTGAGCAGTGTTGGTCCAGCACCCAGTCAGATTCCCTTGGTCATATTCCCCTGCGCACTGTGCAGACTCAACAACACTTCCCAGATTTTCTTTCCTTTTCTTTTTCTTTTCTTTTTTTTTCTTTTTTTTTTTAAATTTAAAGCTCAATCAAGGATCACATCAACGTCTTCTGCAGCTCTGTGCTGGGAGCTCATGATGAGGGAGTTACACACCCATGACCCCTAAATCCTGTTCTGAGTCACTGCTGCTGCAAGCTCTGCTCCCCCATCTCAGAGGCAAACAATCCAGCTCCTTTGTTCCCACCTAAGTCACACTGGCCTCATACAAAGCAACAAAGTCATTGTTATTGTACACCAGGGGAGAGCTTTCCTTTCCCCAAAGGAGCACAGGCCAGCCACGGTACGGCAGTAACTGGAGTGCCCAGCGCAGACACAGGGGATTGAGCTGTGTGTTTCACTAAAGCAGGGGTGGAAAGGCAGAAGCTGGGTGTTGATGTGAGCCTGCACCAAAATGTTTGTCCTTTCTGGATATCCAAGCTCCTGGAAAGAGGAACCAGGTTTCCACCAAGGTGCTCGGTTGGGAACGTGTCTGTCTGTGCACGTGTGTGCATGTGAGTGGGTGTCGTGTGTTCACATGTGTGCATGCATGGGTGAGTGCATGCCTGTGTGCAGGGCTGGAATGAGATGATCTTCCCAGAACCTTCCAGCCCAGGCCATTCTGGGGTTCTGTGATTATCCCCACCCCTGTGGCAGCTCGGACACTGGGGAATCACTTTCCCGGCTTCCTCTGCTGGCAGAGGTGGAGGTTAAGGGTGAGAAAAGGTGGTTTTGTAGCAGGAGAGGAGCGGGTGTCTGGTCACGGCTGGGTTGTGTCCGGTGCTGAGCTGTGCCTGCCCAGCCACCCCAGCAAATGCCCAGCACGACCCCACTGGCAGGAGGCTCCTCCGTGTTCTCCGTGCTGTGCCCTAATGCAGGTGCTGAGCTGGGGAGGGATGAAACACAGCCCTGGGGAAGGTTGAGTGAGGCCAAAGAGAGGGCTGGTGGTGGGGAGGAAGGGCAGGGGACACAGCGGGTGCTGCCGAGGGTGGGTTTGCATTTCCCCCTGCAGCTGCACTGAGTCACCGTTTCCATCTCACTTGCCAGAGGTTTGAGGACTTGGCTGCAGAGAGCTCCCACCTTCCGATGGTGAAGGGAGCTTTCCTGGAGGAAAGCCCAAACAAACCCCCCCCCCCCCCCCAGATCTCCCCTGCCCAGGTAAAAGGTCTCTGCTGTCGTGGAGAGGCCCCTGACAATTTGTAGATGCCATAAATAAAGTTGACAGCATTGACAGGGAACATCGAGGACATCACCTGCAGGGAGACCCCACCAGAGTTACAGGCATCAACTGTGCTGAAATTGTTCAATAAATTCCTGGGTTTAAGGCCAGGAGAGAGAGTTCAATCATCCTGGCTGACCTCATCCATCATAATTCCTCCCTTGGACTGGGAATTGTGGAGATGGGGGTTATTAGAGATGTTTCAGAGTGGTACCTGGAGGTGACAGGACAGGAATGTGCTGCTCCGCTCCACCACCTGCCACCCGAAATGCATCTCCCTGCCTGAGTCAGCTCCTGTCTCACACATCTCTCACTAAATCAAAGGTCCCTCGTCCTCACAGAGGATAACACTCCTCTCAGCAGGGAGCTCTTCACAGCACTCACTTGCAGGGACTTTGTCCTCGTGGTCCCTCGTGTGCCAGCCCCAGAGATGAGTCAGGCTCTCTGGAGGTGCAAGGAGATCTCACCCCACCAAATTCCCCAATCAGGAGTCAAAGGTCCAGATCGAGCGCATCCCCCTGAACACAGCTGAGGTATCCTGGGGGAGAGAGGGCTGCTCACTCTGAATTACAGCTGCGGTTTCTGCCCCACTGCCTGCTGTGGTCCCACAGGCAGAAGCAAGGCACAGATCATGGGGCAGACATGGGGCAGATCCTTCTTGCAGTGACTCCATGGGGCCCCCAGACTGCTGCCAGCTTGGGAGGAGAATCTGGCCCACACCATGCCTTGGTGGGGTTGGTGGATTTGTCTTTCAGGTGAATAACTGGGGTAGGGCCACAAAGATGATCAGAAGGCTGGAACATCTCTCCTATGAGGAATGACTGAGAGAGTTGGGATTGTTCAGCCTGGAGAAGAGAAGGCTCTGGGAAGACTCTTTCAGTGCCTTAAGGGGCTCCAAGAGGGCTGGAGAGGGACTTCGGACAAGCACCTGGAGGAACAGGACACAGGGAATGGCTTCCCACTGCCAAAGGGCAGGGATAGATGGCGTATTGGGAAGGAATTCCTGGCTGTGAGGGTGGTGAGGCCCCGGCACAGGGTGCCCAGAGAAACTGTGGCTGCCTGGATCCCTGGAACTGTTTGAAAAATATCTCCTTAAACCAGACTGCAATTCCATGACTCTGTGCTCTGCACTATTTGCCTTTGCTTTATGTGGTGCTCAGAGGGCTGTGGCTGACAAGGACACTGTCATTATTATACACTCCTGCATGTGCACGCCTGCCACCGGCCCAGGTGTCTGTGGGTCGGAATAAATTACAGAGAGACGGTGAGAGGAAATGTTGCGTTTCATTAAAGCCCTGCTTTCCATTTGCACTGGGAGTTTCTCCGGTTAGAAGTCAAACTGCACACCCGCCACTTGCTAATTGCGCTCTGCAGAATCAAAGGCTTTAGCCAAAGGGATAAATATATAAAATTGTCAGGAAGGAAACATTTTCTTCTTGAATTCCAAGCAAAAACCGAACTAATACGGATTTCTTTTGATAATAAAAGCAGCAGAAACAGATATCTGATCTCTGTGGCTAAAGGCTGCTTGAAATAGAAGATTCACTTATCAGGCCAGGACTGTTCTGAGTGACTGAAATTACATTAGGAAAATCATGTCCTTGTTTTTCTTCTATAATTGTCTTTTGTTGTTTTAGCCTCTTTTCCAGGTAACTCTGTCACTGAAATATTTGTTCAATCTGTGCTTTTTCCCTGTGTGTTAGATCATCTTGCCAAAAGGGCCAGCAAAGAACATCGATGAGACAACAACATTTGAGCATCTCAAACATTTGCATTTTGGGGGATTTGTGGAATGCCCCCTGCCCCAGCCACCCACCTCCTTGACTTCCCTTGATTTCCCATTTTAGTCTTCTTTTCCAGGCAAGCAGTGACCATTCCTCACTCCCCAGACCTTCGGACAGGGAGATGGAGGACGGAGTCACGCGTTGTTAACCCCCACTTTCCTGTGGCTGCTGGTGATTTATTACGAGCAACGAGGCATGAGGACAGCGAGGGGAACGTCATGGCTCCATCCCAGCTCGGGGCTGGTTAATAACCTGTTAGAAAGGGAAGGGGGGGCAGCACTTACTGGGTGAAAAAGTAGAAGGAGATGGAGTTTTATTTATTTCATGCCTTGGTTCTTAAAGACGAAAAATATCTCCATTTCAGATGGGGCAGCTTGAAAGCACAACATCTGCAACGTGCCACGAATGTTCAGCCTTGAGCAGAGAGGCCAGATCCTGCTCTCAGTTGTGGTTTCTTGGGTGGATGCTTGGGTGGGTTTTGGGGTGAAACAACATCCTCCACCACTGCCTAATAAAGGTGGAACTCCTGCATGTGACCCCGTATTTCTGTATTCTCCCCTGGTTTCTGGATCAGTTTTCATCATCTGATTTGCTTTTTACCGTAAGAATCAAGTTAGTTCACTGATTAAAGAAAAAAAAATGATTACTAATTAAATAAATAAATAACAAGAATTAAAAAATCCTCTACTGGAAACTGCAGCTTTTTGCAGAACTGACTGTGAAATTTATGGAACGACAGCTAAATTGAATGAAATTAGGAAGAAAAGGGCCTGTCTATTTATGTGAAGAGTTTTCAGAGTTATCATAATTAATTATAACAAACATTTCACATTGCACATTAAATCTACAGCTCCAAGACTTGGGCTGGTTCCTAACGCTCCAGTTTGGGATGAGGGGCTGAGCCCCTGGAGGCAACCCCACTTCATCCTCTCCAGCAGGACTTCACTGGTGGTGTAACATGGAGCAGAGTGCCACCCCGCTCCACCAGCTGAGCACTGGAACAAAGCCAGAAATGCAGTAAAACCTCTTATATTGCTTAAAAACTTATTAGGCAGACTCAAGAAGCCAAACCTGCCCCATGCACCCCATCAGCTCCATGGAGCAGTCGGGTGTGACCCAGGTGTCCTCATGGGAATGCATCCTCCAGATGAGGAATAAAACCAGGGCACAGTCCAAAATGCCTTGCACAGGTTGGGGGCTTTAAGGAGTTAATGTTGGACTCAGTTTTGCCTCGTTGGTCCTTCCTGCTGGTCCCTGTGCCTGGCTGGAGGCGACGACGGATGGGCACTAATGACTCCAGCGCCACTCGTTAGGATTTAATTAAGGACTGGTGGCCTTGGATCCGGATCCAGTCCCACCTGTGGCTCTTGGCTCTGCACAAATGTTAATTCCCAAACAAGAGCCTCCAACTCTCCCTCCTGGCTGCCCAGATTGGAAACAGTTCGGGAAGGGTGTCAGGGATGCAATGTACAGGCAGGAAAAGTGAGGAAAAGAGCAGGATGGGCTTTCCCCTCTCCCAGGCACAGCCCTCTTACCCTACCCAAAGCATGAGGGTCTCCTCCAGCAGCGCTCAGCCCAGTCCTACGAGCTGGGTGGCTCAGGGGTCGTTTTGGGTCCCAGATGCATCAGGACTCATCCTGCCCCATGGACACAGCAGTGTCCTTGGAGCGAGCTGGGAGCTCAGCACACGGCTGCTCCTCACTGCTGCCTGGCATTCCCCAAATCTCCTTGAATATTTGGCCCAGTGACAGCAGAAGATGGTTATTTGGGCTTATCCTGGTGCTGACTGGAGTTGTTTTTATCATTACAGCCCCATGGGGGTCCCCAGCCCGTGCCCTGGGTCAGTTACCCCCAGTGAACACAATTACAACCAAAACAGATGCAGCAGCACAGTCACAGCTCCCAAAAAAAGGGACGCTGGGGACGTTGTGGTGCTCTGGTCACCCCACAGACACCCGGTGGAGACACAGCCCCCAGGCACAGCACCCTGCATCCATGGCCCTGCTCCAAACAGACTCTTGTTCCACCACTGATTTGTGGCTGCCTGTGGACCTCAGCCCGCTGTGTCAGGAGGTAAATCATAACAAGTTTTTGTGCTTTCAGCAAAAAATGAGAAAGGAAAGGAAGCTGGAGCAATAATAAAAAGTCCTCCTGCCCCCCAGCACGGTAATAAACTGCTGTGGAGCTGTGACTGCCGCCAGCTGCAGCCCCATGTGGGATGAGGAGGATTCTGGATGCTCTGCAACACTGAGAGCAGGGTGGGACCCCCGGGGTGGGGTGTGGGACACCCTGATGCCACCCCCATCACTGAGCACAGTGCCGGGAAATTCAAAAGCATGCTGGGTTTTAGTGCAATGGAGAGGGAGGAGGCTGAAGTGTCCCCTGCATTCCCTGGACTTTGGTGACGTGGAGACGCTTTATTTCCACAGCACTAAGTGATTCAGGTTCATCTTACAATATTAAAATAAATATTTTAATTTAATATGCATAACAGGCTAAATATTATAATCCACAGAGCTCGTCCAAACAATCTGCTTTAACCACTTGGAGAAAACTATTGTGCAGAGCCTGGAGGAAAATCATGAAACTCCAGCTCCATGCTCCAATAATGACCACTGACAAAAACACTCAAAGTCTACCGTAATTTTCAGCCCCTTCTGTGAAACCCAGGGGACAAAAGGACAAGCTGAGGACAGACAGAAAAGGTCCAGGGCTGGCACAGGGTGCCCAGAGCAGCTGGGGCTGCCCCTGGATCCCTGGCAGTGCCCAAGGCCAGGCTGGACATTGGGGCTTGGAGCAGCCTGGGACAGTGGGAGGTGTCCCTGCCATGGCAGGGGTGGCACTGGGTGGGCTTTAAGGTCCCTTCCAACCCAACCCATTCCATGATTCCGTGATTCTCTGATTTGTTGTGGCACATTTCACCATTTCCAGTGTTCCCCTGAGCAGCTCGTTGGCACCAGCGGTGCCGGTGAAAGGAGCAGAGTTATTCCTCCTACATCCCATGTATAATTCCTGATGCTGGACCAAGTCCCAGGATTGCAGATCCGAGGGGGTTGGATTAAAAAAAAGCTTGTTTTGGTGCAGGATTTGGTTTGAAGCAATTTATGAATTCAGCTGCCAGCCAAGGGTGCCCAGCTGGGACCCACAGGAAGAAAAGTAAAAGCAAGGAATACGGAGTTAGATTCCTCCCCAGACCAGAAACTACCTCAATATTTAAGTAAAAAAAAAGCCAAGTTATGCCAACGCAACTCCAGTGAAAATTTTTACTTAATCTGCTGCCGTGATTGAGCCAGATGGATAAAATTAAACCTACTGGGGAAGAGCCACACGTGCTTTTCTTCATTTGCAACCAATATATCAACTCAGCCTTCCTGCATGGATTATGAAACACAAATCTTCCTGCTTTCAGAGCCCAGAAATAAAGCAATAATGGCATAGAATTAATATAAATATTGGGGGAAATCATGTTTCCTGTCATTTAAAGAAGAAATCTTTATAGAACAGAAAAGCTGGCAGGTCCATCACGGTGCTGCTGGGTAGAAAAAATAAAATATCATTAGACAGGACCCGGGAATCATGAGACTGATGTAAAACCATTATATTTTTTAAAACAGAGATTAAATTGCACCCTTTGATACACATCCCACGTGGCATCAGAGGAGCAACAGGGTCCGTGGGTATTACTGGAAGGTAAATCCAAGGCTTATGCTTCTATGAAAAGCTGTGGGTTTGCTTTGGCACTTCAAATGCTGGGTTAAATATGTATTTTGTGTGTTTGTACACATATATATATGTATATATAATCTCTGCCCCTCCATCCCATCCTTGTGGGGCCCGGGGAGGTTAACAGAGACATCCCTGCCTCCCCCTTCCAGGCAACAAATCCATTATGGAGATGGAGCTGCCTTTGACTCATCAGCCTGTACCTTTTATACATTTTGGCAGAGAAACATCATTGACTCATATGAAAAATCAAATATTTCTCCCCATGAAGCTCCAGTCAGGCTGTGAACACTTTCATTAGGGTTTGGGGACACCCTGTCCTGGCCAACTGGGCTTGGACCCAAATCCTTCCCTCCTTCCATCCTTATCCCTTGCATAAGCAGAGGGGAAGGTGGTGGGGGCTCAAGCCAGCGCCAGGATGGTGAGCTGGGGACAGGGCTGTCCCCTTTCAAAGGGATTTCTGCAGCACTGTTACAAGGGCATGAACTCCCAGGACAAGGGGGAATGGCTTCCCACTGCCAGGGGCAAGGTTAGATGGGATATTGGGAAGGAATTCCTCCTGGTCCCAGTGGGGAGACCCTGGCACAGGGTGCCCGGAGAAGCTGTGGCTGCCCCTGGATTGCTGGAAGTGTCCAAGGCCAGGCTGGAGCAGCCTGGCACAGTGGGAGGTGTCCCTGCCCATGGCAGGGGTGGCACTGAGATTTAAGGTCCCTCCCAACCCAATCCCTTCCAGGAATGTGCAGTGGTGGGGTCTGCAGGGGAGAGGAGCCCAGAGCCTCCTGCTCCTGCTGGGGCCGGGGGCCCCAAGCCCATCTCATCACTGTCCCCAGAACTGAGCCCTGGAGCCAGCAGGAGCCTCTGCCAGGACCCAACAACCACCATTAGAGGCTCCTTTAGGAAAATTCCAGCCCAAGGCTCTGAAAGCAAGTTAGGGACAGGGAAAAAAAAGCAAATTAATTTAATAAGAGCTTAATTGGATTCTCCACAGCGGAGAAAGCTGCTGCTTCCCAGCAAATGTCCCCTGCAGCAGCTGATGAGGCCAAATGCTCCCCCAGTTCCACCAGTGCTGCAGAAGCCCAAGTCTCTCCTTGCATCTGGGCACGTCCTTACAGCCCCACCAAGCCTGGCCTAGCCAGTACCCACGGGGTGATGGGCAGTGGGTGCTGCAGCAGGAGCATTGTCCTGAGGGAAGCAAAACACTGGCACAGGGTGCCCAGAGCAGCTGGGGCTGCCCCTGGATCCCTGGCAGTGCCCAAGGCCAGGCTGGATGGAGCTTGGAGCACCCTGGGATAGCGGAAGGTGTGCCTGCCCATGGCAGGGGTGGCAGTGGATGGCTTTTAAAGGCTCTTTCCAACCCAAACCACTCCATGATTCCATGGTCTTGGAGCACCAACCAGGCAGTCTTGGGGTATTCCCTCAAAGAAAGCAACTGAAAGCAAGAAAGCAACTGAAAATGATGGGAAACAAAAAACAGAGCTGAAATTGTCCCCTGCAGCCCCCTGGCCATGGGCTCAGGCACAAAAAGGGATGAGTTTGTCCTCGAACCTGTCACACCGCTCCAGGCAGTAGCTGCTAATTGCAGCCAGGGCCCAAAGCTCCTCCGTGGCCTGTGGGACCCCTCAGGTCAGTGGGGGTCCTCATGGGCAGAGACTGTGTGGACTGCAGGTGTCCCCTCAGATGGGATTTACTGTCACACGGGGGGCTGGGGGTGCAACCAGACCTCGTCCCTGGGGCTCCTGGACACTGTCAGCCTCCTCCATCCCTGCTCCATCCTCAGCCACATCCCTGACCACCCTCTCCCAACCGGGATGGCTTTGCCGCCTCGTGCTTCCCCCCATTGACCCTCACCAGCTCCAAATAAAAAAATCTATGGAGCAAAGCTGCATTAAATCAATGAGCCAACGTGCCTGCTGCTCAGATAAGCACAGCTACCAGGGTCTCTCGCTCTGTCTTTAGTGCTGGAGGATTCTCAGAGCCAGAAAACCCGGGGAGACTCATTAGAGGAGCTGCACTTGTGGCTGGATTTACCAGAGTGTCTCTGCAGCCTCCGCACACCCTCCTCCGCTGCAGGAAGCCCTGCCCTTGCTCTGATCTGGGATGCAGCGTGCAGAGCCCACAAGGCTTTCAAGAATAAAATGCTATTAAAATAGTTTTAATCAGAATTCCTCCAGCCAAGGCACGGCAGCCAGAGAACCCGCTGTCTTTGGCAGAAAGCAGCGCGGAGAAATTAAGTGATGATGGAAGAAGTGATTTCAAAAAGCCCGACTGTATCTCGCTCTGCTGAGGTGGACCTGGAGTTTTTCATGAGGTGCAGACCCAGGAGGAGAAACCCAGCCTGACTGTAAGAACAAATTTAGATGAAGATATGAAGATCCAACTGCAGCTCCCGCCTCTGATGGAGTTTTTCTCATGGCAATTTCTCCATGCCTCGACTTCCCCAGCAATCTAAAAAGCTTTTGCTTCTCTTTTCTCCTCCCCTGCCTCCCTCTTCAGAGTCAAGGTTGTCTCAGGGTGTTTGCAGAGCTGCATTTCGATCTCAGCTTCACCATTGCAGTGAAAGCAAGGTGGAGAAATCAGGGTGGCAGGCAGGGAACTGGCAGGAGCCCTTCAGAAATGAATCCTGGAGGCAAAATTTTGAGGAGTAATCCTTATGTTTGTGGATTCCAGCTCCCCTCTGGCACCTGGGGAACTCTGCAGGACCAAGACTCATCTCAGGGTTGGATCCAACAGCAGTGGGGCATAAAAAACTCTGTTTCACCCAAAATGTGGCACAGCTTCACACACAACAAGGGGCATTTTAAAATTACATTTGAAAGGTTGTTTTTTTTTTTAACTACACTCTGGCTGAAAGTAGTTAATTTTCCAGAGCTTGAGATTCTGATTTTATTAGGGCAGGTATGAACCTTGTGCCCACAAGAGCCACACCCACCATGCACAGAGCAACCCAGCCATGGTGGCCCTGGGCAGGTGGCAGGAGGGGCGTGAGGGATCCCTGAAAGCCGTTCAGATCCCTGGAGAAATATTTGGGCGCGGAGACCTGGAGTGCATGGCAGCCTGAGCACGAGTGCATTCACTTCAACAAGAAAACAGATGGTTTATAGCCCAGAGAAACGGGCAAACAGTGAGTGGATGTGTTGGGAAAAGCCACCAAAAGCCAGACATTCAGGATTGCTTGGATAACCTTAAAATACACTTTTAATTTTTAAATTGCTATGAACTGGGGGGTTTTTTCCTCTATTTCAGCAATCCCGAGGCATGTGAAGGCTCTGCCTGCTCCCATCCCAAATAGGGGAGCAGGCTACCCCCCAATCTTCTCTATGCCTTACAGGAAAATTTAGGGCTCAGCACTTATTTTCCTGCAAAAAAATCTCTTCCCCTCACAGTCCTGGAGGCTGCCACAGTCCAGTCCCCCCAGTTCCCATCCCCAAGCCCCAGTGCCAACCACCAGTGCAATGCTTTGCTGGACAGACATCATCTCCAGGAGGTTCCTGTCCATGGAAACGTCACGGCCCCAGATTTAATTAAAATAAAATATCCCACGCCAACAGGAGCCTCGTTGTCTTTCAGGGTTGTCTCGATAATTATAAAATAAATTGCATTTCTATTGCGCCTTTCATCCCTGGATCTCCAAGTGTCTTACAAGCGTTAATTAATTCAGCTTTCAAATAGCCGTTCCCTCTGATGCCACATAAAAATTTAATAAACAGGTAGTGGCAGAGGCAGGGACCTGCTCTGGGACACGTGGGGAGTCAGTGGCCAGCACAGAGGGAAAGCCCCAAATTGCAGAACTTGCAAGGAATGAGAGTGTCAAAAAAGAGGGGAAAAGCTGTGAATTAGGGATCTGAGCACCCATTCCCCCTTGGGGACCCCAGAGCCCCACATGGCTCTGTGCTGGTGTGGGAATTGCTGCCAGGGAAGGGGAAAACCCAGGGTGGGGCTGTCAGGAGCTGTTAAGGCACATGACATACTGATGGAAATAAAACACATTTAGGGGAAATCTCCAAATAGTTTTTTTTTCTTTTTTTTTCTTTTTTTTTCTTCTGTTTCCCTTTTTTTTAACTTTAAAGAATAACAGTGACTGTCTCAAGCTGTGGTAATGTATTCAGGCAACACAACTGAGTCAGAGCTAATTGAATTTAAAAGCAGGTATTACATCTGTGCCTTCAGAGTGAGTACATCCTGAAAATCACTTCAGTGATGAAGTGTTTTACCCAACTACTACTTAATCTTTTTACATAGAAAGCAGAATTAACCCTGCTGAGCAGCCTTCATTAAGGAAACCAAATGAAGTTACCTGGTGAGATTCAAATGTGCTCCAAGTGGCAAAACTTCAGCTGAAGTTTCTTAAATCCAGAGAGACCTTTCTTTCTTTTTTTCTTTTTTTTTTTTTTTTTTGTTAAAAATCCTACAAAGTGGTTTAAACCAGGTCAATTATCTGGGTCCTGTTTTACTTTCCATTGTTAAATCTGAGAGGAAATAAGCACACCAGGCCCTGTGTATAAATACAGGTATGACTGGAGAAATAGGTCAGCTTCCTGCACCCCTCTCCCCCGAACCATCCCTACCTGCCCTCTCTTCCCCATTCCCACCCCGTTTTCTCTTTTGCTCCAGACTGTCTCCCTCTCTCCAGGAGGGTAAAATAAATGAAGGAGAAAACACGCCTTGAAGAAAGCTCCAAAAATAATCCAAGCCCCTCTGCAGCAGCACTGAGCATCATTCAGAGCCCCCTGCTCCCCCTGGGAAATCCTAGGGCAGGGCAGCAGCCCTAAAGCAACAAGCCACGGAGCCTTCGTGTGCAGAGTAAAAACTCACAGTTCTTTATATAGACAGAGAGAGTCGTAAAATGGTTTGGGTTGGAAGGATCTTAGAGATCACCTCGTTCCAACCCCCTACATATATATATAAATACACGCACACTTGTATGCATATATTCAAATATATATATATATATATACACTTATATAGATATTTTTACTCTATATTCTATTACTTTTTACAGTTGGTACATTACTTTATGCATTTATATATATATATATCTCACACACATGTATATCCCTTTATATTCTTGGTCTCTTTACACCAAGCCAAAGCCCGAAGCAATGAACTGAGCCCAGAGCTGGTTGCACCCACCTCGCTCCCGTCCTTGGGCTGCTGCAGGGTCCTGGGGGAGGAGGCAGATCCTCCTTCTCTGGGCCAGAAAAAGAGCAGGGAAAACACCCCAAAGAACCGTTTGTAAAAGTATTCCAGGAAATCAACATTTTTGGCTGGCTGTATTTATCCATCAGTTCCCAAGGCAGCCACGAGGGAGCTGGGAAAGCTGTGGGGATCCCCTCGACGCTTCATGAATTTCAAGCGCAGACAATTGATTTACATCGGCAGAAATTTGCATGGGGAGAAAAAAAACCTGGAAAAAAAAAAGGAAAAAAAACCCAACCTAAAAAGTGAGCTCTTCACCATTCATTAATTTTCTCTAAAATTCATTCATCCAATTAGGCAGCTGAAATGGTGCGTTGTAATTTAGATACCCTGTGACACACCATGACTATTGATGGCTCCTGATTCAAAGGGAACAGGAATGGAATAAATCTCAGGCTACGGGCTCTTCAAAACCGAATTTCCTTCTAGTTATAAACCAGGAAATCATCTGGAGAAATCAGGAGAGGTTCAGACAAATTTAGGTTGGGCATCAAG